>NC_056522.1:365826819-365932028 GCF_019175285.1 Sceloporus undulatus | reverse complement strand
AAAAATATGAGAGTTTGCAAGAGAGAGGAAGGAGAACTGCAGATTTTGGCAGAAGCAGAGGAGCCCTTCAGAAATCACCAATGGATCCTGGCCTCTCAGAGTGCAAGGTCTCTCCTACTAATTCACATTGCTATACACATGTACTGTATACACATTTTCTATCAATGTATATGCCTTCAAAACAACCAGTTCAATAGCACCAGAAGGGGGGGGGGAAACTATACAACACTGTATATAGAACGGGAAACATGTTAAGTAACACTGTGTAACATCATCACAGTTCACTTCTGGTGATTGTGTTTCATCAATAGGTTTTGCCATCCTGCTACCATATTCACCCATCTGGCCAGGAGGAATACAAATACCCTACAATGGTTGCATAAATAATAATTTAAACAGTCATGTAAATGAACAGGACTGGTGGTAATGGGCAGTTTTAATTACCCAAACACAGACTAGATTGCATTAAACAGAGGAAATAAGGCAGGAAATATATTTTCAGATACGATCTGAGAGTGGTTCCTAATTCAATTTGTGTAACCATTTGTGGGAGGAAGGACAAAACAAAAGAATGAAGTAAGAAGGAGAAAATCAAAGTAATACTGAAATACAATCTGAAGAGGAGACTTCAGCATTAAATTCAGAGTCATGGAAGTGGAGTCCTGTATGGAGTTATGTGCTCAATTGTGTACTTAGTTGTGCATTGTTGTTGAGATTTGGTTGCACATTCAGTTGCACAATGTTGCCATTCAATACAAGGGGACATGTACCACAATGAACATGTAACTCTGAGGATACTGAATCAATGCGAGCCGAGTCATCTCAGAAATAAAGAAGCACTGTAAAGAGCAATGAACTGGCCTGGATGCATTACTCCTAATTTTCTGCGCAAGAAAGTAAGTAGAGCTAGGGAAAGCATTTTGAAAACTATCTCCCTTCTAAGAATTACTCTTTTACCCTCCGTTTTTTTACTAAAATGTTAGGCAGGAGTACAGAACCACCTCCCTATAGCTTTGCACTTATACCTCTGGGTCAAGCTCTGAAGTACTATCCGTAGCTCAAATAGTGGCCCAATTATAGCACTATGATTTCACTGTAACTACCAGGACAATGTTCTGTGAAATCTTGGGGCTTGAAGTTGGTTCAGGCACTTGGCCTTTTGATTAAGAATTCTAAAAGCCCCTCCTTAAACTGCTGGTGCTGGGATTCCATGAGTTAGAAATATGGCACTAAAATTGGAATACAGTTGGCCCTTCTTATACACGGATTTTTTATACCCAGATTCAAGCATCCACAGTTTGAAAAAGTTCAAAAAAAGTATAAATTTCAAATATCAAACCTTAATTTTCCAATTTTTATAAGGGACACTAGAGCATCCATGGATTTTGTTATCCATCTTGGAACCAAACCCCAGCATATAACAAGGGTCCATTGTAGAGCACTATAACTGAGAAGTGTGAAAGAATTTCAGCATTTGTGTTATGACACAACCAAGACACTCCCTTTGAGACTCAGACTTCAGGATGCCAGGCACTTGGCAACTTCCACAAACATATTTTTTTCATGTGAGGTTTTTGGTGGAGAGCAAGTATAGAGTAGTGGTTTGACTGTTGGACTAGGTCTCTGGGAGGCCAGGGTCTCTATCCACAGTCAGTCATGGAAACCTACTAGGCATGTCACACTCTCTCTGCCTCAGAGGAAGACAGTGGCACTCTCCTTTGAAAAAATATTTCCAAGAAAACCCCATGGCAGGTTTACTTATTAGAAATGGCTTGAAAGTTGTCAAGAATCATTGAAAGTAGGATGGTCTCTTATCCATCCAAAACAACAACAACAATAACAATAACAACAACAGAGTATCTGTATCCATGGTACATGCTAATTTAAATAGATGCAAATTTAGAAGTGTTTTTTTTTAAAAAAATACATTTTAAACAGAATTACAAGGCACCTGCCCTGAGTAGGGAAGACTGTGACCACTTTAACAGTCATCACTCCATCCTATAGACTCCTGGGGTTTGTAGTTTGTTGAGGCACCAGGGCTCTCTGACAGAGATAGCTAAATATCTCACAAAACCACAAATCCCAGAATTCCATAGCATGAACACATGGCAGTTAAAGCAGTGTCAAACTGCATTAATTCTGCAGAGCAGATGCAGCCCTGGTGTATCTGGCCCTGAGTTCTCTTTGTATTACAACATGTGATGATCATCGATAAACAATGAATTAAAAGTACAGATGGAAAGATAGAGTAGGTAGAACCATTCTGAGAAAGTTCATTGTTATCACTAAGGAGTTTATTGGATGGAGCTAGTAAAGCCTTTTATACAATCAGCCCTCCATATCCACAAATTCATGGATTCAGCTATCCATGGCTTGAACATATTCAAAAAAGATATAAATTCTAAAAAGCAAACTTTGGTTTGCTATTTTATATAAGGGGCACCATTTTACTACATGGTTGTATATAATGGGACTTGAGCATTCACAGAATTTGGTATCCATGGGTGTCCTGGAACCAAACCCCAGCAGATACTAAGGGCCCACTGTAGTAGGATAGTAGTGTCTTTGGAGGGTACTTGTCACATAACTTCCCATCTCTCCTGTTGCTGCTTTGCATTCCAACTCTTAGTGGAGAGCATCTTTTTACTGATGGTGGTTTTTTCCCATCAGTGAAAAGGTGAGCTCTGCCAACAACTGAAATGCAAAACTGCAACAGGAGAGACATAACAACATGTGATAAGAAGCTGCCAAAGTTGCTGTTATCCTGCTGTGTTGGCACTTTACAGTATTCCCATATGATAAACCACTAGAACTTTCCTTTCCTTGAAAGTCCTGCAAAAGGAGAAGCTAACACATTTGGTTTAAAAGAAAATAATAATGGAGGGATGTGAGGACCTTTTCTCCACAACTTTCTCCTCCTCCTCCTCCTCCTCCTCCTCCTCTAGTCTTGTAGAAATTTGTTTTGGGTGCCCTTCAGTTTTACTAGATGTTTTCCCTGACAGAATACCTCTCGGTTTCCTTTGCCAGTTCTTTTTCAGTAAGAATTAGTTGTAACTCTATGCAGGATCCCTGCCGGACAGAAGAAAAAACTGAGAACTCTATAAATAAGAAACCAGGTTTGTGGAGTCATTAAGGGCCATGACTAGGAAAGAGTAAGGCTATGGATATTACTGACGGTCTGAAAGATCTCCCAGCCCCAGCCATTCACAGAAGGATATGAAGGTCACATCTAGGATGTATTTTCCTGAGGGGAAAGTGAAAATGTTAAAAGACTTTATGATTAGTCTGGTGCAGAAAGGCAATTAGACATAGTAAAAGGTGACAGGCATCAGCTACTGATGATTTATGTCTCAAGATTCAAAGGAAAGCAGCAATTAGAAATAAGGAGAACTTTTTATGAGAATTTTTTTGATAGGGCAGTGAGGACAAAATCAAAGGTAGGAAAATTAATCTCCAACAACCACTTGTTTGGCTGAAGTTAAAGGCTTTAGCCAAACAAGTTTGCATTATCCATAGGCCATGTTTGCATTATCCTTAGGCCAAGTAACTGTGCCTGTAGCACTGCATCCCTCTCAGCTACCAGGCACTGCTAAATAAAAGTGGAGAGGAAGGTGGCCAAGCAGTGGGAACTACCTCCCATTGCTGCTGTAGTTGTTTAGGGAGGCCTGTAGCTGGACTGGAAGGCGATCTCTGCTACCCAGTCACCTCTCTTCTGCCTCTCCTCAACAGTACCAGCATCCTCTTCCCCAGGTGGTAGTGGTTGTTATTATTATTATTATTATTATTATTATTATTATATTCATTTATGTGCCGCCTTTCTCCCAATAATGAAACTCAAGGTGGCTAACAACACTTTAAATTAATCTAGGTTAAAAACATGTCAAATGTTAAATAAAAGTACAAAATAGACAATTAAACAATTATATATTAAAACAATTAAAAGTACTAAAAGGCATTAAAAACAATACAAATATATACAAAACAGCTACATGCAGATCCTTTAAAAACTTCTAAGCCATCAACACACAATATTAAGAGCCCAGCTTCAACAGTTTGTAACTGCTTAGTGCAGTGATGGCAAACCATTTAGGGACCAAGTGCCCAAACTCAAAGGTGTTCTTGGCACCAAGTGTTACCCAATGCCGGGGGTGGAATTTCCAGGGGAATTATTAAAAAATATGCATAAAATCACCTTCAGGTTATGTGTATAAGGTGCACATGAAACATACATTTCCAAGATATCTCATTATGTATATGCAAATGTGGTGATCCCTAGGAGCAATGCCCTGTGCGTGGCTCTTACTCCTAGGGAGTCCCTTAAAGAACTTCCCTTCCCGGATCTCCTAGGTCTCCATTCTCACTCCCTGCTGAGCGGAATGAGATCCCTGGAGGTCCTATAGTCTCGCTGCCACCACTCAGTGAATTCAATGCACTACGTCTCCCAGCACACACTGAGACTTGCTAGGGACCTCTAGTTTAAGCAATCAGTAAAGAACACCCCTTAGACCGAGCTTAAGATGCGTGTACAGAGAGTAGAGAGAGACAGCAGGTACTTTTAAAGAAAGATATTTATTTTAAAAAGGGATAGAATAGGATAGAAAGAATTTATCTCACTCTTGCAAAGCCCCCTTGCCTTGCAGGTCAAAGAACATAGTTATAGAGTTCATTCCACACAAGCCATTGTTGAAAATAACAAAAGGCCTAAAATGCACTGAGCTAACACGTTTTCCTAACTACTCACGCAGTGATGGGATTTGTAGTCCGTGTAGAGTTTCCAGATACAAGGAGCTGGCCCTCATGGCCTAGCTCCACTGGCATCACTTTTGCCTGCCTCCATGCAAGCACACAGCTGGTTTCCCCAAACAAACACAAAGATGGAGAACAAAGGAAAGCATGGTTTCCCCCCCAAGAGGAGAGAGGGAGAGACAAAGAACCGCATGGCTGCAAAGGGCCTTTTAAAGATTTCCCATAGAAAGTTCTTGAATCTCGTGGTCCTACTCTCTGATTGGTCAGTTAGACCTTGCATCAGCTATGATGTCACAGCTCATTAGCATGTGATGTCATCTCCCATTAGCATGTACAGTGGTGCCTCGGGATACGAAATGATCGCGTTACGAAATTTCCGGGATACGAAAAAGTCGGATTGGCAAAAACTGTTTCGGGTTACGAAATATTTTTCGGGTTACGAAATTCATTTCGGCGCGAAATTCAAATGCTGCCATAGGCTTTCCAGTGCTAACGGAGTATTTCGGGTTACAAAATTTTCGGGTTACGAAAGGAATGGCGGAACGAATTAATTTCGTATCCCGAGGCACCACTGTACCTTCTCCCAGATTAACCCTTTGTAGTTCAGGAGAAGTCCTCAGGTGACTGGAGGACCAGTCATCACAGCAAATGTTCCAAACTCCAGAAAAATCCAAAATGCAAAGCACTTCTGGTCCCAAGCATTTTGGATAAAGGAGGCTCGACCTGTAATCTGAGAAAAAATGGGGAAAGTGGGAGGAGAAGAGAGAAACTGGGACATTTTCAAAGCAGCTGAAAAAGTGGGACAACCGAGGATTAATTAGGACTGTCCTTGCTATATCAAGACAGTAAGGTGGTATGTCATCATTACCATCAATCCCAAACACCTTACTGAATAAGGACAGTTAGAGGCTATGCCATCATCACCATCAAACCCAAACACCATTTCTGTCTCTCACTGCCTCTAGTCATACAAAAAATTGTTCAGCATCCAAGAGCTAAATCCATCCCGTTTTGCACCTCTTGATTGCTTTGCCTGCATGACATGGCTGTTAGCATGCAGGTGACCATTTTCTATCTTCCAGGTTTCTGGTTTCCAGCTGAACTGGAAATGTGCCAAAGGTGGACTCTACCTCCCCCTCTTTCTACTTCCAGCAGAGCATGTCAGCTAAGGTTTGTAAGGATCCACACTCAGCTCATCAAGAAAGACAATCTTATTCAGGCCACAGAAGAGCAAAATCCCCTGTACTGTATTTGACACTGACTGGTTTGTCTGCACAAGGGCTTATTTAATAATGTTTTCCAGCAGTCCAGATGTCCTTTTAAAGTCCATAACATAGCACATCACCACGGATGCAAAGTAATAACCAAGACCAGAAATAAGATAAGTGCAATCAATTTTTTTTTAAAATGGAAGAAAGCCACAGAAGATCTTTTTTTAAGTGCCTGCAAATGAGGATCCGTGATAGGCATAAAACAATACCAAATAGCTCTTAGACATATGCATTTAACTTTCTCCCATTGGGACCTATGGCCCTTAAAAATAACTCTGGGGCAGGCCTATCTCTTTCTTTTAAGGTAATTTTTTTGGCGAAACTTTGTCACCCCCTGCAAAAATAATTAACATAATATGATGACAGCCTATATCATTGTTGTGTACCTTCAAGTCATTTCTGACCTATGGTGATTCCAAGGTGAACCTATCATGGGGTTTTATTGGCAAGATTTATTCGGGGGGGGGGGGTTCCATGTCTTTCCTCTGAGGCTGAGAGAATGTGGCTTGCCCAGTGTCAGCCAGTGGGTTTTTCTGGCTGAGCAGGGATTTGAACTCTGGTCTCCAGAGTTGTAGAACAGCACCTTGCTGACTCCCAGCAAGATTTCACAGATGAAAATAGGGATATGTGGTTAAGCACATTTATGAGTTTGGTAAAAAGGCTAAGGGTAGGCAAGAAGAGGGAAAAAAAATATTAGTGAAAGAGAACAAATAAAACTGTTACTCTCCAAAATTTCACAAATGACAACTGGGACATATGTGGCCTAACATCATCAGAATATGGTCAGGAAGGCAAATGTTGTTAATGCAAAAGCACAGATGAGATAGAAGAGGCTGCAGTAGTTTGCTTTTGCCTTAGCCTACTGCCTGCTTATTTTAACCAATTCTATCTTATATTACCGATTGTTTTATACATATTTTGTAGATTCATTTTTATTGATTTGATCATTTGTATGTACAGCACTGTGTACATTTACAGCACTATAGAAATAAATCATCATCATCATCATCATCATCATCATCATCATCACTGGTTTTGCAATTTCAGCAAAGCAATGAAACCAGGAAGTCCTGCGAGGTCATGCTGAGCTAAAAAACCTTGAGCTTACTAAACATGACTGACTGTTCAACGTGGATGCTGTTCTCTATTCCATTTGTTGCTGTTGTTATGCGTCTTCAAGTTGCTTCTGACTTATGGCACCCTTAAGGCAAAACACCATGGTTTTCTTTGCAGAGTTTCAAAGGACGGTTTTCCACTGTCTGCCCCTGAGGCTGAGAGATGTGACTTCCCCCTACGTCAACCAGTGGGGTTCATGACTGAGCTGGAATCAAACCCTCCAAAGTCATAGTCAGTGCTCAAACACTCACCACTCTGGCTCTACCTTCCAACTATCCTGATTTGGCAGGGACAGTCCCATTTAATCCTTGTTGTCCCACTTTTTCAGCGTGTTTTAAAATGCCAGTTTCTCTCTCATTCTCCCCATACCCCATTGGCTTTAGCCTTCTTCAGTTACTGGCAAACGACAACAGGCTGTACTTCTTTAGGCAAGATAGCAGTTGTACAGGTTTACAGACCTAGCCCCCAAGAAATGTTGCACCTGTTTTGGCTTTTCTCTCTATGCGGCCATTTTTCTGCCAATGTTTTATTCAACAGAAGAAGAGCTAGGACCATCCCTCCTTTTTCTTTGCTACAGAAAATGAACAAAGATGGAGCAGAAAATAGAAAGCCAGAATATGGAAAGATCAGCCTTGACTTGTCTCCCAAAGTGGCTGGCATCTCTCTCCTCTCTTTCCTCTCCTCTCTCTCTCTCTGTGTGGGTGTGTGTGTGTGTGTGTGTGTGTATGCATGGTGTATGTATATATATTTTCAAGCACAAATGCCATTCTGACACCCCCTAAGTGACAAGCAATGGATAACTCTGCACTGTACATTATAAGGACTTGTCTTCCCCGCCTTGGCTTCCTTAGGCCAGAAGTTGTGCAACAAATTGAAAAACAGCAAGGCTTGCTTAAAACTAGAATAAATCAAAAGGAACCCTGAGTGTCAGTCCATGGTGTATTACAGCCTCAAAGTCAAGAAACAAAAGGTAAAATATGGGTTTTGTTTGCCTGTATCAATTGTGTATTCTTAATCTCCTGTCTTTTTCCCTATGAAGCAAAGGTATCTGAAGTGAATAAGTGTCAGGATTGTTTTGTATGTTCCAAGTTTTCATGGTAATAATTATGGCTCCAAACCTGCCTTCTTTTTGTGCATTTGTGTGTGAAGAAGATAAGCAGGGGAGGGGACTCCACTCTTGCCTACAGCTTTCAATCTCATGAAAGTGATTCGTTATCAGTAGACAGTATTCCATGGTCAAGGAAACAGCACAATTCAGTTATCTCCTGCGATATGAGCTTAGACTCTTTAAAACTTTAAAGATGCCATTCTATGATGTGCCACTTCTATTGCTGAGGTGTGTTTTTTATGCTAGAAAAAACACAATTCAAGATGGGTGGGAAAATGTAAATATTTCATATATTTGCAATCAAGGGTCAGTGTAATTACTTCACCATCAATAATCATGTTATGGTTGCCATTTTAGGATCACCCCAAGCCTGATATTTCTGGGCCAAAACCTGAGACCTAGGATGGTCCCAGGTGATGTCACTAGTGTCAGGCATTAGTTACCAACTACAGTTGCAGTAGCTCATGTTGTTAAGACACTGACTCTGCAATGCAAGATCAGCAGGTTAGCCCTTCGAGGCCCGGATGCCACATGATGGGGTGAGCTCCCATCACTTGTCCCAGCTTTGCCAACCTAGCAGTTCGAAAGCATGCACTTCCCACTTCAGTGGGAAGATAAACAGCATTCTGTGCATTATGCTGGCCATATGATCACAGAGTAGTCTTTGACAATGCTGGTTCTTCAGTTTAGTAATGAAGATGAGCACTCGCCCCTATGATCAGACATGACAACCTTGTCAACGGGGAATACCTTACCTTTACAGCATGGTGTAGTGGTGTAAGCATTGGACTGTGGATTCTGGAGATCGGGATAAATAAATAATAATAATAATAAAATAATAATAATATAATATAATGTCACAGTCTCCAACTTCAGGGGAAAGCAAAGACAAACCTTGCTCCAAACAAATCTTGCCAAGAAAACCCCATGATAGAGTTGCCTTAGGCTCATCATAAGTTGGAAACAGCAGCAGAAGTGGAATGCACATGAAAGGAGAAGAGAAAGTGGAAAGGTCCTGCTGCCCAGTCAGTTTTGAGCAACAAATGAAATTATGTGCAGGATTGCAAATTTTGCTGAGCCTTAGGAAAACTCAGCTAGGCCATAGTATTTTCACTGTCTATGTATGAGATGAAAATTGGGTAATGAAGAAAGCTGACAGGAAGAAAATCAATTCAACTGAAATGTAGTGCTGGAGAAGACTTCTAAAGATATCAAGGCGGGGTACAGACCTCCGCTTTGCGGCGGTCTGCCGCCGCCGCCGCCGGTAGGTCGCGGGGGAGCCGGAGCCTTCAGACGGCGGGCGCTCCCGCGCGGACCGAAAAAGAAGCTCCAAAATGGAGCTTCTTTTTGAGTCGCGTTTGTGACGTAGCGAGGGCCAGGGGCGCACTCGCTACTCATAAAGGCTGCGACACGTACGGACACTCAGCGTCCGATACGTAAAGATGGCGGCGCCCGTATGAACAGGGCGCGCCATCTTGTATGTATTCAATACGTATTAGGGTTAGGGGGTGCGGAAGCACCGCCCCTTCCTAACCCTAGTACATATTGTATACATACATTTGCGGTCTGTAAACCGCCATAGACTGCGAGAAAGATAAATGAATGGGTCTCAGAGCAAATAAGGTCTGAATGACGGAACTGAGTTTGCCATATTTGGACATATCTTGTGATGACATGACTCATTGAAAAAGACAATTTGTTGTTATTAACTACTGTCAACTTTGACTAATGGCGACCTCATTACCCTGTCCTCACCAGCCATGCTCAGGTTCTGCAGGCTCAGGGCGGTGGCTTCTTTGATTGGGTCTATCCATCTAGAATGTGGTTTTCCTCTTTTCCTACTGCCCTCTACCTTTCTAAGCATTATCATCTTTTCTAGTGAGTCATGTCTTCTCATGATGGGGCAAAGTATGGAAGCCTCAGTTTAATCATTTTGGTGGGTTACACACGACCATTAAAGTACGCGCAAAGCGCGTACTAGGGTTAGGAAGGTGCGATGCTTCCGCACCTCCCTAACCCTAATACGTGCTCTGCGCGTAAAGAATGATGGCGGCCGTTCCAGACGGCTGCCGCCATGAGGGCATCACGGCCGCGCCGCCTCTATACAGGGCGGTGCGGATGTGACGTCCTCGCTCCACGCCAGGGCACCTAGTGCGCCCTTAGCGCGGACCAGGAAGGAGCTCCATTTCGGAGCTCCTTCCTGGTTTGCGTCACTGCTTTGCGTCGCTGGGCGCAGCCTTCAGATGGCTGCGCCCAGTGAAGCAAGGGAGAAAGGGACCAAGCGGCCCCTTCTCCTCCTCCCCGCTGCCGCGGGGCTTGAAGCCCCAAGGACACCCCTTTTCAGGCTGTGGGGAAGCGGCGTTTTGCCACTTCCCCGCAGCCTGAAAAGCGGCGGATCAGGGCCTCAGCGGCTGCCGTTCTGGCAGCTGAGGCCCCGATACACTGGGGACAGGGGCGGGTACAGCCCGCCCCAAATGGGCGGTCTGTAACCCGCCTTGGGTTTCTAGGGATAGTTCAGGCTTCATTTATTCTAGGACCCATTCATTTATCTTTATAGCAGTCCAGGGAATCCACAGAACTCTTTTCTCCAGCACATTTCAAATGAGTTGATTTTCTTTCTATTGGTTTTCTTCACTGTCCAGGTCTCACAAACATACATAGAAATGGGTAATATGATGACACTGGCAATCCTAACTTTTGTATTCAATTATATATCTTGACACTTCAGGATCTTGTCTAGTTCTTTCATAGCTGCTCTTCATATCCTAGTCTTCTTCTTCTGATTTCTTGACTGCAGACTCATTCTGATTTATGATTGAGCTGTGTGGTGTAGTAGTTTGAGTGCTGGACTATGACTCTGCAGACCAGGGTTTGATTCTCTGCTTTGCCATGAAACTCACTTTGTGGCCTTGGGCAAGTCTAAAAGACAAGCCTCAGGGGAATGAAACAGCAAACCTCTGAACAATTCTTGCAAAAACAAAACAAAAACAAAAACAAAAAAAACCCATGATAGGTTCTCCATAATTCCAAAATGACATGAAGATACACAACAACAATTAAGTGTGGAAAATCTTGAACTATTTCAGTGTCTTCATTATCTGTTTTTTAGTTATGCAAATAATGTGTGGCCATTATTTTTTATAATACTTGGTATAGAAAGGAAAAGAGGGAGGCTTCATTCCTTCAATACAGCCACAGCCCTGACTTTGGAAGACCTAAGCAGGGCACTTGATGACTGGAGCTTTGGGAGGTCCCACACCCTAAATCAAAATCAGCTTGACAGCGAATAACAACAATTTAGGAGAAACATTCCAACATTAGAGCTGTTCAGCAGTAGAACAGATTTTTCCTCAGAAGGTGGCAGCTTCTGTTACACTAAAGATATTTAAGCAAAGTCTGGATGGCCATCTGTAGCTGCATCTTGCATCACAGAGCAGAAAACTGGGCTGTGGTTGGAAGAATGAATGCCAACGTCCATCAGTTCTGTGATTCAATGAGCCCTCTTTGTGTTTAATGAATGATGGGGACTATTCTTAGTCAGATTTGTGTAACAGAAGACTAAGAACTACTTTAGCACCATGAGTTACTAATGCGAGATGCAGGTATCATGAAATGAAGAAGCTAGCCTATTATGGACAGAAGAAGGCAGTGAAAAATCCACTCTTAACAAATCTTGCCAAGAAAACCTACTGATAGCATAGCCTTAGGCTCACCATTTGTTAAAAATGACTTGAAGGTGTAACCCGGCTTGAAGCTTAACCTTGGACATAGCTCAATAATGGGGAATTACATTTTAGTTCAACATTTGGCTGGGTTATACAGCCCTGGGACCGACTCTGTGTATACTGAGGTTGGAGGCAAGAAGAACTGCAGAGACAAGCTCTCAATGAATAAATATTTTTTTTTTTATTTATATCCTGCCCCATCTGCACTCAGGCAATTGGGGCTGCTTACAACATTAAAAGTTATACAAATCATATCCCCCAATCCTCCCTCCCTTAAACTAGAATTAAACACTTTACAATTAAAACATGTTTAAAAAGATCAACAACAATTAAAACAATAAATAAAAACAAACAAACAACAATGGGCAGGTAAACAGCAATGGGATCGGCCCATTACTTTCTCTCTTTGGTGGCCAGGCATCTATTCAGAAAAGGCCTGCCAGAAGAGATCCATCTTAACAGCTTTTTAAAGCTCTCTAAGGTTGTTATATGACGGATCTCATCCAGCAGGCCATTCCATAGTCTGGGAGCGATAGCCGAAAAGGGCCTCTGGGCAGTTGTTGATAACCTGGTTTTTATTGGTTGTAGTAGATTTCTATCAGAGGACCTAAGTGTGTGGGGTGGATTATATGGAAATACTTTATTTTAAAGGGGGAAACATCAACATATGCATGTCACAGTCACTCTCACATGCACATAAGAACTGAGAAACAAAGGCGTCCGTGTGGAACAGAGTTGGGTCTTCTAATGTTGATATTGCACATGATTGAATGTTGCTCCTCTTGAAGATGTTCTGATGGGATGGCAATGGGGAACTCAATCATTCCCAGGCCACTGTGAGTTTAGAGAGTGAAAGAAGAGTGAAAACCGGCAGCACTTCTGCCTGCAAACCAAGCTAATCCAATGAACAAAGAAAAGGTATCCTAATTTATAGAGAGTTTGTACCCTGGGACAAAGTCCAGAGAGCTGATTGTGGCCAAATGATCCATATCTTTGATATGGATAAAGAGCAATTTGAAGTAAGGTCTTCCAGAGATATGATATGGGGGTGCAAATGGGTATATTCCTGCAGCAGATAGCTTACAGTATCAAGTAAACGGAGTTGTTTACTCAAACCTATTGTTTTACAGCTTGGCTTTTCGTCACCTCCTCTGACATGTCCAGAACACAAATCCTCTTGGTGACTCCTAAGCTAGCCAACATGACCTGATTGTTTACACCTCATGGTGTCCACGTTAGGATCATAGAGGCTGAGTTATAAACTCTGTTATAAACTCTGATATCAAATGAGAAGGGGTAGGTTCAAACCTTTCTTAATGGTAACAAAGGTATACAATCAAATAGTGTGTTGTTGAAGTAACACATTTTCTTGAAATGTTTATGAAGGCATAAACATTTTGTTTTGCATCTCTTTTTTTAAAAACAAAATAAAACAACCTTATTTCAACTTTTCAACCTGTTGCAACATGTATAACCCATGCCTACAAGAGTTAAATTCCAATCATTGTTGGTCTCATATATGCTTTTTCAGTAATAATTTTAAAGGCCTACACCAGCTCCAGCTGTTGCTGTCTCGGCTAAATCACCCCCAGTGCAAACTTCACATCTGCATCATGTAATGTTTGGCAGGTAAGATAAGTGAGCTCATTAAGTTGAGTGTCACAGGAGGTGAAAGTTGGAAGGTTATCTTATCCCTGGTGGCTTGATTCTTTACAGAAAGCTTTCCCTTTATAGAAGATGTCAGTCTGAGTGGAAAACATAACAAAGTACTTCAAGCTCCCTTTCACAACTCTATTCTGACTTAGGAACACAGTTGTTTCAAGGCTATCCATGTGTGAAGTTTAGCAGATAGCAAAACTGGACAGGGAGTAGAAGATTTCTTCAGAAAAAGCAAATGTGATACATGTCCAATATTGGCAGATATTAAATACATTTTCTCTTTTTTTGTGTTCTAGATCAACCAGCTGCAACAAGAGCACTTATCTCAATTGAGCTGTTCTATACCTCACAACATTTCACCTATGAAAAGTCATGGAATCATAGAATTGGAAGAGATCACAAGGGCCATCCAGTCCAATTCCCCTGCCATGCAGGAACTCACAATCAAAGTGCCCCAGACATATAGCCATCCAGCCTCTATTTAAAGACTTCCAAGGAGGGAGACTCCACCACTCTCCAAAGGAGTGTATTCCACTGTCCAACAGCTCTTACTGTCAGGAAGTTCCTCCTAATATTGAGGTGGAATCTCTTTTCCTGTAGCTTGTATCCATTGTTCCATGTCCTATTCTCTGGAGCAGCAGAGAACAAGCTTGCTCTATCCTCAATATGAAACCCCCTTCAAAAACTTAAACAAGGCTATCATATCACCTCTTAACCATCTCTTCACCAAGCTAAACATAGCTAGCTCCCCAAGTTTCTCCTCATATGGCATGGTTTCCAGACTTGTCACCATTTTGGTCTCCCTCCTCTGAACATACTCCAGCTTGTCAACATCCTTTTTGAATTATGGTACCCAGAACTGGGCACGGTATTTCAGGTTAGGCCTGACCAAAGACACTATACATTTATTAATGCAACATAGAATTGCATTGGCTTTTTTAGCTGCTGTATCACACTGCTGATTCATGATGTTATCTGCTAGGACTCCTAGATTCCTTTCACATGTATAAGTGGGACATATGTAACCAAGAAACATCAGAGTATGGTCAAGATGGCAAAAACGTATTACTGAGGAAGAACGGGCAAGGTTGGAAAGGCTGTAGCGGTTTGCTTTTGCCTGCCTCTACTAGGAAGGGCAAGATCCCAACTCTAATCTCTTCTCTGCTCTCCCACTGAGAACAAACTACTTTTGAATTTTGATGCTAGTCTGTATCAATTAAAGTGAGAACAAAGGGGGAAAGTGGGAGGAGGAGACAAAAAGTGGGACCTTTGAAAATCAGTTGAAAAAGTAGGATGAATTAAAAGGGACTGTCCCTGTCAAATTGGAGCTGTTCCTGATAAGAAATGTTATACTGGAACCAGTGTTAAAGCAGAAAGAGCATTTTAATAGCAGAGATTATGATGTCATGTCATACTCTCCATTTTCTTTTTCCTTTTAGGTTAACTGCAACCCCCAGGCTAGTTAGTGGAGCCAGGTCAGATTTTTCCCAAATCAATATATTGTTGTGAGCAACTAATGATATCCTGCAAAGTATTTTGGAATGGCTAGGCCTTGCATGGAAAGTGAATTAGGGCATTTCTTTCATTGACAGAGAAAACCTGTCAATGTGCTCTCAGTTGCACAAGTACTCAGATGTGAAATGGTAATTTGTACTATCTGCAGTCACATGGTGTCAGTGTCCTTTCATCCCCAAATGTCCCCCCTCCCCCTCAGTATTCCCAAGCACCCAACTACTTTTAAATTTCTTTTCTTTAAAAACAAACAAAGCAAATCACAGAGCAGAGCTCTGGAGTTGTGCAAAACGGTGAATATAAATAAAAAGAAAACAAAAAGAAATCTTGGAAGGATTGCTATGTAAGGCATAGGGCAGAGAGGTGAGGTTAAGGGGAAGTCAGGAACCAAGTGTGATGATATCAGTTTCATGATTGAGATGATGTGTTGTGATCCGGTTTTACACACAGGTACAATTCCATGTACAAACGTGACTGAAGCACGAATGAGACTCATGCAGTAAAACTGTGAATGTTCCTTATCTCATCTGGGAGCAGACCCTTTACCTAAGATTTATGTCTTAATTTCTAAACATGAAAATATAGTGTATGGGCATGTGTGTGTGTGTGTGTGTGTGTGTGTGTGTGTGTGTTTTAGAATGACAAACTGTGTGTATCAATGGTTGGTACAAAAAAGCTTCATTTATATACTGCTTTATACTGAACTAACAGTGTCTAAGCGGTTTACAACTGTAAGCTAATACATACATAATGCAAAATCCTGAATTCATCACCAGGGAAGTCTCCCATGTCTTGAGTTTGGAGCTGAAAATCATAGGGCCTTAGAAGATCCTGAATTCATAGAATCATAGAATAATTGAGTTGGAAGGCAAGTGAGGACTTTGCTAGACCTTGAGGATTTGGCTGAGTTTGACTTCCAGCAAATATCAGGATAGTTGAACTCACCCATGACTACTACATCTCTCCTTTCTGAGTTTGTGGTCATCTGTTCTAGAAAGACATCATCCAATTCTTCCATCTGACTTGGAGGTCTGTAATACACTCCCACAATAACCTCCTTTTTATTTCTCTCCCCTTTAATTTTTATCCAGATGCTCTCCACCTGGCTTCCAGGATTGATGTCCTGGATCTCTTCACTGGTGTAAATGTCCCTGACATATAAAGCTATTCTGCCTCCTTTTCCTGTTTGCCCCATTTCTCTTGAAAAGGTTATACCCCTGTATTCCTATATTCCAATCATGAGACGAATCCCTGGTTTCAGTAATGCCTATTATATCATATTTGCTTTGTTGTGCCTTGCAGTATCAGCTGTTCCCTTTGGTGGTACTCCCAGGGTCCCGTGCTCTGTCCTTGAAGTGTCTCCCTGCTGGTGTTCCTAGAGAGAGATTCAAATCAATTATGTAGCTGCAAGCTCACAGAACATTCCTTGGTTTCCCTACTTCTGTGTGTGACATTCCTCCAACTATCTACTTCTGTTGTATGTGAAGTGATCTCCTCCTCCCCAGCAACTTCCTCTGTGTGTTTCCCGTCGAAGACCCTTCAGTCCGTTCTGTCAAGGAAAACCTCTTGCTCCCTAAGATGCTGAAATGTAGATACCTGGGCCTCCAGCTGCCGGACTTTCTCTTCCGAGAGTGCTACCAACTTGCACTTGGTGCAGGTGAAGTTCCCCACATCTCTAGGCAAGAATACAAACATCCCACAAGTGTTGCAGATGCCTGCAGCAGGTCCCTCAGTGTCCATACTGAGAAGTCTTAAGGAGGCACTGAACAAGACTGGGCTTCCCCCGTCAAACAGCAGTGTAAAGAACCCCTACTGGCTTGGCCTTTGTCCCCAAAGGGTCTATAGTTATGTAGAGAGCTCCTGGCTACTAGCTCCTTCCAGAGGTAAATGTCTGACTCACTTCCTCTAAATACAAATCCCCACAAGCCCCTTAAGGAAAAAAAAGTTTAAAGAAAATTTAAATTTTAAAGGAGCCCCTCTCCCACACTCTTCCCAGGTCACCTTCTCTTCTGTACTTTAAAATCTCATTGACTATAAAAAATAGAAGGAAAATTCATGTGCCATTAGGTGTGCGCCTCTGCTAGGAGCTTCATAGAATTAGGCTTCTAGCTCCTCCTCCCAGTGACCCAGAGAAATGGGTCACAATTTTAAAAGTTTGAGAACTCACCCCAGCAAAATGAACACAGAGAACTAGCCTTCCCTTTTCCCAAGGAAATTGGCAATTTTAGCCAACATGGCTGCCTCCTTTTTTTTCTGTGATGTTTTGGTTCATCCTCTTATGATGCAAGAAAAGATATGTAAATTGCATTATGTTCCATTTCAATTACTTTCAAGCAAGTGAGTTTAACTTGCAGAATCGCTAAGTGAAACACAGACCTTCAGAAGTGTGTAACTACATCTGTGAATATAATCATACTTTCAATTATTTATTTTAAAAATAATACCTTACCTTTAAAAAATGGATTCAAAGATGCTTCTAAATAGAAAGATCAGACAATATATCATAATTCTTACTTCCCTTCCATTACGTTCTCCCTTGTCTCTTGTTTTCCCCAGATCTTTTTAGTTTTCAAGCTCCTTGGAGACAGAGATCTATCTCTTTTTGTCTAGGTAACTTGGCAAGGTGGCGAATATTGTACAACAATGGTTCTATACAAATAAAAGAAAAAAAGACAACAGTTCTTATCTTTAAGTTCACATTTGCTCGCAGCAGCAAGAACAAAAAGGAGCAATAACCAGAAAATAGAAAGAGAAACATGCCTAGATATCACACTTTGTATTAATCCATTTTTCCCTTTCCGTATTACATAAATCGTTTTTTTAAAAAACCTGTTATTCACAACCCAGGAAGAACAATGGGAATGACAAGAAATGCTGTCTGAGATCACTTGTGAACATTGTTTCTATAACATGGTTTGGATTTTTTTATAATGTAAATAAAATAATGCACTGGAAAGTCTACAGTCATAAAATCTGCATACTGTCTGCATCTGGACCTGAGAGAAGTTCATTGTTGTTAGGGAATCAGGCAGAGTGGAAAGCAGGAACAGGAGAGAAGGCGTATTTGTGCTTAGTCTGTGATCTTTGATGTACTTATCAGTGCCTCCCTACAATATGTTGTGCTTATGAAACGGCACAGCTTGGCTATTGATGGCTACAAGAAAAAGAAGATAAAGAGAACCAGCATGCTGATTGGGATTCCACAAATGATATTACACAGGTTGCAAAGGACAATGGTGTTCCACAAATAGAGATGGAGATAACTCAGGTCTTGTGTGTGTGTGTGTGTGTGTGTGTGTGTGTGTTGGGGGGAGGAAGAAGGGCAGAAACAATATGCACAGTTAATCGTGTGAATGAATTCTTGACTACAGGGCAGAGAGAGGACGATCTTCAGAGGTGGTCTCTTTACTTTCTTACTATTTTAAATTGAGTCCTCCAAAGTCTGGGCTTCAGAGGTCAGTTGTTAATCTGTTCCAGGATTATGGGGCTTTGGGCCAGCCTGTACACATGGTAAGGTCTGAGTGTCCACACGCTCACAGCCCTTACCACACCACCCAGCCACTGTGATGATACACACTGGGCGCAACGCCCAAATGACACTGGACAGATGGGGCATCACCATGGTGCGCCGATGACTCCCTTTCCGGGGAGCAAGAAGACACCAGCTAATTGCAGATTCTTTCTGAGCCCTGCGAAGGCTGTATCACTGCTGTGGTGTGTGGTTGCCTCAGCAATGATCTGGGGCAAAAAGGGGCGGCTGCAGGCCGCCCATCTGTAGAGGCCCTAAGTCACTAGAGCCCTTCTTTTGGACGTAGTAGCAGATTATTTCTCTATTCACATTGGCAGCAGGCAATAAAGTAAAACAGGTTTCTGCAACAGCCTTAGTGCAAATGCTAACTAGCTGTAGTACCTGGAAAAGGGCCTAGCTTGTGGGGAAAGGGAAGTGCAGCTGTGTTTGTGGCACCTGCTGCAATGCCACATACACTTCTGGTTTCACTCACAAGATCAGAGTGGGTGCAAAGGGACATCTATGTGGGGACAGCTAAATGAGGGTGGATGCTTACCGACAATGCTCCCTCCCAAATTTTATGCTCAGTTCAGGGATATTGGAGATGGGGCTACAAGAAAACATGTTGTTGAACATCCTCCCCCCCCCCCACACACACACAGAGTTAAGTTTGCTCCAGTCAGTATGGGGATTCTGGCAGTTGCCATTCCGAGCTGAAACTTAGGGGAGGTACAGATTGGGAGAAAGGGGCGGCCAGCGACAAATGCTGTGGCCTCCACGAGGCCTAAAAAGAATCCACTCCTGGTGGGCTCTTTTTGTGCCTTCATGGAGCGCCATTGGTGTGCTCACGCACAATGATGATGTCCATGCTGTTTAGGCACTGTGCCGCATGGATGGGCACATGCAATCATGGTGCCCATGCACCAATAGTAAGGCTGGGCATGTGCGGACGCCTAGCCCTTCAGAAC
This sequence comes from Sceloporus undulatus, assembly GCF_019175285.1. NCBI lineage: Eukaryota > Metazoa > Chordata > Lepidosauria > Squamata > Phrynosomatidae > Sceloporus > Sceloporus undulatus. The sequence goes on along the minus strand of NC_056522.1, from coordinate 365,912,412 downwards.
CCTCATTTCAACCCCAACCCCAAAGCGCCGGTCTGTACTGGGCCTAAGTTTCCCAAGCTCTGTGTGAAATGCATGAACATACCACAGTACAAGTTCTCTATCACCTGCAAACATACAAACAAGTGTGAGTATAGGCCTTTTGGCAGAGGAAGCTGTTCTTTCCTTCCAGATTACTATCTTTTCTCCTTGCCTGATGAAGAAGCTAGTGGAGCTTCGAAAGCTTGCAACATGTCTACTGTGCAGTTCAGTTGGCCAATAAAGGTATCACTGTTTGGTGGATTTTTGTTTGAATTTGCTAAATAGCCAACACAGCTACCTCTGTATATTTTTTGGATAGAAGCCATCAGTCACCTTTGTTCACAAAAGCTTTTCATTGGTTTTATTTCTAGAACTATGGGGAAGGAGGGGAAGCAACTTCCATTTGCAAGCCATGTTATTTCTTCATCCAAACAATCCAGTGCATACCCTTGTTGTTTTTCATAGAAGTCCCTAAGCAAAGGAAGCCAAGTCTCTTTCCGTTGGGCCTTTTGTTTCTGTTGTGTATAAAATTACAGGTGCTGCCAAGACTCATTGTAAGAATGTGTCAAAAGCCTTGCCCTGGTGAGACTGGGGAAAGATGGAGTGGGGAGGGTAGAGAAATAAATGACTCCCATAGAGTATTTGGATTATGCTGCTTCAGCTGTGATTGGGAGAGTGAGGGAAACAGAGAGATCATGGAGGTTTAGCTTATCCCTCATTAACTCTTGCAGGGTTAAGCATTGAGCATGATTAGCAGCGCATGGTGCCTATCATTTACTTTGCCCTTTGTTCAATCTAAAGAAAATATTGTGGTGCCTCATTCCATTAATAAATTTGACCCAGAGTGTAAACTATACCAGTTCTGACCAGAAAGAGAAATAATTGCAACTGATCTTTTCTTCTGGCGGGAAATAACTTCTGTCTCAAACAATAACATCAGTCTTTCCCCCTTATTAATCTTCCTTTTTTATGTTTTGCTTAATTGTATAACATTAATACCTTATTAACCTGTATTCTTAGACATACAGAAACTTGTCATAACAAATCTTTTTGCTCTTACATCCAGAAAGGCCCAGTGGTTAGACAGGTAGACGCAAGAGGTAGAGTTTTGGATACTATTAAGGTCTGTATGTGTGTTTTCAAGTCACCTAGTGGCTATGCAGACTGCCCCTCATGGGCGGCCTGCGGTTGCCTCCAACTGTGCTGGATCAGGGCCATGGCAACCACATGCTGCAGCCCCAATCTGTCCTTTCCAGGGCACAATAGCTGCAGTGCCATGGCTTTAAGGTGCTTCTTTGGTGCTGCCCTGGGGTGGAGTCCGGCCATGCATCATGTGGACGCCATGCCCTCACTCTGCCCCCAGGCCAGCCTTAATGGCTGGTGTGCACAGTTCCCTATTGACTTATGGTAACTCAATGAATCCCATGGAGTTTTCTTAGGCAAGGAATAAGAAGTGGTTTGCCAGTTCCTTCTTCTGAAATATAGCCTACAACACCTGGTATTTGTTGGTATCGCCCCTCCAAATAATAAGCAGGGCCAATTCTTCTTAGCATCCAAGATCAGATGGAATCTGGTGCCTTTAGGATATTTAGGGCAACTGCCATTAAAGGACATCAAATTATAAATTGTTTCACATAATATTTCATTTTTAGACCTTTTTGAATTTTTTGCCTCCTGAAAAAGCAGAAAATCCTAGTTAATTCAGTATTCTTTAGTTGACTTACTGGGACAGACATTTGTAGGATCTGTGTCAGCCAGCCCTTGATACCACTATACATCTTGATTAAAATGAGTGTTTGTTAGCTGTTGTGTCACAGGCAACAAAATGTCTTCACCTCCTGGAGTGTTGTCAGGTTTTCAAAATAGCAGTAAGGGACAGTTGAAATTCGTGGCATGCAGGGTTTACAGTCAGGAAGTAGCTATTAACAAGTTTGTGTTCTGCCTAAATACCAAATTAACACATTAAACATATTTCTCTGCAAAATTGACACATTGTTTGCATTCATAATTGCATGATGTCTTTCTGTCTTTATGAAGGACCCATACTCCAAAACGTGGGAACTTTGGTCATCTTGGTCAGCATAAGGGGGAAAGTTTTCCAACCCACAAATAGGGTGTATCCCTTCTGATGAGAGACACCTGTCAGTCCTATAAGGAACAAGCTTTCTCATCCTCAAAAGGGTCTCTCCTTATAATAAGGAACACCTGTCATCTCCATTAGGGACACACTTTCTTTAGAGCAAAAAGGCAGGAATTGGATAAGACAGAAATAAATGAAGTACAAGATAATTTGATTTATTTAAGGAGAGAATATTTTGAATACAGTAATAGAAATTCAAAAATGTTGGTCAGGTCCACACAGAAAAAGAAAATGGAAAGTATGATAAATATAATGAAGGATAAAGCTGGGAATATGTGTAGATTGATGAAATAAAAAATAAAATTTTTTGAAGAATTTTATAAAGATTTCTATCAAGTAGGAAAAAACCCATTAGACCAAATAGAAAAACATGTAGAAGAAAAATGGGGACAAATATTAAAGGAAGAAGATAAGGAATTATTGGAAAAACCCATTGAAAGGGTAGAGATAATAGAAGTAATTAAGAAATTTAAAAATGGGAAAACTCCAGGATTGGATGGTTTAGGACCTGAATATTATAAGGTGTTTAAAAAAATACTAGTTCCAAAATTGTTAGAGTTATATAATGGAATAATAAATGGAGAAAAAATCCCGGCATCATGGCAGCAATCATTGGTAATATTAATACCAAAAATAGATAAAGATTTAACAGACCCAGGGTCATATAGACCTATATCATTAATAAATCACGATGCAAAGATATTAACAGCAATAATAGCAAATAGAATGAATAAATGTATGTATAAATATATAGGGAAATATCAATGTGGAGTTGTGAAAGGAAGACAGATGTCTAATTTAGTAGGAAGAGTTTTGAGTAAAATACATGTGATGGGGATAACAAAATCAAAAGCAGGGATCTTGGCATTAGATATATTTAGAGCATTTGACTGTGTGAAATGGCCAACATTAAAAATAATTATGAAAAAGTTCGGAATGGGGGGAAAAATAAAGGGTTTGATAGACCAATTATACTGTAATAATTCAGTTAACATAATAATAAATGATGGAATAACAAGTGAAATAAAAGTAACGAGAGGTACAAGAAAAGGATGCCCGCTTTCACCAGTATTGTTTGCAATGGTGATAGAAATGCTAGCAAATGTTATAAGAAAGGATAAAAATCTGGAAGGAATAGGACTGGAAAAAACCCATAAAATTAGTTTATTTGCTGATGATACTTTATTAACTATTAAAGATCTAAAAGAAAAAATGGGGAAAATAAAAGAACATTTGAATTTATTTGGCGAGATGACAGGACTTCAGATTAATTGGAATAAATCAGAAATGATGTTATTCAATTATACAAAAAAAGAAGAATTAGAGTTTGCGGAACAAAAAGAATTAGGGATAAGATTAAAAAGTAACATAAAATATTTAGGAATAAATATTACAAAAGAATTAAGTGAAATGGAAGGAAAAATTTGGTTGGATTACGGAAAGAACTTGGAAAAAAAATTGGTAGAATATAAGGAAATCAAACTATCATGGTTTGGAAGAATAGCGTTAGTTAAAATGAAAATTTTACCAAAATAAAATTTTCTATTTAGAATGATACCATTAAAAATATCAGAAACTGAATTAAATAAGTGGCAACAATTAGTAAATGTATATTGTAATGGAGGAAAAAGAACTAGAATAAATAAGCAGTTTTGGTACAGATCCCGGGAAAAGGGAGGGTTAGGCCTCCCTAATATAAAGGGATATTATGAGGATAATCAATTAAGATATGTAATAGAAGGTATGTTAAGTATATCAGATCTGGACTGGTTAGAAACAGGAAAAGAAGAAATACATATGAAAATAGGGAATATTTTTTAAAGAATTTAGTAGGAAAGAAATCAAGGAAATTGAAAAATATACTAGAAATATGGAACAAATATAAAAAAGAATTCTTGAATGAAAACACATTAATTACACCAATAATAACGGTAAAGTCATTCCCAAAGAACTTAAGGAATCTATTAGATAAAGAATTAAAGGAAAGGAGGATAGATAAAATAGAAAATTGGATAGAATTAAAAATAGGAAGAGAAAACATAAAAGAAAAACTTAAGGGAATAAAAATGTCATGGTTTCATTACATTAAAATAGAACAATGGTTTAAAAATTGGAAGAAAAAGAATATAATATACACAATTTGAACAAATAATTCAGAAAGGAAAAGAATTAAAGGAAAATAATAATAAATAATAAGTTTATTATTTTTATACCGCCCTTCCATAGATCAGGGCGGTTCACAGCAAATATCAATAAAACAATTAAGAATACATAAAAACACCCCTCTCTCACTGACCCCTCCCCCCTGGTAAAAAGCCACCACAGCGGCAAGACAGTCCTCCGCAGTTCTGGGGAGCTTCTTCCCAGTCGACATGGGGGGGGGGGGGGGGGCAGCGGCAGAAGTAGTCCTCCACCAGCTCTCAGGCAGTCCCCGATGTTGCTGGGTCTGCCTGATGGCTCCCTCTGTGGCCCAGGTGACAGTTGAAGAGGGAGGGGCCTCTTCCTTCAGACAGTCCCCGATGTTGCTGGGTCTGCCTGATGGCTCTCTCTGAGGCCGAGATGACAGTTGAAGAGGGAGGGGCCTCTTCCTTCAGGCAGTCCTCGAAGTTGCTGGGTCAAATGAAAATATGAAAGGAATAACTAGCAAAATTTATAAAATATCGATAGAGAACAAAGGGAAAAAACAAACCAAAATATTTGGAAAGAGATATGGGAAGAAGAATTAGGATGTAAATTATGTGAAAATGAATGGAATAAAATTTGGGAACAAAGGCATTTGAAAAATCTATCGGTACGAATTAAGGAAAATTATTATAAGCTGATCTGGAAATGGTACTTAATGCCAGTGTGATTACATAACATAGATAAGAATAATTCAAAACACTGTTGGAGAGGATGTAATGAAGTGGGATCATACATACATATGTGGTGGCGATATAAATATGTAAAAAAAATTGGGAAATAGTAGTATTAGAAATTGAAAATATTATGAATATAAGAATAGATAGAAAACCAAGTATAGTATTGCTATCACTATATAATGATGTAAAATGGAAAAAAGAAGAAAGAAATCTTGTAATAAATTTACTTACAGCAGTGAGATTAATCATAGTGAGAAGTTGGAAAATGAAAATAAATGTGGAACTGGGGGATTGGTACAGTATAAAGAAGTCTGGCAAATAGCGATTAATGATAAATTAACATGTAAATTGAAAGTGAAAAAAGGATTATGGAAAAGAAATGATTTTGATGAAATATGGAAAAAATTTATTGAAAAAGTATTAAGAAAAGAAGATGGAAAATTACCTTCATGAGATGAATTAAAATTTTGGTTGGATTATATGGATGAGAATGGCTCCGGGGAAGGGGTGCACTGAGGTGTTTTTAGTATAAAATAAGTAAAGTGTTAAAGCATATTTGGATACGAAAAAACTGTAACATTTTGTATTGTAAAACTTAAAAATATTAATAAAAAAATAGGGACACACTTTCTGGTCCTCAAATAAGTGACACCACTTATAATCTTGGCAATCCTAGCCTTTCCCATGAAGCAGTCATCAATGATTATTATTATTATTATTAAATTTTATTTATAAAGCGCTGTTGGATAACTTTATAGTTATTGAGTTACATGATAGTTGTGCAATGAGACATATTACAACATTGCACAGCCAAATGGACCACCATTTGAACATCTGCATATATATCCAATGTGTGTATACATATGCATATATATGCAATCATGTGTATTACACTGTGTTGCAAAATGCACAATTGTTTCCATGTACAATGGCACTACAAACAGTACTTTTGTTCCACAACTAGGAAATGAATATTAACCTTTATTTATGAAGCGCTGTAAATTTACACAGAATATGGCTGTCCTGCACTGGACAAAAATATCCAGCCGCTTTCCTACAGAAGCTTAACCATGCATCAGACACCATTCAGATTCCTGAATAATTATTTATTTCATTAGTTTTAATTTAACACTTTTTAGGCATTCATTTTAAAGCCTTAAGTCCAAATTCAATCTAGTTCCTAAGCAAATGGACCATTCATTTATATATTCCATTTCTGCCCCACACTTTAATGAAAGGCTTCCCAAAGCAGCCTAATGATAGTTAATTTGAGAGTCCCTGATTTCAGACTTACAATTTGAGTATAAACATGCAAGGGAAAACAGATTAGCAGTGAGAAGGGTGACATTAAAATCAGTAGCTGCTACAATATTTCATCTGCGACAGTGAGAGGTGTCAGGGTTTGGTAACCAAAGCCTGACACAGACAGGCCAAAAATGCTGCCTTTGGGCCAATCTGGGGGACAACTTGTTCAGATGATGCACACCCCCAGATCGGTTTGAAATTACGCTGTGGCTGCCTAATGCAGCCCAAACCCAGCCACAAAAGGAGTATGCCCCCTCCCAAAAATACCCCATTTCTTTCTGGTGGTCCATTGTGGACCATGGTGGCAGCTGGCTTTGGGACCATGAGATTTGGTCACTGCATTGCTCAGGGCATGTTCACAGTCAGAGTGGCCAGAAGCCGCTCCAAGCCGCCCATCTACTTCAGACCTTAGAAGACAAAGGATTCATCCACAGTGCAGAAATAAATGGGGCCACCTGAACTTACCAGGTTGGCCCAGTTGCTGGGGCAGCGGAGGGCCCCTCAGGGGACATACTTTGGCAGTGGGGGGCTTGCTCTGCATGGCAGCTGCCTTCATGGGGGCTGGCACTCCAGTGGGCAGGCCCGCGTTGGGGGAATGGACTCCAGCTCCCAGGTTCCCTGGGAGCGGTAATGGCACCCCATTGGGTGCCCGAGCCACTTCCAGAGACTCCAACTCCCAGGGTGCTCTGGGAGCAGAGTGGAAGTGGCCCCCATTGGCTGGCAGGGGGGGCCTGCTGCCCCAGGATTGGCCAGGAGGCCTGGGAGGGCAGCACCTCCTGGTCTCCTGGCCTCTGATTGGCCAAGGGGCCTATTTGGCCCCATGCAGCACCCATGATCAGTGTCATTTTCAACCTGGCTCCCACCCTTCCTCCCTCGCCTTGGGGTCAGTGACATGCTATCACAACTTTATAGGGGGTGGTAGTATAGGTCTCGGATCTGATGGGCGTGGTTTCCTGTGCTGTTGGGCACTGATTCGAGAGTCCATTGGGGACCCAAGGGTGCTGAGGGAGAGCGATGTCACCAATGCGGAGGCGACATCAATTCAGTGTTCCCTGGTGACAAGGGTGGAAAATGCACATATGCTCATATCCGATCGGGCATGGCAACATGTGTTAGATTGGTTACCCCTCTGTCATACTGAGGCCTGGCCGTGACCAGGCGATTCAGTTCATTGACCAACACGGGTTGGTGACTGACAGATCCGGACCGTATGCTTTTCAGGCCGCCCCTCCCCTTGTTTGATGTATTCAATAAAGTTGTGGCCTTTTTTCTGCCAATTGAGTGTCCTGTCTTTATTCTTCTCACCCCCTTGCCCTAGCAACCTAGTTTGACACCCCTTTAACTGTCATGGCTCAATATTATGGAATTATGAAAATTGTAGTTTTGTGAGACATTTAGCCTTCTCTGTCAGAGAGCTCTGATGCCACAACAAACTACAGTTCCCAGAATCCCATAGCATTCAGCCATGGCAGTTAAAGTGATGTCAGATGGGATTATTTCTGCAGTGCAGATGTGGCCTAAAACAAAAATCTTACATGTGGACTACATGGCATTAAGCTCCATGTACTGAGTTATGAATTAATTGTGTTACGTAATCTTTGTGCTGAATGGCAATGGTGTGCAACTGAACCAAGACAGCAGATATGTGTCTGAATGAACAACAAAATGTGCATGGACGTCCATGAACAATGAGCAATGTACATTCATATGTAATGCACATTCATGCACAGTGCAGGGACATTTGTAGGGGGTGGAGACCACACTAGGTGATACCTCAGAGGGGGATTCTGTCTTCTGATGTGGAGTGTATGGTGACTCCATGGGTACTCTGGGATTCCTGAAGACTGAAAGTCCTGAAAAGGAGCAAGTCCATCTACCCAGAGGTGGCAAGGAGACTGTAGGATGCTATTGGCATGCCACAGTGAACTGGAGGCCTCTCCCTGTGCCAAATGGTGCCTGGACCCCTCGGTACTTTTGAACAAGGTAGGTAGACCAGAACAACCCAAGACACTGACAGTTCTTTTGGGTGCCCCAGTTCACCAGCCGTTGGCAGCAAGTAGATTGGAACATTTCTCATCCATAGCAGCTTAAACTACTCCATTGGTCTGGTAGGTCCAAGCTCGGGGGTGACAGTTACCACAATGGGGTGATACTAACCCTAATGGCACAATGTATATCTATGGGCAATGATACCGCTTACTGAATTCTGCTTCTGCAACCTTGAACTGAATGTATTTGTTCCACATCAAACAAAAATAGCCCACCACTTCCATAGGGGAATGTCAGTATTCACAAGATTCCAGCTGGATTCCAGCCAAAAATGATTCAATCAGCCTTGAGTAGAAAATATTTTGACTTGTGGTAATGGACAGTACGTTGCTTTTCTTTAGTTAGCAAAATGACTTAGGCAAGTTGTGCTTGGAAAACTGGCATTGGCAGTTCTGGGTGAAGTATAGTGGTGCCTCGGGTTACGAAATTAATTCGTTCCGCGGCTAATTTCGTAACCCGAAAAGCCTTCGTAAGCCGAAAACCCATAGGCGCTAATGGGGAAAAAAGCCGCAGTTCTGCCGCGGCTCCATTTAAAACAGCGCCGGAGTTTTTTCGTAACCCGAAAAAACTTTCGTAACCCGAAACAATAAATCCCTATGGGATTTATTCGTATCCCGAAAAATTCGTAAGCTGGGTATTTCGTATCCCGAGGTACCACTGTATCTCTCTATAGCCCTAAAGCCAGCTCCATCTGAATGTACCCTCAAAAGATGAGCACTCCATCAAGAAGGCTCTGTGATGCTCCTTTTTCCTCCATCATGCCCTTTTGGCACTCAGCTGCACTGATGGTTGGTACCCAGTTGGCAGGATTACTTAATGGCACAGTCTGTATAGAACATGAGCCATCGTTCCAGGGGGAAACATCACTTTCTTACATGAGATAGGCTTAATACCTGGCAAATGCCACTTGAGCAACGGCTTTGCATAGAGCTTGAGATGTAAGCAAGCAAATAAGAACAGCTCCCTCACAATGAGATGGGAATGAAAGACAAATAGCTATCAGGACTCCAAAACTGACACCCTCATCACCTCCCAACCATCTGACAGAGCCTCAGGCAAGGCAGGAGCTGGCAGCATTGAATGCACATCTCTCAGGCAAGATGGCACCCAAACAACACAGCTTCTCCTCCTGGAAGTGAATGGGGTTTTTTTCTGCCGTAGATGTGACACTCCTGAAAGTATAACTGCAGAGAGAAAGAGAGATACAGAGGGAGAGGAAAGAGGGATGAGAAGCTTGTAAAACAAAATGGAGCTGTGAATTTTCATTGTTATTTTAGCCTCCAAAATGCTTTGATCCCTTGCTTTAGCTCTTGTAAGGGACAGAGCAAAGTGTGAGGAATCTGTTTTGATCTGGCACGTATTGTGTGGAAGAGTGGCAGACAGCCTGAAATTGTGTGTGTTCATGGCAGCTTTTGCATGCTTTGAAGGAAGTGCGAAATAACGCTTACCTCATCTTTAGCAATGAGACTTGTTCCCACTGCAACTGTGTTATTAAACCTTCTGCTTACAGCTTTGCCAGTGACAGGAGCTGTAATGATTTTAGCTGTGGAGTCCTGGAGTCGTTCTCACCATTTCCCTGTTATTAGGATTAGCATTAATATTTTAATCCTTTGTTCCTCCTTTGGTGGCTATGATTGTTTTACAATTTGAACATTGTTAGTAATTTTACCATGTTGGTTGCAAAGCACTTTGGAAAGGCAGGACTTTGGTGTTGTATGCTGCCTTAGGTCCCATACTGGGAGAAAGGTGGGACAAAAATTAAATAAATATATAGGATACAAATATATACAATCAGCCCTCTATACCCACAGATTTTTTTTTAATCCACGGATTCAAGCACCCATGGTTTGAAAATATTTTAAAAATATATAAATTCCAAAAAGTAAGCCTTGATTTTGCCTTGATTATATAAGGAACACCATCTTACCATGCCATTGCATATAAGGGTATTTGAGTATCCCTGGTTTTTAGTAGCCACAGGGGTTCCTAGAACCAAACTCCAGTGGGTACCAAGGGCCCACTGTACAATATATAGGATACAAATATATACAGGCTACCTAAAGACACCAGATCCAATCTGATCTTAAAAAAACTGAGCAGGGTCAGCCCTGGTTAACATTTGGATGGGAGATCACCAAGGGATACCAGGTGTTGTAGCAACTCACATTTTGAGGAGGCATCCATGATTTCATGTGTATAAAATTTACTGCAAGCCTCACAGCTGTTTGAAATTCTGAGACAAGCTGCACTTTCTATCTTAATACATCTCAGGATATGCAGAATGGATATTCACAATAAATCAGGAGTAGGAATAATGCTGCTCTCTAGATGGTTCTAGACTGCCAGTCCAAGCAGTCTGAGTCAGCGTAGCCAATGTTGAGGGAGTTGTAATCCAGCAACTTATTTAGGGTCACAAGATTCACATCCATGAGGTAGATGATCCTTGCTGCTGTTGCAAATTAATTTAAAACCAGAATACTTCACTGCAACATTCAACATTGATGTCATTGAACTTTCTCCTGGCAATGAAACATCTAGAATGCATTTGCACTGTAGAAATAATGCAGTTTGACACCATTTTAACTGTCATGGCTCTGTCCAACAGAATATTGGGATTTTTAGTTTTGGGTAGCGCCAACATGCCTTTGCAGAGAAAGCTAATGACCTTCATATACCAGGATTCCATAGGAAGGAGCTACTGTACTTAAAGTGATGTCAAACTGCATTATTTCTACAGTGTGGGTGCACCCTATGTCTCTGACAGCTTCCAGAGAAAATGGGGTTTAAAATCTCAGCTCAGGGCTATCCTGATTTACTTTCTTTCTTTCTTTCCTCGTCATTCTTTCTTTCCTCAGAATGATAGTATACAACAAAGAGTCTGCTGCCCAAACAATGATGCTTTAACAATTTGGAATTGAGAGATTGTGAGAAGTCTGTATTCAAGTCTGCTGACACATGGTGATTTCTAGTAATTAATACAGATATAGCCTGACAATCTGTGTTAGCTCCCTCCCTGACACACACCAATGCGCCTTTCTTTTAAAGACCAAACACATGCTTGCATACTCTGGGACAAAAAAAAGTGTAAGACTAGGTGTGACCTCACCATCTGGTGACTCTTTGCATAATAAAAATGTGCTGTTTTGTGTGTTAAATAGATATCGTGTGAGTGACAGAAAGGCAGGCTGGCAATGATGCTAGAGGCCTTCCTTCCAGCATGCCTTAGTCTGGAAATTAGAAATGTTCCTCCAAAGTCAACCCAATTAGTGTGCCACAGTAAATGAGAGGACATCACGCTCCCTTCTCTCCTTCTCTTCCTCCCTCCCCTTGCAATCTCTTTATATCTGAAATGTACTCTATATGGCACAAGGAGAACTAGATGATAGATATAATAGATGTGCCTGCTGAGCAATTTGTGTTGCCTGCCAGGCTTACCGTTGCCCCCACACTGGGTGGTATTTTCTGACTGTTAGCTCACATATGCAGAAATGCCATTTATTTGGTCTGCCTTGCATGCAATTGCAATGCCTGGTGGTGAAGCAGAGTGGAGAGAAATAATAATAATTGAAGGCATTCATACAGTATTGCCTAGGGATGAAGATTATGATGGGAATATGCTTTCTTTTGCCAAAAAATAGACAATGAACAGGCAGGCTCAAACAGCACTGGATGAACTATTTAGTACCTGGACAATGATCAAGAGATTTGCAGGCATGGCCTAATTTGAACCATAGGCAGGGCGCTCCAACATAGCCTGTAATTTTGTATTCTGAAAGTGGGGAGGGACAGGAAGCTATTAGACCCTGGCAGTCATGAAGGCCTGGACTGCACCTCTGTAAACATATATTTTTTCTGTCTTTGTTGCATTAATCAGCACTGATTTGACTCTTGGAGATTCCATTTGAATCCCCCACAGTACCAATGTGTCATTATTTGAGAGCATTGTGGAAAATTAATATGGCAGTCCCAACTGGTAGATTGAAAGCTGCCATTTTAATTTCCATCATGTTTCTGATGTTTACTGAGGGGGCTTCAGAAATCTTAGCCAGAGAGTTCTAATCCAATGATCCAGTCAGCAAATGACCCAGATATTAGGTGGTTGGTGTGCAAGAATTCTCAGATTGTTTATCAAGTCCAGCTACGTCACATATTATCCAGCAACATGAAGGGGAAAATAAGGGGGGGAGGGTCATCAGCCAGTCCAGAAGTCATTATAGCAAGTCAGTAGTCCAGATAAACAAAGCCAGCAAGTAGTAAAACAGAGTCATCCGTTGTAGCCAGTCAAAGGTCAAGAAAACATGAAACCCAGAGTTTTGCCAAGCACCTAGATAGAACAGTTGTAAGCAAAGAAAAATGCCAGGGAGCAGCTGGGGGATTTATAGGCAGCTATCTCAAGAGACCAGGTGTTTAATAAGTCAACGTATCCTATATAATCGTTACTGGAATTGGCATAGTCTCTCCTTATATTTTCTGTGATCTTCAAAGGATGGCAATATGTCCTCAGAATCTGTCACCTTTTGCTGTGCATTAGGACTCCCATTGCCTCAGTCATCAGCTTCTTGAACTCAAAGGGCCTCTGTGATTTGGAGCTGTAAATTCTTGGAAATCTGAATCTTTTGAGTATGAATATTCCAATTCCAGAGTTCTGATGGCGCTAGTACTTCCACAAACTACAAAAACCAGGATTCCATATGATGTTTCCATGGCAGTTAAAGTGAAACCGCAGTGCTATAACTGTGTGGTATGAATGGCAACTGTTCACTTTGAAGGGGCCCAAGTTATGCTAGATGTGAAGATAGGTACTGGGATGTATCTGTGAATCAGTGGTGTCACAGAAGGGGTGCAGTGGTGTTGCCCACACCTGGTGACACCTCCGAAGAGGGGTGACACCTTCTGGGTCTGTTCTCTCACTGGGGGTAGGGGCAAGTCCCCCTGGCCTTGCTTCCCCACAGCAGCAGTGGTTTCCTCACAAGGAGGCTGCCACCACCACTATGAGGGACAATGCTGAGCACACCTGACCCTGCTTCCCTCTGATGGTTGTGGTCTCCTCATAAGAAGGCTGCCACCACCACGGCGAAGGACAACAGAAAGTGCAGTGCTCTCCATGGTGGTGGCAGTCACCTAACAAGGAGGCCAGTGTGAGGAAAGACATAGCTCAGCACACCTGGTCCTGCTTCCCTGCAGTGATGACAGTCTCTTCGAGAGGAGCCACCATGGTGAAAGACAAAGTTGAGCATAGCTGGCCCTGCTTCCCCATGGTGGTGGCAGTCTCCTTGTGAGAAGGCCACCCCCACTGCAGTGAAGGAGAAGGGGTGAGCCCTTTTGGTCACACAATCTGGCAGCCCTGGCCCCATACCAGTTGACGCTGAGGGTTGGGATGCCACTGCTGTCAATGTCAGCCTGCCCAAGGCTTCCCAAAATCTTGCAGAGAAAACAGTAGAGAGAACATTCTAAACTGTTCTCTTTCTGCCTGCACATGTAGAGAGAGCACATGGACTGCTCTTGAAAGAAACATGAAGTTCCAACATCTCATCTGCTTTGGAGCTAATATTAAATAAACTGCAGATGAATGTAGAATATTAACAAGCTATTTTAAACTTTTGTACAGTTTATCAGTATGAAAACTATGCTGATGTAATTTATTGTATGTGGAAACAAATAGAAAATAAGGTTGCATAATAACATGATGGATGTTGGGGAAAGTGAAAGGGCAGAACTGTAATAATCTTTGAAGCCTCCACCAGGTAGGCAGAACTAAATCTGAAACAGTTGGACCCAGTGCTTACAGGCCAGAAATGAACCAGATTGTGTGTACAATTGATAAATCTAATTTGTAGTTGACAAGAATAAACATGCAAATGGGTGAATATAAAAATGGACCTTTTCACATTACTAGCACTTGTAGTGCTATGATATCACTTTAGCTGCCATGGCTGCATCCTATGGATCTTTCCATAGGAATTGGGGGGGGGGCTTGTAGTTAAGGCATTACAACTTTCTAGCTGAACATTTTAAATGCCCTTCCTTGAAATGCAGATCCCAGGATTCCGTTGGATGTAACCATGACCGTTAAAGTGAAATCATAGCGCTCTTGCATTCAGATTCCTCCCTTTTACTCCGAGGACTGGAGAGGATGGTCTAGGCCCTGAAAATCACAGCTAGGCCATGAGATCTGAGAACCCTGTATAAGTTAGAAGGCAATAAACCCTCTGTGTGCAGCACAAGAGAAAACATTTTCCTTTGGGGGCCTACAATTTTCTCTGATTTCTTTGCAACCAACAGATCATCAATCTAGCTGTTTTAAGAAAGGCTTTAAAAGGTCCCATGGGAAAGGAAAAAATAAACTTTTCATGCCTTTACTTTATACTCCAATTCTTCTGCAGTCATCGGCACAGAAGCCCAATGGAAAAAAATTTAGAGGGAAAGTCTCCCATATACTAGAGCTGCTCTTAGATCAAGATTTTTCTTTTTTTCAACTAGCAGGTTTATAGATTCCCACTGAATGCTTTGCTTCTTTCTTCTCTCCTTGTCTTCTCATGCCATTAAACCCTATATTTCTCTACATAAAGATGCTTTGCCTCCATATGTTGGTAGTGCCAACAGTACAACAATAATCATAATTATATCCCCCCCCTTTTTTTTTTTTACAAAAAAGGCCCCACAAGAACCCGTCAGTCTACAGACAAACGTGGCATGCCTTCTAAGCATTTCTAAATCAAAGACTGATAAATAAAACATGAGTTCAGTGTTAAAAGGCTAGATGTTGGGAAGGAAAGGGTCCTCTTAACAGATTAAAATGCTCACAATGCCTGACATGGTGAAATAAGTGTGTAAATCCATGTGGCTGTTAAGATGTAGAAGTTGCTCTTACTGACAGTTACAAGCTGGAGGGTAAGTCTCGGCAACAGCTGCCATCAGTAATGATGAGGTTTGTGTAGATTGGAGACCCCTCTGAACTGAAATAATGTTTCTACAGCCACTTTAGTTTAGATCTGGGACAAATGGCTTCTCAAATGTCTTTCTGGGCAGAGAAAAAGGGGCAGGTGGGTGTTTATATTCAGGAGTAGACATGTTGGCCAACTGAGAACTAAGGTCAGAATGATCCAATCCATTGTATCACCATGTACAGATGTGAGAACAGGACAGTGAAGAAAGTGAATTTTTAAAAAATCAACTCCTCTGAGTTGTGATGCTGGAGAAGAGTGCTGAGAATACTGTAGACAGCCAAAAAGGCAAACAAATAGGTCCTTGAACAGATCCAGCCTGAACTCTCCCTAGAAGATTAAACTGAAGCTGTCATACTTTGGCCACATCATGAAAAGGCATGAATCATTGGAAAAGACAGTAATGCTAGATAAGGTGGAGCGAAGCAGAAAGAGAGGCATAGCACATGCCAGATGGATGGACTCAATCAATGGATGGGGCTGAATCTGCAGGACTAGAGCAGAGCAGTGGAGGATAGGGGGACTTGGAAATGTCTCATCCACAAGATTGCCATGAGTGAGGTTAACTCAAGGGAGCTAACAATATATTGATCATGTAGCAAAACAAAACAAAATCCAAAAGGTACAGAACAGTGATACTTTTAAGCACAAGGTACATTCAAAGTTCCACTGACATCTTCATCAGGCAAAGATGTAAAAACAAAACAAAACAAACAAACAAAAAAAAAACAAGAGAAGAACAGTAATGATGTCAAAGTCACAAATCTACATTTTCTCTCAGTCATCACTTCCTCTGTCAGTTAAGATGGTCTAGTGGGGTATCAATGTTGGCAGTGACCACTCCCCTTCTTGGCCATGTAGAGACCAGGGACAAAACACAGGGGGTGACTTCACCAAATTTCTTAGGGGCAGAGAAATTCACCAAGGCTGGGCTTCACCTGTATTAGCAGTAATATGGGATTTTTGGAAGCAGGGGGTGGGTACTTGGGGCTCTGGCTGCAAGTGGTCATACCTTGGCAACCTGGCAGTGATTTTGCCTTCCGTATAGTGCCCTGGACCCAGGGATATCATTCTTCAAAGCAGCAACATCCTCGGTTGCATCAACATCAATACAGTGTCCAGATCAAGGTTAATAATAGTCCCGCCCTTTTTAACTATGATCAGACGTCCCCTAGAATATTATGTCACAGTTCCTAGAATATTGTACCACAATTCAATAAGTATATTGACAAGCTGGAACATGTCTAGAGGGGAACAACCAAGATGGTCAAGTGTCTGAAAATAAAGCTCTATAAAGAAAGACTTAGGGAGCTGGTTATGTTTATCTTCGAGAAGAGATGATAGAGAATTAATAGGAGGGCTGTGTTTAAACATATGAAAGGGTGTCAGGTAGCTGATAGAGCCAGTTTGTTTTCTGCTGTCCCAGAGATTAGACAAACCAGTCAATGCAAATTATAACATTGGGGGAGGGGGGATCCTGATAGTAACAGCAGTTTGACAGTGGAATAGACTGCCTCAAAGACTGGGGGACAGTCCTTCTTTGGCGGTCTTTTGAGGTTGGCTGGCCATTTCTCCTGAGTACTTTAGTTATGTATTCTTGTATAGTAGAGGGCTGGTCTAGATCAATGGTTCCCAACAGTGGTTCCCCAAATGCTTTGGACCTCAGCTCCCATAGTTGTGACTGTTGGCCACGTTGCCTGGGCCTTCTGGGAACTTAAGTCCAAAACAAATGGCAGACCTTCCAAGTCTATGACTCTATGAAAATAAAAAGATCTTGTTTGAACACAATATGTTCATTAAGTTCTACCTGACAAGATTAGTTATCTGTCTAGCTGTCCATCCATCCATCTATCATACATACTAAGAAATGTAATCAGCATTGCCCATATTGATGGTGGTTTTGCTTATGATTTCTGTGAATCAGATGTTTGACTGGTAATAGTCCATAAAATTTGTTTCACACTGACTTGAAAAGTCAGCAGTTTCCTGGGGGGAGAGGGAGAGAAAAGGCAGTTTGCCATTTAGTCCTGAAGCCTCATGAAAATATTGAAGATGTCAGCCCAAGTATAAATAGAAACTTTGCACGAAATTGTTTCAAACATAAATCTGAAATGTTTATTCAGAAGGTACCTGAGGTACTTGACAGAGTAGGCCCAAAACTTATTATCCTCTTCATTTTAGTTCCATTAGTTACCACAACAAACATGTAGACTTGCATAGTGTTGCAGGCAGGAAGACAACATGTACACACATGTAAGGGTTTACACATATAGCTGATTTATTTGTGGTTCCCTGCTTATTGTCCTTTAACACAGGAGAAAATCCTAATAGTGGAGGTCACAGAGAAATTCTATTGAATATTTTATCAGCTCAGCATCTTGGCCTTTTGCCTACAAAGACAACTACAGTCTGTGAAGGGCAAAGTAATTGGGGTGTGTGGTTTGGAGGTGGGGGGGTCAGTATAAGTAGCTGAATATCTCTCACAATTCCTTGTTTGCACTCAAAGCGTATAAGCCAGGAACAGATCAAAGGTTTAGAAAAGACAGGGTCATCTAATTCAGTAATGGGCAGAATCATCATAGCAATGGTCTTCCTAGCCACAGGATCCTCCATCACCAGATCATTTTGTGAAGCAATGTTATGACCCTTGTTGGTGTCACAGGAACATTAAGACTCACTCATGTGCCACTTCTTTATGCAACCATCCAAACAACATTACAGTCTGACCATAAATACGCAAACAAAGCAATCATCTTTCTGTCATTCAGTGGCATGCATCGAGTTATATGACCTGAGAGTGTCATAATGCAATGCCACATTACTATTAGCTATTTAGTAGGATTTTCTCTATTGTACAGCCTTTCTTCAAAGATAATGAGAACAGCAGGGCAAATAATCTGAGGAGGGGGAAGCCTACACAATTGAACAGAATCATTTATCAAGAAAGTGTGGGTACAACTTGCTTCCAGAATACCCCTTCATTTGTGCACTTGGATTAGGCTTTCCCACTGTAATAATAACTGTCATTTTCACAAATGATGATTTCTAGATATATTTATGAATTTTTGGTAAAGAGGGTCAGCTCAAAGGATGGAGCTGCCTGAAGCAAATGACAAGATAGTACCTGTGATGGAGCACCTTTCACGTTACTTATTTGCTTGTCATCCTGAGCTTCTGTCACTCACCTTTGCCCTTCTTGTAAATCCTTCTCTGGCTCTTGCTATAGGGACCCTAAGGTGGCTCATAAAGTGGACTGACATGGGTTCTTTGAGCCTCTGATGATGCATGGCTGAATAAATCAATTCAGACAAGTTAACAAGAAAAACACTTAAACTCTTTGTAACAAACATGCATCAAGGTAGCTAACTCTTTTCTGTCTGTAGGGATACAATTCTTTGCCAATTTTCTTCTTGGAGGAAGCAACATGTGGTTTAAGCAATTTTTCTCTCACTGTGAGAAACTCTTTGAAAATGGTACAGTTTTCAAAGACTGCTTATAGTTCAAGATTTCATCTGCCCAAAATTCTCAGAGAAAGCAGCATTTTCTGTTCTACAAAATTCATAGAATTCAAAGGCATAGCTGTGTTAGTCTGGAAAATCAGTCTAAAAAGGGATGTTGTAGCACTATTGAGACTAATTGAAAGAAAGAAGCTGGTAGCATGAGCTTTTGTAGACTTGAGCCTATCTCCCCTACTGGAAAATACTATGCCCACTTCTGGGCATCTCAATTCAGAAAGGATATTGACAAACTGGAGCATATTCAGAAGAGGACAACCAAAATGATGAAAAGTCTGGAAGCCATTCCCTATGAGGAGTGGCTTAGGGAGCTGGGAATGTTTAGTCTGATGAAAAGAAGAATAAGAGGAGACATAATAGTCATGTTCAAATATTTCAAGGTAACCCTCATCAGAAGAAACATGGCACACACACACACACACACACAAACATGCTAGGTTTGCCTTAGGGTCCCCATAAGTGGGAAACAATTTGAAGGCACACAACAATAACAACCACAACCCATCTCCAAAATATCTCATTATGTATATCCAAATATTTCAAAATCTGAAAAAATAATAAATCAGAAACACTTCTAGTCCCAAGTATTTTGGATAAGGGAGCCTCAACCTGTAGTACCACTCAATTCTGCTTTGATCTCACCTGGAATACTGTGTTCAATTCTGGGCATAACATAAGGCTTGGGTCCGGGCTATTTGAAGTACCGTATCTCCTTACATGAGCCCCCCAGAGTATTGAAATCATCTGGAGAGGCCTTTCCCTCTGTCCTGCCACCCTCTCAGGTGCATTTGGTGGGAACGAGAGAGAGGCCTTCTCTGTGGCTGCTCCCAGGCTTTGGAACTCCCTCCTTGGAGAGGCCAGGGTTTTGCCATCCTTACTATGCTTCCAACACCAGGTAAAGAAGTTCCTGTGCAGTCAGGCCTTTTAAGCTGAGAAGGACAGGCTTTTTAATGCTGGATTATACAAATTTTAATGGCTTGTATTTTAACATGTTATATTTTAATTTATAACTGTTTTAATTCTTAAAATGGTTGAATTGTTTTTTTTTTAATTTTTATATTTAGATATTTTAATATTGTTGAATTGTTTTTAAATTGTATTGTTTTATATGTGTTGTTTGCTACCTTGAGTCCCTGTATCGGGAGAAAGGCAGGATATAAGAAAATAAAATAACAGCAACAACAACAGTTCAAGAAGGATACCAACAAGCAGGAAGGTGTCCATGGCCATGGCCAAGATGAGGAAAGGTCCGGAAAGCAAACCTTATGAGAAGCATCTTAGGGACCTGGGTATGTTCAGCTTGGAGAAGAGAAGACTGAGAGGCAACATGACAACTATCTTAAGTTATATGAAGGGATGCCATGTAGATGATGGAGACAGATTGTTTTGGATGTAAATTAAAAGAAAAATAATTCAACCTAAACAGTAGGAAAAAATCTTATTACCTCAGAGGATAGTGGACTCTCCATCTTTGGTGATTTTTAAACACAGAGTGGATGGACAAGTTTAAGGAGGGCTTGAGCTGTAGATTGGATGGCCCTTGTGGCTGCTTCCATTTATGGATTCTGTGATTCTGTGATCACTCCATTCACCAGGAAATGGAAATAGGAAAGGGAAATCTTAGGAAGCAGAGTTGG
Organism: Sceloporus undulatus; assembly: GCF_019175285.1. NCBI lineage: Eukaryota > Metazoa > Chordata > Lepidosauria > Squamata > Phrynosomatidae > Sceloporus > Sceloporus undulatus. The sequence continues at coordinate 365,891,943 of NC_056522.1, read as the reverse complement.
GGGGAGACTGCTGTCTGCTTCCCTTCAGCATCTGATACCTGGGTGTTTTCTTTCCTCTACCTAATCATAAGATCCCACCTTCCGGTAAAGAAATTCCCAACAATGTAGAACATGGCACACTGCATTCTACAAAGGATCAGCTTGTGTACCTCCTCCAAACACCTGCTGGGCCACAGCAAATAAACACTAAAGAACTATTTCACTTTGCAATATTTACATTCCAAAACTGTGTGTGAATGCACCTCAGGCCAGGTTACAATAAACATAGGGAATGTATTATTAAAAGAAGAAAGTAATAAAACTCATAATAACTAAAAGCAGCAATCATATAGACAGATTCAAGACAGACCAGCAGGAAAATATTCCTATTAGTGGTATTAGGAGATTCTGTGCCACAAAAGTTCAGCCTGGAGAAGAGAAGGTTAAGAGGTGATATGATAGCCCTGTTTAAATATTTGAAGGGATGTCATATTGAGGAGGGAGCAAGATTGTTTTCTGCTGCTCCAGAGACTAGGACCCGGAACAATGGATGCAAGCTAGAGAAAAAGAGATTCCACCTAAACATTAGGAAGAACTTCCTGACAGTAAGGGCTGTCTGACAGTGGAACAAACTCCCTCGGAGTGTAGTGGAGTCTCCTTCCTTGGAGGTCTTTAAACAGAGGCTGGATGGCCATCTGTTGGGGATGCTTTGATTTGGATTTCCTGCATGGCAGAGGGTTGGACTGGATGGCCCTTGCAGTCTCTTCCAACTCTTATGATTCTATGATTCTATGAAATAACAGCTTTGGGCTATGCTATGCTATATTGTGTTACCATTGCCCTTCAGCACTCTATATTGGGCAAACAGGCCAGTCCCTGCGCCAGAGGATAAATGGACATAAATCAGATATTAGGAATGAGAATACACAAAAACCAGTGGCAGAACATTTCAATCTTCTTGGGCATTCTATCTCAGACCTTAGAACAAAAGAACTTCCCCATGACATTCTTGCAAACGAGTTTGTAAAATGTGGGCTAGACAAGGTAACTGTTCCATGGATTTGTAATTGGTTGACTGGCCGAACCCAAAGGGTACTCAACAATGGCTCCTTTTCATCCTGGAGAGAAGTGACCAGTGGGGTCCCACAGGGGTCTGTCCTGGGCCCAGTGTTATTCAACATCTTTATCAATGACTTGGATGACAGAATTGGAGGCATACCTATCAAATTTACAGATGACACCAAACTAGGAGGAGTAGCTAATACCCCTGAGGATAGGATCAAACTTCAGAATGACCTTATTAGATTAGTAAGCTGGGCCAAAGCTAACAAAATGAATTTCAACAGGGAGAAAGGTAAGGCTCTGCGCTTAGGGCGGAAAAATGAAATGCACAGATATAGGATGGGGGACACTTGGCTGAATGAAACTACATGCGAAAGGGATCTGGGAGTCCAAGTAGACCACAAATTGAACATGAGTCAACAGTGCGATGCGGCAGCTAACAAAGCCAATGCAATTTTAGGCTGCATCAATAGAAGTACAGTGTATAGATCAAGGGAAGTAATAGTGCCTGTATTCTGCTCTGGTCAGGCCCCACTTGGAATATTGTGTCTAGTTCTGGGCACCACAATTTAAAAAGGATGTTGAGAAACTGGAGTGTGTCCAAAGCAGGGTGACTAAAATGGTGAAGGGTCTGGAAACCGTGCCCTATGAGGAACGACTTAGGGAGCTGGGGATGTTTAGCCTGGAGAAAAGAAGGTTTAGGGGTGATATGATAGCCCTGTTTAAATATCTGAAGGGATGTTATATTGAGGAGGGAGCTAACTTATTTTCTGCTGCTCCAGAGACTAAGAACCGGAAAAATGGATGCAAGCTACAGGAAAAGAGATTCCTCCTCAACATTAGGAAGAACTTCCTGACAGTAAAGGCTGTCTGACAGTGGAACACACTCCCTCGGAGTGTAGTGGAATCTCCTTCCTTAGAGGTCTTTAAACAGAGGCTGGATGGCCATCTGTCGGGGATGCTTTAATTGAGAGTTTCTGTATGGCAGGGGGTTGGACTGGATGGCCCTTGTGGTCTTTTCCAGCTCTATGATTCTATGATTCTACAAAGGTAGGTTGGAAAGAGAAACAGCAGAACTGGAATTCATCCACAAACTGCAGTCCCTCAGCAATGGATTGAACAAAGGCAACAGTTTCCTGACACACTACACAAACCTCAACATTATCTGACCCCATCCTAAGGGAGGTACCCTACATTCATCTATCCCCCTCACCACAGGCTAGTTCCATTGCAAAACTGGATCTGCCACTTCATCTCCATGCACAAAATCCACTTTCCTAGGTCTTTGTGCACTAATGACCATCGTTAAAATTGGACCTGCAACTTTATTTCCATACACAAAGGACTTGTAATTTGTACTGACATCCTCACATACTAATGGCATATATATGTCCGTCCCTGGCTTCTACTCCACTAAATGCATCTGAGGAAGTAGACTAAAGTCTATGGAAGCTCATGCTGCCAATTTCTTTCTTTCAGTTAGTCTCAAAGGTGCTACAAGATCTCTCTACATACTGATTCTACTGACTAACACGGCTATATCTTTGAATTCTACAACTTTGGGTAGTTGTGAGGGAAGGAGGCTGGTTGGAGTGAACCAAAATATAATATGGGAGTGGAGCAGAAGTGAGAGCAAGAGCCACTAGCTTCTCACATGTCTTAGTGAAGCCAAGCATTCTCTGCCTCCCATAATGAAAAAGTGAAGTTTTGTTTAACTCTAAAAGCTTACAGACTCCATGGTCATGAGAGACAGTTTTTCCATCCCTCACTCCTACCCCAGTGTGAATTGTTTTCAGCCCAGGAGAGGCCTTATCACAAAACAAAAAGTAAAGTGGGAATGGATTTCTGTTTTGAAAAAAAAATCGACCTTGGGCTTAAAACAATCCAAGAGGAAAAACATGACAAAATTACACACACACACCAGAAGCCAGTGGAGGATATTTCTAATAAAGTAATAGATAAAATAAAATAAGGGAAGGGAAGGAGTTGGGGCCTATGGGACGCAAAATACCATCAGAGGCACATGAAATGGGATGGGACGTATTTCCCCTATTGCTAAGACCTTTTCACTGTACACAATTATAGCACTGTGATTTAGCTTCCATGGAGCCATCCTATACTGAGAGCTGTAGTTTAGGGAGTGGGAGTTAGAATTCCATGCCAGAGAGCTCCACTGACTCATTAAATTGCAGTTTCAAGATTTTATAGGGTGTTGTACACCATAAATAGGCCATGGAGCAAAGGGTTATCCACTTGTGTATCACAGTCTGGATCCTGATCGCTCCTTTGCCCCTCCATATTTGTTGCTGTTGTTAGCTGCTCTCGACTTGACAGCCCTGTGGATGAGACATCTCCAGGTCTCCCTATCCCCCACTGCTCTGCTCATTTCCTGCAGACTCATGCTTGTATTCTCCCTAGCCATCTGGTTTATGGTCTAACTCTCCTTCTTCTGCCCTCAATCTTTCTCAGCATTATTATCTTTTCTAATTAGTCATGGCTTGTCATGCTATGGCCAAAATATAACAGCCTCAATTTAATCCTCCATATAGAGAACTCCTCCTCTCCCTGCTCTTCCTCCTCCTCCTCTTCTTGTTGTTCTGTTTTTTGTTTTGTTTTTCAAAAATGATACAGCTGGAAGTGACATGTTTCTTGTAATTTGCTTTTGATCCTGAGCTATATGATGTCTTAGGTGGAAATGCATCTACTACTACAGCATGTAGAGTGGATTAGCGACCTTGCATGTGTGTGGCCTGTAACAATTGCAAAAGCAGGAACAGTAGCATTTTTTTGTTTGTTTATTTGGATTCCAGCTCCTAGAATTCCGCAACCATCAGGATCAGCTCATCGCCCCAGGTGATTTTCCCAAGCTCTGGCCTGCAGCAGGCATGGGAGTCACACTTTTTCTGTGCCTGGGTTTGCATGCAGTTTTGAGTGCTGGTTATTGGTGAGATAGATTTATGAAGTGAATTCAACTGTTCTATAAACAAACCTTGCTGAGGCCAACACCACTTATCTTCCTCCATTCCCTGAAGTAAGTGAGTTGGTGTATATGTATACATGCCTCTAACTTCCCCTATAGGGTTTTCTTTGGCAAGGAACACTTTGAGGTGGTTTGGCCAGTTCCTTCCTCTGAAATATAGCCTACAGTACCTGTTATTACTTGGCAGTCTCCCATTCAAGTACTGACCCTGGTTAGTTCCCAAGGTCATATGGGATCTGGTGCCTTTAGAGTATTTAGGTCAGACCAAGTGAGGTATTAGAGCAGGGGAATAGGGAGGCAGCAGAGATGAAGGTCTTTGTGGGTTTATGAGTGCCTGAACGGCTGCTGATCAACCGTTTTGGTCAAACTATGCTGAATCTGAAAAAATGAGGATTGTCAGATACCATTCAGGGCTACCATTTGGCTAGTGGGATGAGGTATGAAAAGAATCCACTACAGCAGGCTTTTAATCCTATATTTTCCAGTCTGCACCATGCCAGTCAGATGTGGTGGGCTGGATACAGATGGCCGTGGACACATCTGATAAAAATATAATCATTCAAAAAGAGGAAAAGTATACATTTCAAATTGTACAGAAACGCATGCATAAACATACTTTAGCCAATGGGGAGGAATGCATACAGGCAATACATACAACTTGAAAAATGTGCTTAGAAACTCACTGTGTTTGGCCCATTTTTAAAAAATTCAAAACCAGGTACAGACAAGATGTTGAATCTGGAAAAGCAAGATGTCCATAGATGGGTTAGTGAAAATGTTCTCGTGGGCTACACTTGATTTAGTAGATCTCACAACTTGTGAAGGCTTGTTGCTGCATTTTCCAGCCATTGCGAGCTTAGCTACAGCTCATCCATATCATTCAGAAGCATTAGGACTCCTTCCCTCTTTATTTATTCATTTACAGTTTGAGTGACAGGCCTGGGGGAACTGAAGTTTTACATTTATCTGCTGAAAAGGGCCACTTCAACAGCACTCAACATTTCTGCCCTTCTTTTCCAATGCGCTTCAACCTTGACATCTGTGGGAAACCTCCTGCCCTTTTCTGACACTGACAATTATCTCTGGTTGTGGGGGAAGGCATGTGACATAAACCTTTGTGTCTGCCAGGACTTGACAATACACTGGCTCATTTCTCCAAGGGTTACCAAGTAACTCTCAGAGAATAATGACTTTTGGGAATGACTGACCTAAGTTGGACTCAGCATGATACCCTAGATTTCGATGGTATCCCTAGAGACATTCCAAAATTGGTCTCTGCAAAAGTGTTGCCCAAGACACTGTAATTCCTTTGCCTTTCAAAAATCGTATACTTTGCTTCCTATGTTCCACGTTCAAACCCATCAAGTTGAGCAGAGTGGCACATCAGTTTGAAAGATGCCACATGATTTTGTTTGAGCTGAGTTTGAGTAATGTAGGACCTATCCTTTGGGGGAAACCTCTTGCCAAACTATTTCTTTCTATTCTATATGTCTCATAGGAACACTGAGATGCTCTGGATTGCATGAGGTGGTCACCAGGAGCTAGACAGACAGTTGATCTCACTATGATAGGCCTTTATTGCTTTAAAAGAAACCTATAGAATTTGTGGCCACATGATGAAGTATAAATTCATGAATGTGGCCTTAGAAGAGAGTAAGACAAATTCATGAAGAGTGGTCCTATCAATTATGGTTATATCATAAGGCTAGGTCAGAGAAAGATTTCATGTCAGTGGGGTGGTAAAGCCATTCTGGGATAGCTCTTTTTAAATTCAAGCTAAATTCCAAAACCAATTCACTGCTCCACTGACATGGAAGCCACAAGCCACTACTAGAGAAATTAAGTAGGAGGAGATTGCCTCATGTTCTGTTTGTGGGGTTCCTATGGGTTGTGCACAGACAGAATTAGAGGGGCCTTCAGTCTGATCCATCAAGACTATTTTCAAGCAGGCTATTTTCATCCCAGTTTTAAACAATAATGTCAACTAGGCTATTGCCACTCTAGTATTAATTGGAACAGTACTTTCATAAACCCTCATGTTAACATTCCAAAGGTGATATGCAGATGATTTACCTTTTGTAACTCTCTTAGCTGCTCTGCTTTGAGGCTTAGCCTTTGCCATAAAATCTGTAGCATGTTGTATGCCCTCCCCCCCCCCCAAAAAAAAAATCACAAATAAAATATGGGAAGCATAGATTCTAGAGTGTAATACCTGTTACATGTTAGCAAACATTAGGGTGTGTGTATGTGTGTGTAATAAATTGGAAATGTACACACATCTCACATGAAAATAACAAAGCAAAATAATAGAAAGAAGGAAAAGATATGTAACAGAATATCTTCCTCTTTGGGTAACACAGAAGACAATGTCATGTGAATCAAATGTTTAGGGTATATCCCAGTGCTGATTTGACTGGTCAGTACTGAAAAACTGGCTATTCCCCAAACAAGCCCAAACACTTGGTTTGTGAAAATACGGCTGCTTCTTCTTCCTGGTATAGTCATATAGGTAATATCAACCCAACAAAGAACACATATTAACCACAACCTATAGCTAGGGATGGAAAAGAATTTCATTGGCTCCAATGACTCTCTCTGCATCTCCCAAGATTCCTTGTGCAAAAAAACCACAACTCACCTTGAGCATCTGCACATTTGAAATGTTTACTGATAAATAAGTCCATGTAAAGGGCTGCAAACTTGGGAAATGGTGCAAACTTGTTTTGTGTAATGCCAGAGAATATGACTTGAACCAATGCATTAAAATAACAAGGCAGGAGATTCTGACTAAGGGCATTCCTCCTTCTGAGGTTTTTAAACAAAACTTGGGTGGCCATGTCTCAGGGATGCTTTAGCTGTGGATTCCTGTCTGGGCAGGGTCTTGGACTAAATTACACTTGGCTGTACATCCTCCCTCTACAGGTCTGTGAAACTTTCAAGACAAAAGGTGGGTCTGTGCATCATGTAAGAGAAGATAACCTATTAAATTGAGATGTAAACTCACATGCATGGGAAAACACAATAGACAATTGAGTGGAGCTTCCAATCTGTGTACCCAATAAAATCAATATTTTAATGAACCAAATGTCTGAAAGGGGGAAATCCATCTTGCTTTGGGAGGCCTAGCCTTAACTTGCTGACTATTCATACTGTCTTCTGGTTGGCTGCAATCCTTTGTTTGCTTAGCTGTCTCCTCAGACTCCTAATCACCCACTGGTTCAATATTTTGCATCCCAGCAAGCAATCCATTGAAAGGTGCAAACAAACAGACTGATTTTGCAGCTGGGATCTACACAATAGCACCTTTCTAATTGTGTTTGTCAGCACTAGTAATGGCCTAGCAGCTTCATTCATAACACACATTTTAATTGTAGCTGTACGGTAGTGATAACACTACAGGATGGTAATTCTCTGTATTTGTAGCACGTGAGAGCCCATTCATTCTAAGGATTTTAACGCAGTTTATTAACTAAGACTGGGTAGTTGGAGCCTTCTTTATTAAAGTTATTGGCTGCTTTGTAGGGACTGAAATAAATTGTGATAATAGCCAGGACAAATTAGCTTGCATATGAATTAGCACTTTGAGAAAAGGAGAGAGAATACAGCCCTTCGGATAATGTGTAAAACACACTTTTATTGGAAGGGGGAATACAATTAAACACCACCATTTCAAAAGGACAAAATAAGCTTTGATGATCACAGTTAAGTACTTAATTTTCCAAAATCACTTGTCCAACATGTTTGCCGAATGTGCAGAAAAATCTGGAATCCCTTGCAGAAATGAGTTACAAGTTTGGGGACAGAAGCATCAGGATGGACAACTCAGTCTGTTTCACTTTCTGTAATGCTCACATTTTTTGCACATACTAAAAATAGCACATGAAAATGCATATGCTTTTTTGGATGAATTTTTTTGCATGCAAAAATCTGTATTCAGGAAGTCTGTATCAACCACAGAGAGGTAGAAGGCACTTGCAGGGCACCAATCACACATACAGTGGTACCCCGGGATACGAATGCGCCGCCTTACGAAATTTCCGGGTTACGAAAAAAATCAATTGAAAAAAACTGTTCCGGGTTACGAAGGTTATTTCGGGTTACGAAAGAAATTTTGGTGCTTTTCGGCGCTTTTTCGCACCAAATCGCGGCTTTTCCCCATTAGCGCCTATGGGTTTTCGGCTTGCGAAAGCTTTTCGGGTTACGAAAGCGGCGGCGGAACGAATTAAATTCGTAACCCGGGGTACCCCTGTATTCTATATCCTCTCATGGGATGGTATGGATGTGTACTAGGACTCAAGTCCAAAGAATGGGGGAAATCATGCTATCAAGGAGCTTCCATAGTACTTGAACCCTCTCTCTTAATAGATTTCCACCTGTGCAGAACCCTTTGCTTAACTCGACAACGGCCTGCTGTGATGTTTTTAACAACTACTTTGCAGATAAAATCTCTCAGATAAGATCCGACCTGGATGCCAGGATTGCAGCAGAATCGACTGATGAGGTGTCCAGTGAACCCGTTGTTGAGGTTAAACTGGATTGGTTTGAGCTTGTGAATACCGATGACATGGACAAGATCCTTGAAAATGTGAAGATGACAACATGTCCCCTCCATCCCTGCCCATCATGGCTGGCCGTCCAGGGGGGTTATGCCTTGATGACATTTCTTAGAGATGTCATCAATGCATCCCTTAGGGAAGGTTGTGTTCCAACTTGCTTAAAAGAGACGGTTGCTAGACTGCCCCTGAAAAAACCTTCCCTGGACTCCTTGAATATGAAGAACTACAGGCCTGTATCCCATCTTCCATTTTTGAGCAAGGTGATCAAGAGGGCTGTTGCCCTTCAACTCCAAGTCATCTTGGATGAAACCGATTATCTAGAACCATTTCAAACCAGCTTCAGGACAGGATATGGGGTGGAGACTGCCATGGTTGCTCTGGCTGATGATCTTCATCTAGGCATTGACAGAAGAAGCGTGACCCTGTTGGTGCTTCTAGACCTCTCAGCGGCCTTCTATACAATAGATCATGACATCCTCTTGGAACACCTGGGAGAATTAGGAATCAGTGACACTGCACTCCAGTGGCTCTGGTCCTTGCTCTCGGGTAGATTCCAGAGGGTGATGCTCAGGGACAGTCACTCCTTGAAAATGGAGCTTAAATGTGGACAAGGCGCCATACTGTCCCCGATGCTATTCAACATTTATATGAAGCTGCTGGGGGAAATCATTTGCAGACATGGGGCAGGGTGTTATCAGTACACTGATGACACCCAAATATATTTCTCCATGTCCTGATCAGCAGCTATGACAACAGGTGGCATTTCTCCCCTCAATCAGTGTCTTGAAGCGGTAATGGGCTGGATGAGGAAAAACAAACTCAGGCTGAATCCAGACAAAACGGAGGTACTTACAGTAGGCGCCCCCAAACCAGGTATAGGGTTGCAACCTCCAGTCCTAGATGGGGTCACACTCTCCACAAAGGACTGTGTTCACAGTCTGGGGGTGCTCCTAGATCCGTCGCTTCACTTGAGAAATCAGGTGAATGCGACGATCAGGAGCGCCTGTTATCAGCTCCGGCTGATACGCCAGCTGTGCCCTTTCCTGGAAGTAAAGGACCTAGAAACTGTTGTACATTCACTGGTAAATTCACGACTTGATTTCTGTAATGCGCTCTACATGGGGCTACTCTTGTGCCTAGTCCGGAAACTTCAACTAGTGCAAAATATGGCAGCCAGGCTAGTTGCCAGAAAAACTAGGAGTGACCGAAAAACACCTGTCCTAAAATCTCTTCACTGGCTGCCTATTAGTTTCTGGGCACAGTACAAGGTGTTGGTTATAACTTTTAAAGCCCTACATGGCTTGGGCCCAACTTATTTTAGGGATCGCCTGCTCCCATATAATCCACCCCGCACCCTCAGGTTCTCTGGGAGGAATCTATTGCAGCCTTTAAAAACCAGACTAACTGCTACCTCCCAGAGGGCCTTCTCTGCAATTGCTCCCAAACTATGGAACGGCCTGCCGGATGAGATCCATCAAATTGCCAGCTTAGACAGCTTTAAAAAAGCTGTCAAGACGGATCACTTCCGGCAGTCCTTTCCTGAATAAAAAGTGCCCGGCCACAGAATGACTGCCCTTCACATCATGTATTAGCCCACCGCTCTGTCCTCGTCATACTGTATATATTTTCTTTTTCTTTTTTTATTCTGTTTTAATAGATATTTTAATTGTAACATGTTTAATCCTGTTTTAAGGGGGGGATTTGGGACATAATGTTGTAAATGTGGATTTTAATGTGTTGTGAGCCGCTTTGATTGTCTCGTCACAGAAAAGTGGGATACAAATAGAAGTTTTATTATTATTTATTATTTTAGGATCAGCACCATGAACAGCTCGTTTAAATCTAGCAAACCCCTGCCAAACTGACATGGGAGCCATTATCTGCTACTGCTAGGTGTTAAACATGATGCCCAGATTTCAGCAGTGGCAGGAGTGCATTTGCACAATCACAACTAATCGGCCAACTGTACTTGTTCTTGGAGATGTCTGATTTGACCACCTTAATATATTTACAGCATGACCCCTGAAAATGTGAATAATAGGGAACCCTATTATTTTCAATGGGTCAAGCAACTTCTGGCTAATGCAAAATGTAAAATCACACTGGAGGACCTAAAAATGCCTAGAAAGAACATTTCTCTAGGCTAGAAATTGTGAATCAACAGTCCAGTATTTGCAATTTGCAGTATTTGCAATTTTACTTACTCAAGTCTGAAAAAATACATTAAGCATTTCTAGGTCTTCCACTGAGATTTTGTGGTCAATGTCTGGCCCAAGCATACCAGAATTACACTGAAGGAGCTAGGAATGCCTAGAGAGAACATTTTGAGAGATGTCTTAATAATACAGTCTAACTGAGATCTATTTGCATCTCCTCCCTGAATGATCTGCCAAGGACAGGGATCAAGAGAACAAGTTGTCTTCCTTACTTGTCCTAGCAGCTTGTCCACATTTACAGTACTGACCAACTTAAACTGATCCAGTATAATCATACTCATTGCATTGTCAAGTTCTCTTACAATGAAGGTTTCTAAATCAGCTTTTATCTGAGAGAATTTATCTGTGAGCTGATTGTTAAAAGCATTGCAGGGAGCTACTCAAGGCTCTAGATTTGGGTTCATGGGGGTGCCTGAGTTAGTCCTCTCACCAGCCTGAATAATCAGAGTGGACATTATTGCCACTTTATAGAAATGGAGATGTTTTCTGTATCATGTCTTGTTGGATAGACGTTGAGCTTTCCATTGTCTGCACTCCAGTCATTCCTCTTTCCATTTCAGCTTCCTGCAATCTTCTGCAGAAAGGACCCGAATTAGTAACAGATTAGAGAGGACATTTGGGAATGATCATGGGGCTCTAGAGACTGCCTCTTTGGAGCAGCGTCTCACCACCCCTTTCCTTGCCGAATCAGGGCTGTGGCAACCACAAGCGGTGGCCCTGATCTGGTGCTTTGCTGGTGCTAAAAAGAACAGCAAAATACCACTCCCTTGCTGCTGCTGTGGTGGCTTTTCGGATCTCTTTGGTGCAGCATGGCTAAAAGCTGTACCAATGGAGCGCTGTGATCCCCCCTGCCATGCAGTTGGGCGAGCAGCATGATGCCAGCTTGACGTCGGCATCAGGATGTGTGGTGTCAAATTACCATGCCCCTACTCCACCCTGATGCTGGCATTTAACATGGGTCTGTTTAGCCTCCATGTCAATAGTCTTAGTTAGGTCTTGGTTCCATCTGTTCACAAGGGCTTCAACAGGATTGTTAATAATTCCAGCCATAAAACTGTTAGTGTACATTTGTGCAGTCAGACTCAGATATAAACACCCAATGTAGTTCAGATCCCTAACAGGTGATCCTTATAGGTTCTGTCTGTTTTGAGCTTGAAAGAGTGTTGTTCTTCATGATCTTTGATGTTTGGAACAGCTCTGTTTTAATTGTTTCTCTAAAATCATATTTAGGGATTGTTTCTGACTGTTTTTAAAGGTTTTTGAGGAATGTTTTAAAGTTTTAAAAGTGGGATCCTTTGTGCACTAGGAGGCAATATGAGAAGGAAGGAAGGAAGGAAGGAAGGAAGGAAGGAAGGAAGGAAGGAAGCTCATAGAAAAAAGTGATGGCAACCCTAATCCAGTACTATAAACATGGTTCAATACTATAAATACAGTACAATAAACAGGAATTATAAATCAAATCTTCAAAGAGTTTAGCAACAAAAGCTTTCACCCTTGATGAATGAATCTGTGAATTTTGGGGGTTTTCCCTATATTCATTTCTTTAAAATATATATAGATATAGATAGATATAGATACACACACACACACTTCCCAATCTGACTAAGAAAAATATGTCTTCATTTTTGTAAATCGTTTTCAAAACAAGTGGAAATGAAATTCTCACCCAGTTATAGTAAATGACAGAAATTTGTCCAAGATCCAGGCATTTAGTAGCTGAAAAGTATATGAGTCGAAGTCTTGCGATGATGACACGCCATCTTTAAATCTTTAAATTCACCTGCCATTACCTTCTTTGATTTTTCCCCCAAAGAACAAAAGCCAGATGCCAGAAAAGAATGGTGTGATTTCTCTCTGTATCCTTCACACAGATGGATTTGCATTGGCTTGTAACTCCAAACACATGGCTGGTCACACTTTCAGAAGAATCAAAAGGGATTACAGCAACCCCAGACCCCGACTGAAAAGAGTCATTCAACCCCTACGTTGTAGCGTTTAGCTTCACAGCAGAGCAGATGCCTAATCTAACATCCAGCAGGCCATCTATAATCAAAGCAGTTTTTGCTGCTTCGCTCCTTCTGGAAAAGTTGCACAGATAGGGGGTCCAGATGCAAGATAGCAAAGGGCTTCTACATATTGAGCAGTACTGTCAAAGAAGCATAGCTTGCATATAGTGATGTAAAAGTTACTTCTAGTATAGTAAATAATATTTAGAGGTTTTCTCACTCTTGAGTAGTAGGACATCTTGGCCTGAATCCAAATGTTAGTCCTCAAAAGAATACACCACCTGATTAATTGAGATTTCCCTAATCACCATTCAAGAATTAATTCAATGGGTTTACTCTAACCAGTAGGCTTCAGGTCCCTGTCAAAAAAATATTATCAGCTGCTGGAAAATTTTTCGATGCCATATGAGGATGAAAAAAATAGTCATTTTAATACCATCAGAAGCAACAGTACTCAATAAAATCCCTCCCAGATTTGATTTGATTTCATCTCTCTTAAATCCCACTTGTATTCCTAGCTCATTCTTTGTTCACATCCCTTTGGGAGACTTCCCAGATGGAAATCATATGCATTTTCCATAATGCACATATTTTTTTTTCTTTGTTTGTCCTAACACAAGCATTTTTTTTACACATTTTCCCGACTGATTAAATCATGCTTGTGTGTGTGTGTTTGTGTGTTTTAACCATCTCTCACATTTTTTAATGTATGCATGATTCAATACAAATGAAATGTAATCATCTCTTGTAAACATGCAGATTTGCAGTGGAGGGCAGGTTTTGTTTTGTATTGAGTCTCAGGAATGGCAAAATGAATACTATCAGTGAGAATCTCACAACCATCAACACTTTTTCCCATTCCTGGCTGCTGATGAAGGAGATTGTGGACTCTCCTTTTTGACATTCTTCGATGTCTCAGGAGTGTGTCAGTGGTGTATTTTTGCATGACAGTGGTTTGAAATAGATGGCTCTTCCATCTCTAATTCTAAGCTTTCTACTCAACTCATCTAATTCAGCACTATCAAATGTTGTTGCATGCCTTTGGACTTATGGCCACCCTAAGGTGAAGCTATCATGTTTTTTTCTTGGCAAGATTCATTCAGAGGGGGCTTGCCTTTGCCTTTCTCTCAGGCTGAGGAAGTGTGACCTGCCCAAGGCCACACAGTGGTTTTCCTTTGCAGAACAAGGATTCGAACCCTGGTCTCAAGAGTTGTAGTCCAAACCATTGCACCACGCTGGCTCTCAACTATCAGATTTGCTTTTGATGTCAAGAGTTGTGGAGGAGAATGAAGAGAATAACTTTGGGAGCAAAACCATTTGATATTTATTGTTTTAGGATATCTCATTAACTAGCCAAATTGATGGTTTACTCTTCAGATCTTCAGGAGAAGCTCTTCTGACTGTCCCACATCTGGTAAGAACATAGGATAGGGATTTTTCAGTGGCTGCCTCCAGGCTCTGGAATTCTATTTGTAAAGAAGTGAAATCATTTCTGTTCTGACAGATTTTAGGAACTGGCTGCAAGGGCTTTTAATAGGGGTGCTGTCTTATCGGCTTTAATCTTTTGTCTTTTTCATAGTTCATTTTGCATTTTTGCTATGTCTCTTTAGGTGTTTTTATGGGTACAGTTGGCCCTCCCTGTCCATATATGCTACATCCATGGATTCAACCATCTACAGCTTGAAAATATTTTTTAAAAATCCAAAAAAACAAACCTTGATTTCACCATTTTATACAAGGGACATCATTTTACTACACCATTGAATAGCAAGGGATTTAAGCTTCCACATATTTTGGTATCTATCATAATAAGTCCTGGAACCAAACCCCAGCAGATATCAAGGGCCCACAGTATTTGTTTTAGCTTTGTTAAGTTTATGGAAAAGGTTAATCAACAATAAAAAACATATTACAAATAGCAACGTCTGCAACAGCAGCTGAATATGTTTCTTCATGGTACTCACCTTCCCAATGGATTTTCCTCTCCTCCCTTTCAATCAGATGTTTGTTATTTGCCATTTGGAGAAGCCCAGTTGGTTGTCAGGACTCAGCAGACTAGTGATAAAATTTAATAGCAGGCCTTATGTAGTGTTTATTTAAATGTACTGTATAAATTGCTAGGGGTGTTGGTGCACGCACACCTGTTTTTAAAGTGAATGATTCCCTTCACTGCCATATGTTTTTATGATTGAAGAGCATTTTGGATTGGACCCAAAGCCATTGGTAGCTTGCCAAAACTGAAGTGCAAAATGAGGGAGGTACAGAGAACACATTTTGTTCTCTGAAAACCTCTGGCCAAGCTAAATCTTATTTGTTCACATCAATTTGTACAGCTGAATTTGAATCATACATCTGATAAAATTTGCCTTCTCGTTGTTTCCTTCATTAGGACAAAAGTTTGAGCTGTTTTATTAATTTGTTTCTAGCACATGTAGGCCAGTAATGGAGAACATCTGGCTTTCAAGATGTTGTCGGACTGGAACTTCCCTTGGCCCTAACCAGCATAGCCAATGGTCAGGCATACTGGGAGCTGCAGTGCACCAACAACATCTGGAGTGCCACATGCTCTTCATCCCTGACTTCTGGATAGATAAACTCTACTGGGCTTAATTTGAGATAGACTAGGTTTGGAACAATTGATTTGGACTTGATCAATATTTAGACCTGAATGAAACCATTGAAGCTTAGCCTGATTTGGATCAAACTGAGGTTTCCCTCTCTCATTCTCTTTGCACATCCTACATTGAGACCCATGAATTCCCATCTCTTCATCTCATAAACTTATTTGAAGGCAGAAGAGGCTGGTGCTCATATAGTTTCCAACATCCCTGTAAAAAGAATGTATCTGCCATAGTTCTGATAGCCAGAGTTCCTGTGCACCCAGCTATAGGTCATAGGAAAGTTCAACGGTCATCTCCAGTGTGAGCTTTCCTGATGCTGTCCAGGAACCCTGGGAGGGGAATGGGAGGGAGCAATGTGGCATCATAATGGCTGAATTCATCAGAACGAAGATGTAAATTCTGGATGAATTTCATATAGGTTTGTTTGCTGCCTGGGGGTCCCTGAACAAAGTTATGCTACCAGGAAGAGATGTCTTCCAGCAAAGAAAAATAATTGCCTTTGAAACAATGAAATGTCATTTAACTGACTTCATTCACTGGTGATAGATTGCATGGACGTAACTATTGATACTGACAAGGGTTGTTTGAACATTGGATTCTTGCTTATTCCATGGATCAATAGCTTAGATGCCAAAATGTGAGATATAGGCAGTTATATGTGTGTATCCCTTTCTAATAACTAATGGTGTGAAACAAGGTTGTGTTCTCACTCCAATTCTATTTACAATCTTCTTCAGCATGATGCTCCAAAGGGCTACGGCAGATCTTGAAGAAAAAGATGGCATTTATATACACAACCATACTGATGGTAACCTGTTTAACTTAAGCCGCCTGAGGGCCTGCACTAAGACTCTAAACTATCTAGTCCGTGAGCTGCTTTTTGCTGATGATGCCGCCCTCGTTGCCCATACAGAAGCAGGTCTGCAGTGCCTAACATCTTGTTTCGCAACAGCTGCAGAGCTCTTTGGACTGGAAGTCAGTCTGAAGAAAACAGAAGTTCTCTACCAGCCGGCACCTCAGGAAGAACACTACCATCCCCACATCACTGAAGGCACATCTGTGCTTAAGTCCGTCCAGCAGTTCACCTACCTGGGAAGCATCAACTCCTCAGACGCCAAGATTGATAAAGAGATCGATCACAGATTAGCAAAGGCATCCAGTGCATCCAGAAGGCTTCACAAGAGTCTGGAGTAACAAACAGTTGAGGCGAAGCACAAAAATCAGTGTGTATAAAGCCATTGTACTGTCTATTCTCCTTTATGGGTCTGAAACATGGGTCACCTATCGCCAACACCTACGACTCCTTGAATGCTTTCATCAGCCCTGTTTACGCACAATTCTAAATATACACTGGACTGACTATGTGACGAATGTTGCTGTCCTTGAGCAAGCAGGGATCACCAGCATTGAGGCCATGCTATTGAGGATGCAGCTGCACTGGGCAGGACACGTTTCTAGGATGAAGGACCATCGCCTCCCCAAAATAGTATTCTATGGTGAACTCACCACGGGTCAGTGTAAGAGGGGCGCCCCAAAGAGGAGATACAAGGACTCCCTGAAACAACATCTCAGGCTTGGCCAAATTGATCACCAACAATGGTCTGCCCTGGCCTCGCATTGGGAGGCATGGAGACGCACTATCCATGATGCTGCAGCTTTTTTCGAAAGCTCCTGCCGAACGAGTCTCGAAGAGAAACGACAACGCAGAAAGAACCACAACCCGGAAACATCACCCAAAGAGACTTTCTGCTGTGCTTTCTGCAACCGGACCTGTTTGTCCCGGATTGGCCTTTTTAGTCACCAACGCGCTTGTAAGAAGCGCGGGATGAGTCCTTCCTGAATCTTCGTTGGCGAAGCAAAGCCAGAGATTAAGGTCAACACTGGGATAACACTGTCCCATCATTTGGAGGGGACTCCATTCTGTAACTATTTGCCAGATTTGATGTTGTTTTCTTTTTAATGCTGTGTCTTTTCATGAAAAGGAAATATGTTATGTGAGAATGCAGTTTACGTTGTTGTTGCTGTTATTGTGTGCCTTCAAGTCATTTCTGACTTATGAAGACCCTAAGGCAAATCTACCCACAGGGATACCATGACAAGCTTTGTTCAGAGGGGGTTTGCCTTTGTCTCACTTTCAGATTGAGTGAGTGTGACTTGTCTAAAGTTACCTACTGGTTTTCTATGACTGAGCAGGAATTCAAAACCTGCTCACCAGAGCCTTAGACCAACACTCAAACCACACTGGCCCACAATACAGCTTTAGCAGTCAGCAAAAGAAACAGAGGAAGGTGTGTGTCTGAAGGAGTGGACAATAAAATATTACTAATACTATCTCTATCTGATCAATCACATATCTGAAGGGAGGTGGATGAAATAACAACAACAACAACAACAACAACAACAACAGTTGGCCCTCAGTATCCAAAGGGGATCTGTTTTGTATCCCCCCCCCCCCCGGATACAAAATAGGTTTGTCTCAGGTTTGCCATAAATTGGAAATGACTTGAAGGCACATAACAGCAGCAGCAAACCATACCTTCCGCAGAGCACTAGGGACATTTTGTCACATTGTTTTGGCCTCCTCAAAGTCATTTTAATGATTTCCTATTGCTAACAAAGGTCCGACTTTGGCCTAAAATGGCCTAGCCCCCCCCCCCCCAAAAAAAAAAACATAGTGAAAATGCCCTGATGGCCCTAGATGATATTTGGAGTCATTGGGAGATAAAAAATATAATTTTATTGCAGGAGATATGGTAAAGGGATGCAGCCCTCCCAGGTCTCATGGAGAGTTAATGTGGCTCCCCACACGTGCTCATCTCTAATGTAGAGTTTTGCCACCTAACACATACACATTAGTGATGAGCAAATTATGGCCAGAGTCCCATTTTATTTGGGGGGAGGAGAAAATAATGGTTTTCACACACCTTTTCTGCCAGCTTTGTCTCTTCACACAAGTAACACATGAAAGGGGTTAAGGTAAGGCATCCTTAGAATGAGAAGCATCCAGTCAAAAGAGAAGCAATTTAGTGAAGTTTCAATATTTAAGTAATACCAATATCATCCATCAATCTAGTTCACATAATTCTAATTGTGACTTAATTCTAATGTTAGAATCAGAAAAGGTCCCAAAGATTTCCATAAGCCTCCAAAAGGCTTGCATTTGAACTTGTGGATCAAAGCCAAATCAGGTTTTTGAGCATTCCTTGTAATAAAACTTTTCCAATAAATTGTTTGGCATATTTATATGAGCCTCTCGTGTTTATCTACAAGATGACTTTATACGCCCTGAGGCTGGGATCCATGCCTAATCCCATGTTGTTATGATTTGTTTGGTTTTTATCTCTTCCTCAGAAGATTTATACCCTGAAACTCCTTCAGTGGCACTAACAAAGATTTGATAACGCTGGCGATAAACTGGGTAGGCTGCTAAGTTTCTTATAAAACTTCATTACAGATGAAATTAATCATGGCGGGTTTTAATGCGTAGAGAAGATGGCCACATCTGTTTGATAGGCTGTGCTCAAAGACCTTAGACAAGCTTTATATCATCCTAGTTTATATGATAATAAAAAAAATTATAGCAAAAGACCAAGGTCATATCATAACATGAGAGCAACAGCAAGGCTTCCTGGGAATATTTATCTCCCTAGAATGCTTACCTCAGCTGTATGACACAATACTTTTTTAATGGTAAAAATGCCATGGGCCCTTCCCCAGACAATTTATTTATTCATAACTTTAAATAATTCCATACACTGGGAGTGGAGAATGTGAGACCTTCTAGATGCTTCTGGACTTGAACACCCATCATCCCTAGTCAGTATAGCTAATGACATGATCCACACATTCCTCATTTCTGCTGTGGACAGATACTGAAGCAGAGATTAAACAGAGTGGCCTCTTAAATTAAAGAAAGAAGTTGGCAGCATGAGCTTTTGAGGAAATAGAGATGGGATACAAACCGCCACTTTGCGGCGTTCCCCCGCCAGCGCCATTTGCTCCGCGTGGGAGCCGCAGCATCCAAACCGCGCGGCTCCCGCGCGGAGCAAAAAAGAAGCTCCATTTCGGAGCTTCTTTCTGCGGCGCACGGAAGACGTAGCGAAGCGCCAAGGGCGCATTCGCTACGTCATTAGCGCCGTGACACGTCTGGACGCTATGCGTCCAGTACGTAAAGATGGCGCCGGCCATGTAGAAGAGGCTCATATAAATATGCCAAACTTCTTTCTTTCAGTTAGTCTCAAAGGTGCTACAAGACCTCTCTATGTACTGAAATAGGTTCTTCAAGACTTGAGATGTAATTTCACAGTAACAACACATTTTTCTGAGAAAATAGCTGAAATTTTTCTTTTTACCTCCCTAGAAAAAGGAATAATTTGAAGAATTTTCTCTAAATGGCCTCTGCATTCGATTCATACTTATATGGCTGAGACCCTACACCACATAGTGTAAATGTTCTGATGGTGTGGTTGCATTATACCACTGTTCTGTTGCACACAAGCATTATGAAACTAATTGCATATTTGTCAATGTGACTGCTATTTGTCCCACTGCCTCATGTGAAATGCACCACAGCTGTTTCCACAATGCCAATAAATCAAGTGATACATTAAAGGCACTGACAAATAGTTATGCATCAACTAAGAACGTGCAACTGTATGTGAAATGGTTACATCTGTGGAACTCTGCTTATACAAGTGTGAATAGAGTAAAGTATAACGACATGTGTAGGGGAACATACATGTGAATATGCCAGGAAGTCTCTCATATTCCTTACCCCATCCCTAACAAAGGAGCTTATCACACAGGCCCTGAGGAATGGGCCTGGTGTGGAACAGAAGGGTGTGTGAAAGGAACAGAATGGGGATATCACCTATTTTACCGCATGGGGGAATGCCTCAAGAACAACGCTGATGCTGCCGGAAGCCGCCAATCTGTTCCCCAACTGTCCCACAGGAGGCAATTTTCAAGAACTGTTCAGAATCATTCTTGAAAATCGTTTCCTGTGGGATGGTTGGGGAATGGACTGGGGACTTCCAGCGGCATCAGCAGCATTTTCCCATGCGATAAAATGGGTGATATCTCTGTTCGGTTCCCTTCCTGCCCCCTTCCATTCCGCATTGGGCCCGTTTATCAGGGACCATGCAATAAGCTCCAAAGATGGCCAGATTGCTCCCACAGTTGCTGTGGCTGCTATTTGAAGTGGTAGAACAAAGAGGGGGTGGAAGGTGTATTATTGCTACATCTAATGGCGAATCTCAGCTCCTAAGAAGCTCAGCTCTCTGGAAAAAATTGTGGTGAAAGTCTCCTTCCAATTTCTCTGTCCACAGACAGCACTGAGAATGTTAAAGTGCTGTTAGCACAGAGCTCTAGTATCTTCATATCCCTAAATCAATCGAAAGGAAGGATATAAAATAACTAACAGGATGTGTCCACGCTGCTTTGAGAACCTTTAGGGATGAAGAGCGGACTATAAATACTGTAATTAACAAATAAATAAATAGCAGTTTGATATCACTTTAATGATCATGGCTCCATCACAGAATCCTCAACTCATAGTTTGGTGAAATACCACCACCAGCAACAACAATAACATTATTCTTTACTCACCTCTCCCTATAGATTGGGGTGGGAAATAACAACAGATGAACATACAATAACATGGTGGATATATTACTATTATTACTAGTTCTCTACCAAAGAGCAGGGGAGTACAACAGATTTTCTCAGCAGAGAATTCCAAATACCTCCTCCATAAACTCCAAATCCCAAGACGTAGCCACACATTATCAACCTACCATAATTGTGCCATATTGATACACCCATTGGATGAATGACTGATTTAATAAAAGATGTTACTTTCCAAATACATTATGGACTAGATCACTCAACAAATTAATCAATTCATGTGAAACCCTCCACTGTAAGTCTGGTAAGTCTTGTCTTTTCTTGCCTTGCCTTGTCTTTTCTTTTCTTTTAAAACTTCCATTGATGACTTGTGAAGGAATACTTTCTAACTCTATAAGAATTTCATTGTATTGAGGGGTCAGCATTGTAAAAAAATAGCATCAGGTTTAGTATACAATTGTTATATATTTCAGCATCACTGAGGCTATGTTGATCTCACGTTATATTTTACAAAACATGTTACACAGTGGACCCTACACACTCATGGGAGTTAGGGACTCAGGACCTCTGTGTAAGTGGGAGAATTGCCCCAAAAAACCCTCTTTTTTTACTGGAGAGAATACTTCTTTAGGAATCTCTAAGGGGCTGTACAGAAGCCCCAAATGGGTGGCCTCCAGCTGCCCCTTTTACAGCCAGATCAGGGCCGCGGCAACCACATGCTGTGGCCTTGATCTGGCATTTCCAGGGTGCAATAGCTGCGGTGCCATGCCTTTACAACACTTCTTCAACACTGCATCATGTGGATGCAGTGCCAGAGGTGTGCTGTGACACTTCGTGCTGTGCGGTGCGGTGTGTGGCATCATGTCACCTTGGGGGCAGAGCCAGGGTTTGTGTCGTGTAGACGCTATGCCCTGACTCCACCACCAAACCGGCCTTTAAGGCCTGTCTGCACAGGGCCTCAGTCCTCTCGTGCAACTCACCAGAAGCTGACTGTAGAATGGTGCTGGAAGAGAGATTCATAGAGGTATTTTGTATAGGGAACCCTGGTGGCACAGTGGTTAAATGCTTGTACTGCAGCCCCAAGGTTGTCAGTTTGATCCCAGGGGCTCCAAGGTTGATTCAGCCTTTTAGCCTTTTGTAAGTAAAATGGGTACCAGCTTGTTGGGGGCAATTAACTTACAGGTTGTAAACTACTTAGATAATGCTAAGTTCACTGATAAGTGGTACAGAAATATACATAATATTGCTGTTGCTATAGGAATTACTAGGACTTCACCACAACTTCTGATGAAAGTTGGCCATGTTGTGCTGGAGGACCTAGAGATTCCTAGAGAGAACATATTAATCAAATTCACAAATAAATCCACAAAAGTTAAAGCCACAAATGTGGTGGGCCAACTGTACTCTTTTCTTTCTGCTTCTGTCCAAAGATCCAATCAAAATGTCCTTATCGCTAATGAGACTTTTGCTGCGGCCATCCTGTGCTCCGTCTTGTTAATCTCAAGTGTTCACACCTACAGAGAATGTGATTGAACATATTGACATTTATGGAACAAAAATAAAAATAAAGAGGTGCTTGTTAAAGGCACTTCCTCCCAACTTAATTAATACCAAAAAGCCTTGAGGTGTTCCAACAAGTACATATTCAAACAGCTGTACTTTTGGCTGGAATGGAAATAAACGAGAAGTGCACTTCAATAAAACCAATGGACTATGACTTCCTTTGAACACAACTATAATGAAATGTTACTGCTGTAATATCCAGCTAAATAAAGACTGGAGGGATGGCTGGGGCAGCTGCAACACCAGATGCAGGCAGGATCAGGGGCTCTGCACAATGTTATTGCCGAGTAAACACCAAGTAGGAGATAATGTTTCTACACCTCCCCAGTTCCTGTGAAATTGAGGATTTTTTGTTTTGTTTTGTTTTGTTATTCTAAGAGAAAAATCTGATAATCTTTTCAGTGTAAAATGAGTGGCAGTAATTGGTCCATAAACTGATATCATAAACCACCATTGGTCATTAGCCAGAATAGCTTTGGGGATTATGTGTTACCCTGATAGGAATGTTGTTATTTGCAAATATTTCCCTCGCCTCCCCATAATATTATGTTTCTGTTAAAGAACCAGGGATGGTTGTCTGGGTTATCATAGACCTATTAGCTTGTGTTCCTCAGAGACTGATCTTTTTTCATACTTCCACGCTATCAATTAGCCTTCCTTTACCCCTCCATCTCTTTACCACATTATTACATGCATACTTTACCTTTGTCCTGTCTGGCTTAGGCTGGTACCAGATAAAAGATAACACTATCACTCCACTCCAGAGTGAGTTGTTTCAGCCATGAGTAGGTATTTAGTGGCAGGCCTAGAACAGTGCAGCAATTCAGGTTAGGCATGTGTGTGAATATGTTCCTAAGAGAAATGCATATGTGCTGCTTGAAAGAAGACTGAGGGTGCATCTGCATAGTAGAAATAATGGATTTTGACACCACTTTAAGTACTGTAGCTCCATCCTATGAAATCCTAGGATTTTGTAGTTTTATAGGATCATTAGCTTTCTCTGCCATAGAGTGCTGGTGCCTTGAAAGGATGACAAATCCCAAGATTCTGTAAGATGAAGCCATGTCAGTTAAAGTGGTGTCAAACTGTATAATTTCTACAGTTTATATGTACTCTTGAGAAAGGGGTACTTGTAAGAGGAATGGATGACTTGAATGGTCAACATTAATTTCACATTAATCCATTCATCCTTGTCCTGTATCCTTGTATCTAGAATCATAGAATCATAGAGTTGGAAGAGACTGCAAGGGCCATCCAGTCCAACCCCCTGCCATGCAGGAAATCCAAATCAAAGCATCCCCAATAGATGGCCATCCAGCCTCTGCTTAAAGACCTCCAAGGAAGGAGAATCCACTACACTCCGAGGAAGGAGTGTGTTCTACTGTCGAACAGCCCTTACTGTCAGGAAGTTATTCCTAATGTTCAGGTGGAATCTCTCTCTTTTTAAAAAAATTTTATTGTTTAAAAAACAACATAGTACACATCGATTATTTACAAACAAAATAAAAATTAAAATCATCTTCTTAAATGTCAGATTCTTCAGTAATTACAATCTTTACACTGTAATCTTATCATCCTTGCTTAAGTTCAAAAAATCTTCATCAGTAGTCTTCCTGTACCTATCTCTTTATATCTTATGTCTATAATTCTTTATATTGCTCTTCATAATACACATTTCTATTGCTACCATAAAACTATTATGGCCATAACTTATTCCTCTAACTTCCAATATTTTTTCAGAAAATCATCTAGTATCTTCCAATCACTCACGTCTTCTTCTTTTCCCTTTAATAACATAGTCAGTCTGTCCATTTCTTTAAGATCAATTACTTTCTTTAACCACTCTTCTGCGTCTGGGGCATTTTCATTTTTCCAATTTTTTGCCAATAGGAATCTGGCTGCTGTTACAAAATAGAGAATCATTTTCCAAAAATTTCTTTCTATTGAATCTCCCATACAACTTGTCATGTTTAGTAAATAAAGATCTGGGGTCATAGGGAACTTTACTTTCAAAATTTTTTGTATCATAACATGAATTTTTCCCCAAAAGCTCTTGATTTTTATACATCTCCACCACATGTGAAGGTAAAAACCTCTCTCCATCTTGCATTTCCAACATTTGTCAGTTCCCAAATTGTATATTTTAGCTAATTTTACAGGTGTGTAGTACCATCTATTTAACACTTTCACGTAACTTTCTTTGAGATCTTGAGCCACAGTGAATTTACTTGTTCGCTTCCAGACTTTTCCCCAATTGTCAGTACTAATTGTATGCCCCAAATCTTGTGCCCACTTAATCATACTATCAGTTATATACTCTTTTTCTAATTCTCGAGATATCAGTATTTTATATATTTTTTTTTTCCTTTTTCTTTATCCCAAATTACCTTATCAATTTCGTTCTCTCTTATTTCGAAGCCTTCCTTAGAATTATCCTGTTTGAATTTGGATCTTATTTGCAAATATGTAAACCACTGTATATTTTTGCCCACGCGTTCTAATTCTTCCTTAGATTTTATGTCCACTTTACCTAATTCATTTATTTTTAACAGTTCTTTATATCTTAACCAATCTTTATCATTTTCCCATCTGCTAAGGAAGGCCTCTTGTGGTGACAACCACATTGGGATTTTTTGATAATACCTTTTTTTTTATTATATTCCAAATTTTTAGCAAAGGCTTGCGGATTGCATGATGTGTAAAATCAACATTAACTCCTTGTTTCTGGTACCATTGGTATGCGTGCCACCCAAATCTCATATTACAGGACTCAATACTTAATAATTTCCTGTCTTCTACCTTGATCCAGTCCAACACCCATATGAGCCCGCAAGCCCAAAAATAAATTTTTAAATCGGGAAGTGCGCATCCGCCCTTTGAGTTGTCTTTCTTCATTATTTGATTTTTAATTCTCGCCCTTTTTCCCTTCCACAAGAAATCTTTAATATCCCTATTCCATTCTTGAAAAACTTTATCATTAGCAATTATAGGCAAGTTTTGGTATAAAAATATCATTTTTGGGAGTATATTCATTTTAATGATTCCTACTCTACCTAATAATGATACCTCCATGTGATTCCATCTCTGCATATCCTTTTTAATTTGAGTCCATGTTTTTTATAGTTATTTTCAAACAGTTCAATGTTTTTATTCGTGATCCAAAAACCCAAGTATTTTAACTTCTTTACCACCTTAATTCCTGATTTTTCAGATAATTTTTGTTCCTCCTCAATTTTCATATTCTTTGTAATCATTAAAGATTTTTCTTTATTCATTTTGATTCCAGATAAGCTTCCAAAGTCATTTATTTCAGATAGGATATTTTCTATGGTTCTTTTTGGATCTTCAGCAATCATCACTATATCATCTGCGTAAGCACGAAGCTTATGTTCAAATCCTTTAATTTTAACACCCTTTATCCTTGTGTTAGATCTAATAGCATTATTAAGTACTTCAAGAGTTATTATAAACAACAATGGTGACAGCGGACACCCCTGTTTTGTCCCTTTCTCTACCCCTATATAGTCGGGTTTTTGTCCATTTATAATTAGCTGCACTTTTTGATTTGAATACAAATGAACTATATTTGCCATGCTATTTGTCCCAACCCCCATATTTTTTAACACTTGTAACATAAACTCCCAAAGTATGCTGTCGAATGCCTTTTCGGCATCAACAAATATAAGTGCCATTTCTTTATCTTTATGTATGGTATAATACTCTATCGTATTTATTATTGTTCTTATATTATGACATAAATATCTTCCTGGCAAGATATTTGATCTTTGTTCACAATTTCTACTAAGATTTTTCCCCACCTATTTGCGATTATCCCCGTAAAGATTTTATAGTCAAGATTAAGTAAGGCTATAGGCCTATAATTTGCCATTATCATATTGTCTTTGCCCTCCTTTGGGATTAATGATACATTTGCTGTCTCCCATGAAACAGGTATGCCTTCAACTGGGACCTTATTGAAGACTTGAAATAAACAATTCACAATTTCCCTCTTGAAATGTCTTGTAAAAAAGAGAAGAAAAGCCATCTGGCCCTGGAGATTTACCTTCCTTGAGGGCACTTATTTCTTGAGTGATTTCCTCCAATTGTATCGGTTTTTCCAAGCTATCCCTTTATTCTTTTGTCAGTTTACTGATCGACTTTTTTTTCAAGTATTCATTGATTTTTGTTTTTAATTCACTGTCCTTAACATTAGTTTTATATAGCTCCTTATAAAATTTTTGAAAGGCTATCTTAATTTCCTCTTGTTTAGTTATTATTCTTTCACCTATTTTTATTTTACTTATCCTCTTCTTGTCTTTTTCTTTTTTCAATCTGTATGCAAGCCATCTTCCAGGTTTATTTGCACCTTCAAAGTATCTTTGCCTTATAAATTTTAAATTTCTTGCTAATTCTTCTGTATTTTTTTGTAATTTTTGTTTTTGTAATATATATCGTTTTCTTATTTTTTCATTGTCAGTATTTTTCATGATTAACTCTTCTAATGCCTTCAATTCTTGTGTTTCTTTTTTGTCTTTTTCTTGCTTTTGACATTTTATCTCCGATCCTTTCTTTATTAGTAAGCCACGTATTACTGATTTAAATGCATCCCATAGTGTTTTACTTTTAACCTCCTTTGTCATATTTGTCTTAAAAAAGAACTTCATTTCTTTTTTCATATATTCCGCAAATTTTTCCTTTCCTCTCCTTTTCATCCTGGAGAGAAGTGACAAGTGGGGTCCCACAGGGATCTGTCGTGGGCCCAGTGCTATTCAACATCTTTATCAATGACCTGGATGACAGAATTGGGGGCATACTTATCAAATTTCCTGATGACACCAAATTAGGAGGAATAGCTAATTCTCCAGAGGACAGGATCAAAATTCAAAATGACCTGAATAGACTAGAAAGATGGGCCAAAGCTAACAAAATGAAATTCAACACGGAGAAATGTAAAGTATTGCACTTAGGGCAGAAAAATAAAATGCACAGATATAGGATGGGTGACACCTGGCTGAAAGAAACTACGTGTGAAAGGGATCTAGGAGTCCAAGTAGACCACAAGTTGAACATGAGTGAACAGTGTGATGCGGCAGCTAAAAAGGCCAATGCAATTTTAGGCTGCATCAATAGAAGTATAGTGTCTAGATCAAGAGAAGTAATAGTGCCACTGTATTCTGCTTTGCTCAGCCCCCACCTGGAATATTGTGTCCAATTCTGGGCACCACCATTCAAAAAGACATTGAGAAACTGGAGCGTGTCCAAAGGAGGGTGACCAAAATGGTGTAGGGTCTGGAATCCATGTCCTATGAGGAACGCCTTAGGGAGCTGGGCATGTTTAGTCTGGAGAAGAGAAGGTTAAGAGGTGATATGATAGCCCTGTTTAAATATTTGAAGGGATGTCATATTGAGGAGGAAACAAGCTTGTTGTCTGCTGCTCCAGAGACTAGGACCCGGAACAATGGATGCAAGCTACAGGAAAAGCGATTCCACCTCAACATTAGGAGGAACCTCCTGACAGTAAGGGCTGTTTGACAGTGGAACAAACTTCCTCGGAGTGTAATGGAGTCTCCTTCCTTGGAGGTCTTTAAGCAGAGGCTGGATGGCCATCTGTCGGGGATGCTTTGATTTCGATTTTCTGCAAGGCAGGAGGTTGGACTGGACGGCCCCTGTAGTCTCTTCCAACTCTACGATTCTATGATTCTATGAAAAATTATGCTCTTCACAGAAAATGCTGTTTCCTTGGCAAAAATTGTCATTTTCTGCACAAAACAATTGCATTTGAATTTGGGCACAGCCAGGTTACATCTACATTGCAGAAATAATGCAATTTCACACTTGCACTGCCATGGCTCAGTGTTATGGAATTTTGGGATCTGTAGTTTTGTGAGATATTCAGCCTTCTCTGTTAGAGAGCTCTGGTGCCACAACAAACTACAAATCCCAGATTTCCATACGATGTAGCCATGGCAGTTAAAGCAGTGTCAAACTGCATTAATTTTGCAGGGCAGCTGCAGCCTCAGTGTCAAGACTGATGAAATTACTTGTTGTTTCCTAAGAAAATTAGCTAAGAATTGCATCTTAAGTCAGGAAGGCTCCCTTTCCCTTGACCTAACTTTGTGATGGACTTGTGGGTGAATCAATGGGCTTCAAGGTAACAGTCCCCCCCCTCTGTACCCCTCTTTTGTTCCGGTATCACATCAGTATCAAAAGGGACGTTTGACAGCACATTTTGGGTAACAGAACCCTCCAGTATTGCTAGGATGGAAGGTCTGCCTGCATCGGGGAATTTTGTTTACAGTCTTTTGCATATGTCTTCATCTGCCAGGCTGTTGAGTTCTTTCACCCTGTGAAAATAGAAACTGATACCTGATAGGGATCTCTTTGTGCAATTATTCCCTTGCATAAATTCATTACAAAACCATTGTGTCACTTTAAGTGCTTTTAATTGTTTGATGATTCACAGTGATAAGAAGTAAGATATTGTAATTAGATGCTGAGAACATGTTGAAAATAGTCCCCCAAGTTGGTTCCTAAAAAAAATGAATTATCATATTTGATTCAAAAAGCAATGAAGCTCATTTGTCATTCTATTATCCTTCTCAGAGCTCCCCAAAATTATCCTTCTCAGAGCTACATAATATTTGTCTAGTTATAAAAACATCTTCCATTATACATTGAGTTCTTTTAATGTTTTTTCACACACTCCCTTCCCCATCATCAGGGATGGACATATGCATCTGTTTATTTTTCTATAACTGACAAACTTTTTGACAAACATTACATCTGATGGTAAGAGCTGTACACCAGTGGAATGGATTATAAGGTGGTGATTTTTAGGTGAAGGTTAGTTAGATGGCCAGTTGAACCAGATGGTCCTTACGGTCCCTTCCAGGTCTATGATTCTCCAGTTATGTGCCTCTAAAGCTGGGCACATAGGCTAGTGGTTTTAATGTTGGATGGTGACTCTGGAGATCAGGGTACGATTCTTTACATGACCATGAAATCCACTGAAGGACCTCGGGCAAGTCACATTCTCTCAGCCTCAGAGGAAGGCAATGGCAAACCTCCTCTGTTCAAATATTGCCAAGAAACCCCATGATAGTTTCACCTCAGTGTCACCATATGTCAGAAATAATGTGAAGGCACACAACAAAAGCAACAATATTGGCCATGGGTTGTTGATTTCCTCTGCACTTATTCTAAAAGAGATGAGCATTCAGATGTGTTTCCAAATCTTCACCTTCATTCCCATTTAGTCCCAGCTGTGCATTATAGGCTGAGTGTTCCTTATCTGAAGTGCTTAGTACCAAAAGTGTTTTGAAGTTGGAATTTTTCAGATTTAGAATGCAAGAAGCATAGTATGTAACTATTGTATTTGCATGTCTGGAGAGTGGCATGAGTCTAGAGAAAGAGGCAAGAGAATGAGGCTGGAAAGAGACGGAAGGTTGTGTGGCAATGTGGCCAGAAACACAAGGATCCAGGAAAAGTGTAGTACATGATGCAAATCCAGTCCTCCTGCCACTCCACAGATCCTTACATCTTTATCCAGATGTATTTCTCTCCAGCCTTATCTCTCTCTTCAGCCTTGCAAATACAGTATGCATGTATTTTGTTGTTGTGTGACTTCAAGTTGTTTATGGCTTATGGTGACCCTATCATGGAGTTTTTTTGACAAGTTTCTTCAGAGGGGGTTTGCCATTGCCTTATGCTGAGGCTGAGAGAATGTGACTTGCCCAAAGCCACAAAGTGGGTTTTCATGGTTGAGCTGGATTTTAACCCTGATCTCCAGAGTCATATACCAACACTCAAATCACTACACCACATACTACACTACTTGTATTCCCAAATCTAAATTGTTCCAAAATTAAAGCTCTGAAGTCTCATGTCCATGCTCAAAAAGTTTAGGATTATGGAGCATTTTGGATTTTCATGGGACACAATACATTCACAGAAGTGTGGCAGAACCTCTCCATTAAATGACATTTTTTTCACACTACCCACTGAGCCTGATGACAATTCGGTTCACCATGAATTAAAATCAAAGCACTGTTTGTTGCAAAATCACATTCTGAGGCTTTGGGGAATGTAAGGCATTGTCACAAAGCCAAGATGAATCAATGTGAGAGAATGTTGGTTTAAACATTAAGTTTAACCAAGTAAAAGAACAATGAAAATTAAAACCACATGTAACATTCTTGGAGCACATACTTATCACACACTAAAAGTTTGGGAAATGTCTTCAGAATGAGGAAAAGGGGTGTTGTAGTTAAGATTTAAGAGACGGGGCCATTGGGACTCAGCTACTTAGAAGTTCTCTAGAAAAGTGTGACCTAAGAATCTCATAATTTCTCTGAAGCACGCAGATGTTATTCTAACCACAGTTTATCTTTCAGACAGCCTGACCTTTTTTGGGTGATTATTTAGCTTGAGATATACACACATCTTTGAAAAACTAGTTTTTTTGGATGTTAACCATCAGAAATGGCTGGTGAACATATCCAAAAAATATAACACCCCAAATTTAAGGCTGTCAGCCTGTTAGTGACTTATACAAGTGTAAGTTTCCCAACAGAAATGGTTGCAGATATAGTTGTGGAAATCTGTATTCTGCTCAATGTTGTGGGAGCAGAATTACACATGTGATGCCATTATGCACGTGCTCACATTGCCATTGCACAGTCTTTCAGATAGCCCAGGAGAGAAAGCAGCAAAAGCAGGTTTCAACCACTTTTCCCTATAACCTTTTCACCATTACAAGAAACCATTCTGAAATTTGAAGTGCTCCAAAAACTTGCCTGCTTCTTCTCAGACTATTTCAGAGCTGGGCTACTTTGAATTCTGGAGTGCTCCAGATATCTCTAAAGTGAAGACCTGTTGGGTGCCTTCAAGTCATTTCAGACTTCTGACAACCTTAAGGCAAACCTCTTATAGGGTTTTCTTGGCAAGGTTTGTTCAGAGGGTGTTTGCCATTGCCTTCCTCTGAAGGTGGTTTGTCCATGGTCACCCAGTGGATTTCTGGGGCTGAGCAGGGATTTGAACCCTTGTTTCTCAGATTCCTAGTCTAACACTCAAACCACTGAACTACACTTGCTCTTTGCCAAATCCCACACATCATGGAGTCACTTTGCTCAAACAACAGAACTCTAGCCTGATGGACCTGTTCAAATCACTGGAGAACTTCATGCATTGCAATCTCAAAAGCCATAATGTAAGAAAAGTAGATTATATACTTTTCTCCCCCCCCCTTTTTTTTTTTTAAAAAGAGGTAGTTATGGGGGAAAAGCTACTTTTGAACAAGCAGGAAGTGGATAAAGCCTTTAAAGTCCAGAATGTGCTGTGCATTGGCCCAAAAGCCTTCCCCACCATAAAGCAGAAAGTAACAGTGGTCATTTTCTTTACTGCTTTTGTGTCAATCAAACAGTGCTTTCTGAGTTCTCTGCAACTCTCACTGAGTCCCAAATGGGCATTATTTCAAAAGCCAAAGACTCAAATATATATATATATATATATATATATATATATATATATATATATAATCTCATAGCAGAGCAAGAAGATGTTGGAGTCATCCTGCAGCCTGCATATAAATGGACTCAGGTGGTGCTCTGGGAAACCCTGAGCAGAACAGCTAACCTGATGGACTGCAGTAAATCACAGGTTAACCACTTTCTTTCTCAATTACAGCAAGGCTGTGGGCTGCATTGCCAATATTAAAAACTACCTTACAGTTGGTTCCCTCTGTTATTTTCTCTGTGCTGTATAGTAACATTTTTGCTCTGATTTTCATAATTATTTTTCAGAAATTTTAAGAGGTTGCAATTATCTCTCATTTGTCTTTTTATTAAAAAAAAAAACAGGAAGGGGGGTAAAAATGAAGGGAGGGGGAGAGAAAGAAAGAAAGAAAGAAAGAAAGAAAGAAAGAGTATTTGTTTCATTTCAAGGACATACTCTTTCATACAAGCCAATAATGGGATCAGATCTGGAAGACTCAAGACCTTTGGCGTCTTCCTCATTAGCAAAGTAGGAATAGAGCACCTTCCCTATATAAGGTTTTCTCTCACTCTGTGTGTGTGAGTGTGTGTGTTACAGAGTCCCTTGGACAAAGACAAACTCATTTTCCGTGCTTCATGTAATTATCACTGTATTTAATGAAATTATGCAAATTGGCTGAAGAGCTTCAGTGTCAGCTTACTGTCCTTCATGATGGAGAGTCTGAGGAGATCCTGTGATAGAGTTCATATACTGGGGAAAATGGAGATTGGGATGTAAAACTGGGAGAGAATTTTATTTCACTTCCTTTTTTTATAAGACCTCATCAAAATGCACATGTTCAGGACAAAGACTTGATGCAAAATGTCTGAAGACTGGAAAAACCACTTTCAGAACTCACAGATTCATCCACCAGATCCCGAGTTTTAAATATTTAGCCTTTAAACATTTTAAACATTTCAAAAATGGAATGTAATAAGGTAAATGCAAACGAGTGCCCATTGTGTGGGGTGGGGACAGTCTGATAAAAACAAAGGATGGGAATAAGAATGCATGTTCTATTTGGATAAAGACAGAATAACCAAGAATAAGAGTTTACCCACATACACAGTGCTCCCTTAAATTGCAATCTTACACTGTGGGCAGCAGCACGCACTATGACTGTGGTGCTGTGGCTGATGAGCCAAACCTCCTGCTGAGGTCTGACGCCTGTTAGACAGACTTGCACTGACTCATTGTGACACGCAGAACCTAACCACGATAATCTCATGTAACAGAGCACTATTTACTGGCACATCACTGGGAAGTAAAATGTAGCCCTTAGTCACAGATATCTGCTAAGAAAGCAACTCTGAAATTTCCCTCCCTCCCTTCCTTCTTTCTCCCTTTAAAAAAATATTGGCCAAGATACTACATCAAACAGGTGGAGTGTATCTTTATGTGATGATTCTTCATTAGTGAATTGTAACATTGTACAACTTAATATGCAAACAAATCCAAAATGTACTACCCAGTGCTGAGTGTCTATTTACATAGTGCGCATCTCCATGTGCAAAATACAAGGGTGCCACATGCACAATGGCACCACATGTTCAGCTGTTTTCCACAACCTTCAATTGAGTGTAGATCTTACACCATGACCCAAAAGTACAATCACATGCTTAAGACAACATACATGTACATAAGTCACTAACAAGATGACAGCCATTATTTACAAATGGTGAAAGTTATTTATTCCCTTACATGGGGGTGGGGGGGGGGGGGGGGGGGGGGGAGGTCCAGAATGGATTCCCACGTAATGGAAGGGTGTGCTGTATTACATATAGAGCATGATGCAGGTAAGTGAAATGCACACAATTTATTCTTCAGTACAACTATCCCATAAATCTAGATGGAAGTAGATGGAGAAAGCCCTCAGGGTCCAGCCACAACTTCTTATCTTCATGTGCCCTGTGAATGCATTGAGATTTTGAAAGCCAAGGTCATCATGGTCTTTGTTTCATTTACGAATTTGTAGCTATGTTGCAAAAATACAACATAATCCTGCTAGTAAATTGCAAAGATGCACATCCAGACATTGGCAAGTGTGTTTTGACATGCATCAAGTGCTTCCAGTGTGCACTGCATGCTCGTGATAAGCACTGGGCACGTATGATGTGCATTAGGGATTTCTGATGCACATTGAGTACTCCTATTGTGCACTGACTTTTCCTAGTCAATGTCCAGATGTATACTGGGAGTGCCCTGATGCACATTGGCACATCAGTCACTCGATTGGCTACCATTGCTCAATGGATGCCTGCATGTTGTAATATCACAGCACCCCTGGCTGAAAACAAATATTGTAAAACTACCCAATTCCATTTCCTGCACATGTATATCCATTTAGAAAAATGTGAGTCCTATGCTAAATTCCTGCACATGTTTTCCAGCTCTCTGATCTCTATTGTCTTGAAAACCCTTAGGTTGGGTACTACCAGGCTGACTATGTGGGTTCTGTGGGTCATGTTTGGTTGATAAAGACAGTAAACATGAATCTGTAGCAGTAACAGATCATAAGTCCAGCTTACAATCTTGTAACTACTGAACAGGGTGCCAGTCATACATGTGATTTTATGCATATTTCCCCCCGAATTGTATTGTAAGCCTTACAAATTTACAGATTTCTAAAGTAAGCTGTGTTTTACAATATAGAAAGTCTCAGAGAGTGGAAAATTAATACATTCAATGAGAATCATGACTCTACTGAAACTCTTTCTTGTACCTGATTACAATTATTTCTGCCAGGATTCTGGGAGCCCTCTTCTTATAGAAGGATGCCAGATTCTGATGGTGAGTGAGCAGGGATTTCTCACATGTACCTAGAGTAGAGAAGTTCATACCAGTCAGAAGACTTCATTCTAATCCTGATATGGAGATTTAGAAAACCCCTCACTTGGTTCAGGCTAATGCAGAGGCTGCCAATTGGAATGGATATGAATCTGAAATGTCAGTTTGAAAATCCAAATCTTTTTACCTCCCACTAACTATAACTGAATTTTTTTAAAGGTTGTAACTTCCTTCCTTCCTTGCCATTTTTCAGAATTGGATGAAATTTGCATGCATTGTTGGTTCATCGGGAAGGGATTATGTCTCAGACAAATGGATTTTTGTGTTGTGTGCGCACTGTCTTGGATCTCATAGTGGGAGAAAGATAAGAAATAAAATAAATCATTAGACAAATAGTAATCATTTGAAAAGAACATGAGCCAGTAACAGATACAGCAGTAGTGACCCTGGAAAAGATAGTTGATATGGTTCTCCAGGGAAGCTATATACTGGACAAAGACTCTACAACAGGAGTGGACAAAATGTGGTGTGTAGGCTGCATGTGGATGCTGGACCAGAGATTTGTGGTCTTCTACTACTTTTCAAACCCCCCCCACCCATTTTTTAAAAATGGCATGATTTTCAGATAATCATGGCTTCAGAACTATGCAATAAGCCCCACCAAAATGTTTGCAAACACAAAATATTCCCACTCTCTAAAGCACTTCAGAATCCAGTACTGCCCACAAATACCCCCCCCCCTTTCCTCTGTAATTCCTCACAAAATGGCAACAAGGAGGGATATCTCACCACTTTCTGTTGGCATTTTGAGAGTGACTGCAGAGGAAAGTGAAGGTATTTGGGCAAGGGCCTCTTGGAATGGGGAATGGCTCCTGGCTCCCACACAATTGTCCATCCCTGTTCTGCATGCACAGTATTTAAAAAAAGATCCACAAAAACGACATTGTTTCATGTGGGAAGGCAGGAAGAATCATCAATTACTACACCATCAAGCTTGTTTAGTCCATTACATTGTTTAATTTTGCATATCATCTTGAGTAGAATTAATGATCAATTGGACAATTGGCTTTAAGCATGACTCAATTCATAATGATATTTTTTTTTCTGTCATCCTGAACAACCAAGAGCAACAGACCTTTACTTTCTGACTACACAGCTCACAGAGTGTTAGAAATACAGCTGAATGTAGCTGAGTGTATGGAAAACTGTATGGGAAACACCAACATAGATTCAATGTTTGTATAGGGCTGACCCAAGACACTTTGAAACCTGACATGACAGCATGGTGACAAGTCGGCCTTCCAGTAAGAAAACTGGGAACTGAATCTTACTTCGACATTGGTGATGGGATATTTTCCATTATACCTGAAGGCAGCAGCAGTAGCTTGGGCAAATCAAACTACATTCAGCATACTGGTTATGACCTATAAAGCCCTGTATAATTTGGGTCCAGACTTTCTGAATGACTATATCCTGCCCAAGTGTTTTTTTTAGTCCTACCACCATGAAAAGCACATTTGGTGAAGACACAAGAGAGGGCCTTCATGGTGTCTGCTCCTCTGCTTTGCAATCCCACTCCGCACGTAGACTCCTCTCTGTTTTCTCTTCCCGCTGGCAAGCACACATCTTTTGGTTTACCCAGCCCACTTGACTGTTAACTTGAAGAAGATTATTTAATTGCTAATTAGCTTACTTGCTGTTCACCGCTATGATCTTTGGAATAGCGGTATATAAATAAAACATATTATTATTATTATTATTAAGTAATTATTATTATTAAGAGGGGTGTGGGTTTTTCAACCATTATTATGCTTGAAGCCTTTTATTATTTCAGATTAATGTTTAGCATAATTTCATTTGGGTTTTTTTAAAGATTGCATTATCTATTGTTTAGATGTATTTTTTTAAAACTTACATGGCAGGTTACATACCGCCGAGAAGCAGTGCTGTCCTGCCGCCGCCGCCGGCTTGGCGGGCAATCCGGGGAGCCACAGCT
The DNA here is from genome assembly GCF_019175285.1 of Sceloporus undulatus. Taxonomy (NCBI): domain Eukaryota; kingdom Metazoa; phylum Chordata; class Lepidosauria; order Squamata; family Phrynosomatidae; genus Sceloporus; species Sceloporus undulatus. The sequence goes on along the minus strand of NC_056522.1, from coordinate 365,855,021 downwards.
GCCACACCGCGGGGCTCCCGGATGCTCAGAGGAAGGAGCGCGAAAATCACGCTCCTTCTTGGGTCCCGGAAGAGGTGCTGCAAGTGCCAAAGGGCGCACTCGTGGCATCACTTCCGGTGCGCCAAGTGCAGACGCAGAGCGTCCGTTATGTCAATATGGCGGTGGCCATGTGGAACGGCTGCCGCCATATTTTACGTATTGAATATGTATTAGGGTTAGGGGGGTGCGGAAGCACCGCCCCTTCCTAACCCTAATACGTATTCAATATGTATTTTTAGCGGTCTATAACCCGCCATTGTAAGCTGCCTTGGGATCTATATTGGGGAAAAGTCAGAATATTATTTATTTAATTAATTAAACAAACACATATGATGCTGTCCTCCAGTATTTTGCTGCCAACACCTCTCTCAATCCCTGACACCTAAAACAGAAACTACACTCTTTCTTATGGTAGGGCCAGCCTTGTATTTGTAGGTACCATCATTCACACTTTCCTAAATCATCTTCATTCTACCCTTTAATTTACCCTCTATATCACTGTAATCTCTTCATGTTGCTGAAAACCTTGCTTTCTACTAAGATTAATTTCTGACATTTCTTGTGACATCTGGCCTTCTAATGCTGTCAGAATGATATTCAAAGACTTGTGTACCATCATTCTCTATGTTGCTGAAAAATAGTATGAAGGAATCAAATCAGGGCATTTGTATTTACGCTTAGCAATGAAACAAATCCATGTGACACTTTGAAGAACATCATAAGAGCCATACGGGACCAGATTAAAGGCTGATGTACTTGACCATTCTTTTCCCACAGTGGCCTATGAAAAGCCAATAAAACAGGAGATGTTTCTTCTGTCAGTACCCTGCCTGGGGTTTCAAGATCATCCATTGGTGGCTGAGATTCTACATTAGGTTTGTGTAGCTTAAATCACCTCATGCAGAGTTATTCTTCTTTGGTCAGATCTCACTTGGAGTTCTGTGTCCAGTTCTGGGCACCACAATTAAAGACGGCTGTGGACAAGCTGAATCATATCCAGAGGAGGGTGACTAAAATGGTGAAAAGTCTGGAGAGCATGCCCTATGAGGAGTGGCTTAGGGAGCTGATATGTTTAGCCTGCAGAAGAGAAGGTTAAGGGGTGACATGATAGCCATGTTTAAATATTTGAAGGGATGTCATATTGAGGATGGAGCAAGCTTGTTTTCTGGATTAATGGATTCAGACTACAGGAAAAGAGATTCCTCCTAATCTTTATGAAGAATTTCTTGATGGTAAGAGCTGTTTGACAGCAGAACACATTGTCTGGGAGTGTGGTGGAATCTCCTTCTTTGGAGGTTTATAAACAGAGGCTGGATGGCCATCTGTCAGGAGTGCTTTGATTGTGTATTCCTGGGGTTGGACTGGATGTCTCTTGTGGTCTCTTCTGACTCTATGATTCTTCATTAATTGTACCACACAACCAATGTGTTAAATGGCAACATTATGCAGCTGAACCAATACACCAAATGTGAAACCAAATAGCCAACTTTAAAAAAAAAATCAAATTTCACTAATTATGGTTGAGGAGATGGAAACCAAAATAAGATTTACAAAACAAAAATATTTTGAAATGGGAAATAAGCCAGGAAAATGGCTAGCATGGAAACTGAAAAATAAGAGAGAACAGAATACAATCTGGAAAATTAAGGAAGGAGGAAAGATTCTTGTAGAACAAAATCAAATCAAGAAAGCATTCCAAAATTATTATGAAAAGCTCTTTTCTAAAAAGATAATAAAAAAGAAGATGTGGATAAATTTCTAAAGAAGGAGAAAATAGATCAAATTAATGAAACAGAAAAGGAAGGATTAAACAAAGAGATAACCACAAAAGAGATCTGGGATATGATCAATAAGATGAAAAAAGGGAAAACACCTGGCCCAGACGGTTTATCAGCCATCTATTACCAAAAATTAGGAGAAAAATTAGTTGGACCACTACAAATAGTGATGAATGAAATTTTACATAAGGAAATACCAGAATTGTGGAAGTTATCATACATAACCTTAATCCCAAAACAAGATAAAGATTTAGAAGATGTAAAAAATTATAGGCCAATCTCCTTATTAAATTTAGATTACAAAATTTTCACAGGGATATTAGCAGAAAGACTAAAAAGAATCTTATGTAATTGGATTAATCAGGATCAATCGGGCTTTCTACCAAAAAGACAAATAAAAGATAACATTTGGAATATTATAGATATAATTGAATACTTTGAAAAAAGGAGGGACAGACAAGCAGCCTTGATATTCCTTGACGCAGAAAAGGCCTTTGACAACCTAAATTGGGAGTATATGATTAGTGTATTAAATGAAATGAAAATGGGGGGGAAATTTGTTAAGTGGATACAAGCAATTTATAAGGAACAAAAGGCTAAAATACTGATTAACGGACAAAAAACTCAAATTATCAAAGTTGAAAAAGGAACAAGACAAGGTTGCCCACTCTCCCCACTACTCTTCATCACAGCCATGGAAATATTAAGTAACAAAATTAGGGATAATAAAGAAATTACTGGAATAAAAATTAGGAATTCAGAATTTAAATTAAAATCATATGCAGATGATATAGTATTAACATTGTCAAACCCTCTAGAAACAATACCCTCAGTATTTAGAATTATCAAAGAATTTGGAGATTTGGCAGGTTTAAAAATCAACAAGAACAAGACAAGTATTCTCATGTTATACATAAATAAAAAAGACAAAGAGGAAATCCGAAAAATATCAGGATGTGAAACAAAAGAGAAGGTCAAATATTTAGGAATCCAAATTACAAGGAAAAATGCAGAACTGTTTAAGAACAATTATGAAAGACTATGGAAGAAATAAAGGAAGATTTGAAACATTGGAACAATTTAAAATATCATGGTTAGGAAGAATATCTACGATACAAATGAATGTAACCCCCAAATTGTTATTTTTATTTCAAAACATTCCAATAATTATAAATGATAAACATTTCAAAACATGGGAAACAGATCTGGCCAGTTTTATTTGGAATAACAGGAAACCAAGAGTTAAATTGAAAATTTTACAAGATAGGAAAGAGAAAGGAGGATTAGGCCTACCAAATTTCAAGATATATTATAACGCATGTTGCTTAAATTGGATAAAAGATTGGATACAAGTTAAAAAACATAAATTATTAGAGCTGGAAGGGTTTGACAATATTTATGGGTGGCATGGATATCTAATATATGATAAGATTAAAGTAAACCAAAATTTCAATAATCATTTGATAAGAAAATCACTTTTTAGAATATGGACAAAATATAAACCACACATTACGCAAAAAATACCCAGATGGACATCAATTAATGAAGCGTTTTTCAGAAGGGAAAAAATGAAAGAATCAGACTGGGTAACATATGAAGACATACTGAAAAAGGAACAAGGGGAATATAAATTAAAAACAATGGAAGAATTAATTGAAGAGGGGATGAAATGTAATTGGTTTCTGTATATGCAAATGGTGGCTAGGTATAAATCAGACTCCAAAGTATTCGAAATCGAAAAGGAAGAAACACAATTAGCAAAAATAATAATAAATGAGGAAGAACATAAAATATCTAAATTATATAAAGTATTATTAGATTTAGAAATGGAAAGTGAAACAATAAAACATTTCATGATAACCTGGGCACAAGATATAGGAAGACCAATTATGTTAGACGAATGGGAGAAAAATTGGAACAAAAGGATTAAATATACACTCTGTGCTGATATTAGGGAAAATTATTATAAAATGCAATATAAATGGTATCTAACACCAGAAAAAATCTGTAAGATAAATAAAAATCAGAAACTAGAATGTTGGAACTGTAAAAAAAAATGTAGGAACCTTCAAACATTATGTGGTGGGAATGCAAGAAAGCGGAAACGTTTTGGAAACAAGTGTATGAAGAAATGGAGAAAATACTAAACATCAAAATAAAGAAAGATATACTATTATCTCTATTAGGGATAATAAAAGATGATAATGCCGAGAGAAGATATGATAAATTGATATTCTATATGATATCAGCGGCAAGAATGGTTTATGCAAAAAAATGGAAAAGTAAAGAAAACCCAACACTCAAAGAATGGTATGATAAGATATATGATATCATGATTTCAGATAAATTGACATATTTGCTTAAGAATGAGTCATCTAATGAAGTTGAGAAACAATGGGAACCGATCATGAAATACCTAATGGAAATGGGATAAATGAAACCTGATTAAGATATAAGAATGATACAGGATAAATAAAAGAACTATAAATCGCTAAGGAATTAAAGGTGTTAAGACAATATTGGCAATTGTTTGTATACAGAAACATCAATGTTTACAATAAAAGTCAGATAATAGGACACTTAAGTGAAGATATGATTAATATTAATATTAATATTAATAATAATAATAATATTTATGCAATTATATAAGAAAATAGATATAGCAAGCTCTAGTAAAGTATATGAAAAAAAAGATAACATGAAACTTAAGAGGAATTAAAGGAAAGTCATAATAAATGATGTAATTTAAATATTCAGTTTAAAGGATGGGAAGATGTTTTTAAATAGTTTATTTTATTTGATTTTTTTGTTTATTTTTTGATGTCAATTTTGTTTTTTGTATTTGTAATATTTGATGTATAATCTGATTTTGTTGAGGTTTTGTATTGTATCTATTGTTTGATTGTTTGTATTTTAATTATAAAATTTAAAATAATAATAATAATAAAAAAACAAATGTGAAACCAAATACACAACCAAATATGTTTGCACACCAATGTTTATGTGCATCCACATTCACTGGTACTGTATGAGCAACTCTGCTTCCTCTACCTTCAACTGAATGAACTCCTTCCTTGTCAAAGAAAAATGTCCAAATGCTTCTGCAAGTGAACAGATCTGTGGATTCAGACCTGTACTTTGTACCAAAATGTTGTATTTTATGTCAAAATAATATACTCAGAACTGTTGGTTTTTAAAAAAAAAAATTCAGAGTATTCCCAAAATAACCTCTCATAGAGAGGTAGAAGAAAAATTTTGAAACTTTGCATTCTCATATATGAGAATGGAATAAGTAAAGATTTCCATGCCTAATGTGGGTGTGTATGAATGGAGTGTATGCATGTCATTTGTCCAAACAAGTGTATCAGGTGTTACATTGCACAGCCAGGAGAAACCTATTACACACAGCAATACTGGATACCTCCTCGTACGATGCCATATCAGCTAGTGTAACTTTTGGTTATATGGAACAAAGAAGATTCTGGTTAAAGTTTTTCTTAACCTTGAGTTCAGCAGGAGAAATTTCTTTTTCTCACTGTGTCCGTGGCTGGCATAAAATGAGACACTCCCTCCCTTTTCCTCTCAAAAATGGTGTAACAATAGCTCAACTGTCGTGCAGTTCTGGAAAGAAATTCGTGTGTTCCAAAAGCAAGGCTGTCTCCAATTGATCTCCACTAAGGAAAGATTTACCTGAAGATTTATTGCTGCTTTCGGCTTTTGCTTTCCCTTGGGAATGCTCACAAATGATGCAGCAATCATGTTCCAGGAACACTGTACTTAAACATACTTCACTGACTACTTGCTATGCAGCCATTTTAAAAAAAAAAAACTTTCTGAAGGATGGGAGATGGGAAGTGATCTAGCCCATTGGGTAAAACCACACCACAATTCTTATGAGAGATTTCTCACAGAGAGAGGTTAATGGAAGAGGCCTAGTAATTTTTTTAAAAAGAAATGATTGTTTCCTCCCTCTGTTTTAAGAAAGGAAGGGACATTATTCAATCATAAAGATGCAGCTCATTTGAGACAGATCCATTCTTTCTTTTTCTTTCTTTTTTTTTTTTGGCAAGTAAGCAATGAGCTTTTATGACATCTCACCAAATTCCAAATGAGATGTTTGGAGAACTAATAGAATCATGATGCAATGTTGTTGAGGAGTTAACTCAGACCACCAGAAGAATCAACAAGATGACCATTGACAGCATCTAGTTCTTTCTTTTTTTTCTTTTTTAGTTAGGTGTTTGTTTTTAAGTTGCTGGAATGACAGTATTAATCACTTATGGGAAACTCTCCCACATCATAAAGGGAGGAAGAAAGGGAAAAGGGGAAAATAAAGAGGACTGTAGCAGCATCTTTAAGACTAATCAGGTTTTATTTTAGCACAGCTGCTTCTTTCCTGCAATGGAAATTTCCTGCATTACAATCACATGATACACAACCCCATCAAACAGACAAAGGCTTAGGCTTTGATGGAGCTCATAAGAGTTTATCCATAGCTGTTTGAACTTTCATTTAAGTGTTATGGCTCCATCCTATGGAATTCTGAAATTTGTAGCTTGATGAAATACTTAGAATTATCAACTAGAAAGCTCAGGTGTTGTAGATCGGGGAAGAGAGCTTGAGCAGAGAGTCCTACTTAACCAGTATATAAATCATAGGATTCTATAGAATGGAGCCATAGCAGTTGAAGTATGATCAAATTGATGTAAATATGTGTAATTGTATCCTGCTCTCATGCTGCAACAGAGCACTGAGTGCCAAAAGTACAGTAGCTGAATGAACAAGTGGTGTCCAATAACAAACATTTCAGGGTCAAGAGGTGTAGATCACAGCAGAGTCCAAGTAGAAGTAGGAAGATACATGAGCCAAGAAACAGTCCAGGGTTGTAAATCACAGGGTCGTATCTCACAGTAGATGTAGGCTGAGAGAGAAACCAAGCTTGCTTCCAGCAAACCAAATGGAGGAAAGGCCCTTGACTTATAAAGCCAGCTAACTCAGGCCTATAGCAACTTGTAGACCATATTTCAAGAAGGTGTTTTACATCTGGGTGGGTATAGCCCAACACTTCACCTGCGGGGGGAGGGAATAGGTTTGTGCCAAATGCTGAAGCTTGACTTTTCTCTCCTACCTCCTTCTCCTCCTCTGGAGAATATCAGACTGAGTTGGAGGACAGCATGGTTGTGGAAGGTCTGTTTCATCTTCTGAACCTGAACTCTCTAGGGGGTGCATGACAATGTAGTGTAGATAGATACCCATTCCCATTAAGCTACAAAAACTTCTGGATGAACATGGACTGTCCTTTCTCTTCTTCTCTCTCTCTTTCCTGTCTTTGGCCTGGCCAACCTGACAGATATCATCTGAGAAAAAAGTTGTGGGAAGAACCATACTTCTTGAACTCATTGGAAGAAAGGCAAGATATAAATGTAATGTATGAATGAATCAGATAGCCCAGAGGTAGGCTGCCTGGTGTTTCTGGAGTGGTGCAGAATTTACTCAGCATTTACATTTCTTATTTGTTGTTAACTGCCTTGAAGTTGACTTCAGTTTCTGGTGACCCTGTGAATGAGGCATCTCCAGGACACCCTATCCTCAACAACCTTGCTCAGTTCCTCCAGACTTAAGGCCATTTCTCATGTTACATTTCTCATAACAGCCTAGTATATCAATGCTCTGTGTCACTGTGGGAAGTTTAAGAGGTAACTAGGGCCCATTCCGCACAGGCCTTTGCGCCGCCCTGTCACGTGCTAGGGATTGACTGAGGACCTAGCGTCCATACCGGCCTCACCCCTACCACGGGACGAGGGCGTAAAAATGGCGGCTCCCTATACACATGGGTGCCGCCATTTTTACATGCTGGACGCTTAGTGTCTGCATGTCACCCTTTCCTTGCGATGTCATGAGTGCGCCATTTGTGCACTCGTGCGTTGCAAGCACGGCGCGAAAAGAAGCCGCTTTTTGCGGCTTCTTTTTCCGCCACCGGGAAGCCTCCCCATTTGGAGGCTGCAGCTTCCTGATGGCGGAAATGGAGGCGGCAGCAGACCACCGCTTTCAGACGGTCTGTAATGTGCCTAGACCTTCTATTAATGCTGCTTGGAGCACCACGTTGGAAGAAAAACATTAAAGGGAAGTCATGGTATAGTAGTGGTTCGAGTGTTAGATTAGGATTCTTGCAGTGTGCATGTGCCTTTAAGACAACCTATGGCGACCCCATAAATATCGTAAGGTTTTCTTAGGCAAGGAGTTCTCAGAGGTGTTTTTGCAGTTCCTTCCTCTGTAATATAGCACGGAGAACCTGATTTTTATTCATGGACACACATCAAAGTTCAAACCAGGGCTGCCCTGCTTTGCTACCAAGATCAGATGGGAGCTGGTGCCTTTATGGTATTTAGGTCTTTAAGGATTGGTATGTTGTTATTAACTGCCATTAAGTCAACCTTGACTTATGGTGACTCTATGAATAAGAGACCTCCACATCACCCCTTTATCAACAGTCCTGCTCAGGTCTTCCAGACTCTAGGCTATGACTTCCTCTATTGAGTCTCTCCATCTGTAGTGTGGTCTTCCTCTTTTCCTATTGTTTTCTACCTTACAAAAATTATTGTCTTTTCTAATGATGTCTTCTCTTGGCTTGTAGGCAGAGTTTAAATTTGATTTGGTCTTGGAACCATTTATTGGTCATTTTTTAAGTCCATGGTATCCATACAACCTTGAATGCAAGTGTTTGTAACTTATATGCAGGGACAAAGAGAACAATTATAATAATCAATGCAGAGAAATAGAAGATGATTACAAAAAAAGGAAAAACAATGCACCTCTTCCACTCAGTCTGAGAAATCAAAGAAAAATTTAAACCAAGAGCGGACATGCTCTCCAGCTAGCAGGGGAACACAATACATGGCGAATTGGAAATAAAAAGATGGTGGAAACAATACACAGAAGAACTGTATAAAAGAGATAAATGGATGAACCATTTAAAAATTACCCTACAATTTAAAAAAAATGAAGTGGAAACTTCACTCAGAGCACTTGGGAGAAATATTTCACCAGGAACAGATGGCATAACAATAGAGCTGCCTCAAACTACAGAGACAGAATCTACTCTAGTTCTAACTAAAATCTGTCAACAATATGGAAAACAAAAGAATGGCCCACAGACTGGAAATGCTAATGGCAACCATAGCCACCACCGCATGCCTTGCTCAAGCAGGATTAATGGAAGAAAGGAGCAACTGAAGCTTCTGAGCTCAATTCAAGGTGATGTTGTTGACCTAGAAAGTCCCAAATGACTTGGTGTTAAGATATCTGAAAGAGCTTCTCTTCTCATATGAACTGCCAGAAATTTGAGATCTTCAGAGGAGACCTGTTGCATGTACCAACATCTCATGAAAGTAAATAGGTGGGTACACAGAACAAGGTTTTCTCTGTACCAGCACTTCAACTGTGGACCTCCCTACCCAAGTAAGTTAAGATGGCCTCATTTCTTTTGGCATGCAATCAAAACAGTGCTGTTCTGCTTTAATCATTTCAAAACTGGATTCTATTATTATTTTTAGACTATTTTTAGGAATTTAAAAGGGTATTTTAATGCATTTAAACATGCTTTTATCTTTGCATTGTTTTAATTGTTTTTTAATTGTTCATTGCCTTTGCAGCTTTTGTGGCATTACACTTGTGGTATTGCTCTTGAGGCAATACAAAAATACTTTATATAAATGTTAGTGGGGCAGTTGATTCTATTCTGGATTTTATCTTGAACTTTAAAAAAGCTATTCAAGGGGTCAAACTCTATTTTCATAGCAGTTTCAGCAAACAACAACAAAGGCAGGAGTTAGTAGTGGATCCAGTCAAGATGATGCTCTGTTAGATTCCCGGTGCTGATACTGACTGTGCTTCTCCATGTTGTCACTAATATCCATTTTTGCATGGAAGCCAGATGTCTCAAGTCACTGAGCTTTATATTCTCAATCTCAAAAATATCACAAATGGAAAAGCAATTCCTATGTTATTCAAGGCTAATGTTAAGGAAATCTACAGTCACTGCACTTCCAGCATCTTTTCATATCCAAGGATCCAAGAATATGTGAAGCCTTCGATTTCCCATATTCATATCCTGCTTCTTAACACCCTTTGACCTATTCCTTGTTGACTTCGCTTTGCGTTTCTGTCACCAGGACACAACCAAGAAAAGTAATTTGATGCTATCTGGCTTACCGGAATTAATAAAATAGTTTAATCTCCAGGGAAGGTTGACCTCAGAGGAGACTCTATAAGCAGAAGTTCAGCTAAGTGTCTGAACTGTCAACTGAAGTATCAAAAATACTTTGTAGGATCTGCATGCAGGTTTGTGCTCTACCTCTTTCCAGTTTACCAGTTCTGTTCCTGAAAACTATTTAGGAACATCACGGAATACACATATGCTGGGTGGGATTGGTTGGGGGTGGTAGATAACTAGTTATAACTAGACCCCATCATATTTTACAGTTTACTGCATTTTTTTAAACTTGCTTGCCAAGGTTGATATCCTGTGAATGACATATGTGCACACCTCATTTGAGATGGGGCATAGCGGGTGTTTGATTTGAAAGTTTCAGCATCGATCTCAGAGAATATCAAAAAGTTATATCGAATAGTAAAGTAAGGATTGCCCAAGCCATCACATTTCCCCTTTCTATGTATGGGTGTAAAAGCTGAACAGTGAAAAAAAGCAGACAGGAAGATTTGAGATGTAGTGCTGGAGAAGAGTTCTGTGAATACTGTGGACTGTGGGCCCAAGAGCAAATCAAGCATGAACTCTTCATAGAAGCCATGATTACTAAATTGAGGTTGCTGTACTTTGGCCATATCATAAGACATAACTCTGTAGGAAAAACAATAATTCTTGGTAAGACAGAAGGTAGCAGAAAAAGAGGAAAACCCTATTCCAGATGGATAGACATAATCAAGGAATAATCTGCAAGACCTGAGCAGGGTTGTTGATGATAGGGTGACTTGAAGGTTTTGCATTCATAGGACTGCATGAGTCGAAGGTAGCTTAACAGCAGTTAAAAACAACAACTAAATACTTACTCTAAATACTAGTAGGAGGGAAGCTTTAAATCCTATGTGCTGAGAGGTGGAGAGACATGAGTATTTGTGCACATGTGCCTGCACCAAGAAGAATATGTTTGTATGTTTATGTGTATATATCTGCTGAGACATGGGAAGTATTCTAATACAAGAATATGCGTGAATCAAACACACATCCCCTAAACCTCCACCTCCATCTAATTCCAGATGAAACCCTTAGGATTCAAAGGGTTGTGTACACCCCTAACTTACATCCTTCCCCCTCAGGGTGGTCTAAAAAAATCTTGCACAGTTGGCCCCATTATGTCACTCAGATCTTTCAGTAGTATTTCCTAATGGATGAAGAAGTACCACCTCTACTACTGGGTAATATGTAATGGCATAACGTCTTATGCTTTGAGACCATCTAGAAGCCAGACAGGCTACTGAAAAGTAAAACAAACTAGCCAACATTTCCAGAAGACTACTTCTCATTCTTAGATTTGTTTGGATGTTGTGCAGTACAAGGTCTTCTAAACTATCTAAAAGGCAAATGGCTCTACTTGGAGGTCCCCAGGAGCAGCAATTCATCCCCCTTTTTGTTGGCCAGAGGAAGGTTGGTCTGTGGTTGCTGGAGCCAGGGCCACAAAAAACATCTTCAAGGCCACATGTGGTTTCAGGGTACCCTTTGCCCACCCTAGGATAGAATAAGAAGCAATCAAAACCTATTATTGGAGTCTGTCTGTTCCTTACTATTCAATGTGCCCCTGAATTTTGCAAAATTGAATATTTTTGCCAGTTTCTGCTGATCTCATTAAATCAGCCTATCAGTGGGTTCACCCCATTTCCAGGTATGTACCTAATGTCATTGACTCCCAGCATGAACAAGTCCAGCTGTTCAGCTTCATGAAAAGAAGACTGAGAGATCACCCGATTCCACTCTTTAAACACCTCAAGGGCTGTCACAGAGAGGAGCGGGCAGGCCTGTTCCTTAATTCCACCTCAATTTTAGGAAGAACTTTCTGATGGTAAGAACTGTTTGACAGTAGAATGCACTGCCTCTTGGTGTAGTGGAGTCTCCTCCTTTGTTTTTGTTTTTTTTAAAAAAACAGAGGCTGGATCAGCATCTGATGGGAGTGCTTTGATGGTGTCTTTCTGTAGGGCAGAGGGTTGGACTGGATGGCCCTTGAGGTCTCTTCCAACTCTATGATTCTATTACTCTATGAAGCTTATCGCATGGGCCTTGGGCAATGGGCCCGGTGTGGAATGGAAGGGGGTGGGAAGAGAATGGAACCACATGGGAGAATGCAGCTGATACCACCAGAAATCCCCAACAGGCCAACAAGGAGGGGGCCAGCCTAGCCTCCCAAGGAAGGGCATTCTAGAGGGTGGCAGCAGCCACTGAGAAGGCTCTATCTGGTGTCCTCACCAGGCAAGCCTGTGATCTTAGCAGGACCAAGAGAAAGCCTTCTCCTGCAAATCTTAGGACTCTCGCAGGGTCCCTGAGCAGCTGCACCTGAAGCCTTCAGTATTGGCAACATCCTCTAGATGTTTTTGGGCACATCGACATTGACAGGAAAATCTAGTTTCTTTTCAATTTACCCCAATCTACAGTAACCATGGGCTTGTCAACACACACAAAGGCAAATTCAGGAGAACTACCCAGGTACTTCTCCCTTTCAAACATATCTCAGTCCAATAAAGTGCAGTATGTGTGGTCACACAGCCAGGTTTTTTTTCCTCTGCCTCCTCTCCATGCGTGCAACTGTATGTATTTCTGAACTACTCCCCCTGGCCTCACGCTAACATCATATGGCATGCAGTCCACACACGCTTATAAATATTCTAATTCTCTATTCAAAATCAGGAAAATTCCCCATTTCCCCCCTCCAGATTACAACCCTGAGACAATGAAAAGGTCCAGATTCAGCCCCAATAGTCCCATGCATCATTTGGAGAGTGCACTGTGAAAACGGAGACTGTTTTATTTGGCCCGTGTAGACATGTCCTTTGAAGCTGAAAGTATTGGAGCATCTGTGATGATCTGTGATGCCATGCTACCAGACCTATTTCAGGTACCGGTTTGGGTGCACTAGACACCTAAGGTAAATCTGATACAGGCTTTGGAAGAGGGTGGGCAACTCTTCTCCCACTTGGAGACCCCATAGCCCATAATGATGTGCAAGGCCGAGAGTGTTAGCTGTAGAAATAATTATATTGCCATCTTATGTGCAGCTTCAAGTGCCTCCTGTAGAGTTCAGGAAAAATGACAGTTTTGATCAGAGGTACCTGTGTATATGTGCAGGTTTGTTTTAAAAAGAAGTCTGCAGAGAGTTTGCCCCAAGATAAAAGGTCAGACAATGGTATTTTGGCTGAAAGTGGGTAAGTACAGTGTACCAAGTCAAAGGTGGCATCATCTAGACAGATTTCATGGGTTCTATTCCTTCTAGAAATGTACCACTGCAAACCGAGGTCAGTTAAGCCAGTGAAAATGTTCATTTCCCTGAACAACAAGCTGGTAGTTATCCTTGACAAATTGGGGAGGGGGTGCAGATGACAGCTTCTCTGTCCTCGTATTAAATTACGGCTGCATCGACCTGTTCCCCAGAGAGCTGAACCTGCTCATAAGCTTGCTTTGACTTGTCTGCAAGAACATATTTTATGGAGCAGCGGAGGGTTAGTGACTAGGCTCTTGAATTCACCATAAGGGTTTCACAACTGCTCATTAACCCGCAATATAAAACAAATCTTCTGGCTTATTCTTTTCTTTTGATCACATCCTTCATTTGCAACTCTGTCCCTGAAAGGGTTTTGCAGATGACAGGAATTCGGCTGCATTAACAGGTTGGGAGATAGGTTGGCTTAAAGCCGACTTTTAGCCTCCACTAGAGTAGACCCACTGAATGAATTAAAACAGGGTGAGTGTTGGCTTGCTAAGTTCCCCATGGGCCTCTTCTAGATGAGACTAGCATTTGAATGTAGGTCATGTAGGATAAAGTTATTCAGATAGAAGACGCTTGTCCTGAGTAGAATGCTATGCATATTGCAAAATTCCTTAGCTTTCTCCTTGAAAAACAGCAACAAAATGGGAGGGGGAGTCTGAAGAATATACTGTGCTCTTTTATCTACCAGATCACCATCCCTCTTCTTTATTTTTACTAAATTTATGGAAAAGGCTCTTTCAGTGGTTTTAGGTGGCTTCCAGGTTAACAAGACCTGATTCCACTCCAGCTTTTAGCCTGAACATTAAAAGAACTATCCAGATTGCTGAGCTTATTTGGATGATAGTGTTCTGCATCTTAGATGGCTCCTGAAAAGCTTGGGGGGAAATGCAATGTGGATTCACTGACCCACTGACATGGAATCCACCAGCCACCAATAGATCTTTGATGGTATCCTGTTGGTTGTGGTATTGTAAATTGGATTTAGGGGATTATAACTGCTTTGTGTTCTCATTTGTGATAGTGGCACTATTGTTACAACCACAAATGACTCTAAAACCCACCTTCAGCCATCCCAAGTGCTGTAGGTCTGTGCTGCTCACAAGCTGCAGGATGCTGTAACCTAACCCTTCCTGCACTGAAGAGATATGCCAGGACATTAGGAAGAACTTCCTGACAATAAGAACTGTTCGACAGTGGAACACACTGCCTTGGCAAATGGTGGAGTCTCCTTGGAGGTTTTTAAACAGAGGCTGAATGGCCATCTGTTGGGGGTGTCCTGATTGTGTATTCCTGCATGGCAGAAAGAGGTTGGACTGGATGGCTCTTGAGGTTTCTCCCAACTCTGTGATTCTATTGTATTCTATCTATTCTATGACCCACAGGGTTTCAAATTCTGCACCTGCAGTCGGGAAATGGCCGTCAGAAGGAATAATACACCAGAGAGAATCCTGCAGAAGTTTCTCCTTGTATTCAAATGCCTTGAAGTGTTAAGGAAAAATTATTTTGTGTAGGAAAGAAAATGGACTGAGATGCTGCATTGTCAGACATATTTACAATGAGAGAACTCCACTATTGTAGTTATGACTGCCACCCCAAGAGAGCCAGTGTGGTGTAGTGGTTTGAGGGTTGGACTATGACTCTAAAGAACAGGGTTTGAAACAATGCTCAGCCATCGAAACCCATTGAGTGACCTTGGCAAGTCACATTCTCTTAGCCTCAGTGCAAAGCAAAGACTCTCCTCTCTGGACAAAACTTCACAAGAAACTCCCCCTGATAGGCTCACCTTAGTGTTGCCACCAACACTAAGTCAGAAATTACTTGAAGACACACAACAGCCAATCCACAAACCCTATCTTTTCAATCTGGTAGTGCTGCAGGTGAAGGGTTTTCAAGACAACAACAACAACAACAACAACAACAACAATAATAATAACAACAACAACAACAACAACAACAACTTTATTACGGCCATTTGGCCAGCACAATTACAAAATTCCAGTTTAAAACACAACAGATTAAAGAATATAAACAAATTACAGTCTATAAAAAGTAAGGTTAAAAAGCAGTGATAGGACAACATGATCAGGCAAACACACAACAATGAGTAGGCTGCCATCATCTCGCAAACAACTCTATCATATTATGTAAAAGAGGACCACATTCATGACATATTGGTTCAAAATTCACAAACATATCCCCTATCCAAGCAAGAGTTAAACTACAAAGTGCCATTAATCAGATGCAATTGGTTACTAATTTACAAATTTTACCGTTAAATCAAGCCCTCTGTACAGATTTTGAGATTATATTATAACATATCACATCTGTTTAACAAACTGTTTACGATTTGCAATGGCAGCTGCAAAGAATTGTGCAACTGCTTGCGTTATATCTTCCTTCTGATCTGCAAGTAGAAAATTTGTATAAAATTTCTCTTGTCTGCCTGGAAACTGCAGCACAATTGGTGTTATATATAAAGCACGTATTTCTGTATACAAAGAACAGCCAAAGAGTACATGATTAATATTTTCGATTTCCTCCGAGCCACAAGGACAGTATCTGTGTTCGTAAGGGATCTTTTTAAATCTGCCCTCCAGGACTGCTGAGGGTAAGATGTTAAACCTTGCTGACATGAAAGCTCTTCTAAATTTCGGGACATTCAAATTCTCAAAATATTTCGCACATTTGCCAGGTCTACTGGATTCCCTAACAGGATGTAAAGTTAGTTGGCTTATATGAGTCTGGAAATCAATATCCTTGATGCATTGAGAAATCACAGATTTTGCTTTATCATAACCTATACAGTTATTTCAGATAGTGAGAGTCCAAGAGATGAGAGTTTCAAGGTCAGTGTCTCCTTCCAGGGAGACAAAAAGGAGGCTGTTAGAATTAATGGCACTAAACCGATCGGAACAAAAAACATTTTGAGCCATAAATTTAATTTGCGTATCCATACACGCGCCTCAATAGATAGCATCCCTATTTCTAGATGAAGAATAGAATTTGAAACAGAATTTGGGACACCTAAAATTGTCCTTAAACATTTGGTTTGAACTACCTCAAAGGTTGTAAAGCTACTGAAAGTACAAATCTCAGAACCGTATAATAATTGTGCTAATATCTTAATAACAAAGACTTGGAGAGCTGCTGGAATATATTGGCCTCCCTTATTATAATAGAAAGAACATAAAGCTTTAATACTTCTTTGTAGGTTCATTACAGCATTTTTCTGATGTAATTTGGTAGATCCCTTGTCATGAAATGTGATTCCCAGATATTTATAAGTGGACACCTGTTCTATGGGATGATCATCTAGGGTCCACTTATATCGGAGGCGGCTCCTCGAGAAGACCATTACTTTGGTCTTATTATAATTAATTTTTAATTTTTATCAAGACACTTCATATCAGGGCACTGGGAGCTAGCATTTGCAATACTCTTGGTTATGAGGCACATCAAGAAGAGGCAGATAGAGACTTTTTTTTGGGGGGGGGGTCCTGTTACAGCTACTTATCTCAATGTGCCCTGTGACTGGGAGAGCACTGCAAACACCATTTCCGAACACCTGGATCTGTTGCAACTCAGAAACTCTTCAGTTGTGGCACTGAGAGGTTTTGTGGGCACATTTGGTTGATATTTCTGTGCACAAAACACAGACACAGTACAGAGCACCAAAAAGAGGCACCACGAAGGTGCCTCTCTTTGCTCTGCTGCAGCGCTGCAACAGCCAAATTGTGCGGTGCTGCTGCGCAGCAAGAAAGGAGCATGCAGAAGCAGCTTTTTTTTGTGGTGCGCTTGCACCGCCCCAAAGCGCCAGCGACAGCACGATGATGTGTCAGCGGCGCAGCCCCATTTGGAGGCTGCACTGCTGGCACATCATCGCTGTGTGCATCATCTGGATGGTGCAGCACAGCTGTGGTGCGCCCATGACATGCTAGGGTTGCGGTGTGTGTGCACATCCCACCCCCAAGCAACTCTAGCACGTCATGGGCTTGCCGCAAAGGGCCCGTCTGTACCGGACCATAATTTCTTCTGAACACCCCTTCCACAACACTTCATGATGGATGAATGTGGAAGAAGTCAAAAAGGTTGGGAACCCCTGCTGTAGAGGGACATTCACTTTCTCCAACAGCAGAGAGAAAACTCCTATAATTATTCATTCTTATGTGTGTAGACAAAATAGTCAAGCATTTACAATCCTAGCCAGCACAAATTTGTTAGGATGAATGGTCCTTCTATTTGTTTATAAACAAGATCATGACATTAAAAATGATGGACATGATCACTGATACTAAAGGAAAACCCACAAAGCAGTGAAGATTGGCTGAGAACGTCAACCTCACTGTTCATTCTGAATTACCTTGCTTTTTGTTTTTCTTTCTTCTTTCCTTCAGTGAAGCTATATTCTCTGAAATATCACCCCAAACCCGGATTGCAGTTCTGTGGTCTGAATTTATTGTGCGTGGCTCTGGTCTCTACTGCATGAAAGAGTACAATAAAAGATAAAGCAATGCAGTGGTGCTGTGATTTAATGAACATGCCTTTTTATGATGAGATACTGTGTCTGTAATATAGAACATCTGCTTCGAGATGTATGTGGCAAACTCTCAAGATGGGATTTGTGAGATATCCTGTTGATCCTCTTCTTCCTCTACAGCACAGAGCTTGAAGCTGTACATATATTTATGTTTATATAAAAAGAAACAAATAACTTCCCTGTCCTTCATTGGAAAAGCGGAAATACAGGAGCAAAGGTCAGATAAAAGATGGGAGTTACGCACAAGCCAAATCTTGAGGTTCATGAGATGAGATAACAGCCAGCACGATGGAGTCATTTAAGTATTAGAATGGGATTATGAAAGGCCAGGGTTCAAATCCCCACATGGCCATGGAAAGCCACTTGGTGACTTTGAGCAAGTCATGATCTGTCAGCCTCAGAGGAAGGCAATGGCAAAGCCCTTCTACATGAATCTTGCCAGAAAAACACCATGGTAGCTTCACTTTAGGACAGCCATAAGTAAGAAATAACTTGAAGGCACACAAAATGCATGTCCTCCCCACCCACTGCCACCCACCGCCACCCACCTGAGCATATTCCAAATCTCACTAAACACTTTTTGATTACAATTAAGTTGGACAAAATAATTTTTGAATAAACATGCTTCATTACTACTACTAGACTGTGGGTGACTTCCTGATTGTAACTTAGGCATGTTACAGATGGGTCCATGAGGTGCCGTCATTACGCGTGAGGGGCGGCGCTTCCTGACGTGCCTTGCCCCTCACGTGTAATGACTATGTCAAAATGGCAGCGGCCGTTCCACACGGCCGCCGCCATTTTGACGTAGCGGACGCTCTGCATCCGCACGTCATGCCCCGGAAGTGACGCCGCGAGTGCATGACTAGCGCCTCGTGGCATCTCTTCCAGGGCCCAGGAAGGAGCGCAATTTTTGCGGTCCTTCTCTGCAGCATCCAGGAAATGCGCCATTTGGCTGCTGCGGTTCCCTGATGCTGCAACCGGCGGTCTGTAACGGGCCTTACACATGCATCTGGTGTCCCTCAAGGAGCTATTCTGTCCCCCATGCTATTTCACATTTACATGAAACTGCTGGGAGAGATCATCCAGAGACATGGGGCGCGGTGTTATCAGTACGGTGATGACACCCAAATATGTTTCTCTGTGTCCCCGACTGATGCAGTAACTAGGGATGGCATCTCTCCTCTAAATGCCTGCTTGGAGTTGGTAATGGGCTGGATGAGGAAAAACAAACTCAGCTTGAATCCAGAGAAAACGGAAGTACTAGTGATAGGCTCCCCCGGTCCAGGTGGTGAAATTTGTCCACCTGTCATGAATGGGGTCATGCTCCCCCTGAAGGACTCAGTTCACAGTTTGGGCGTGCTTTTGGACTCGTCGCTCCAGCTGACTTCTCAGGTGGATGCGACGGTCAGAAGCACCTGCTATCAGCTTCGGCTGATACGCCAGCTGCGACCCTACCTAGGCCGGGAGGACCTTGAAACAGTGGTACATGCTCTGGTAACCTCTTGGCTGGATTTCTGTAATGCGCTCTACATGGGGCAACCTTTGTACCAAACCCGGAAGCTTCAGCTAGTGCAGAATATGGCAGCTAGGTTGGTCACTGGATGTCCCAGGGCCGACCATATAACACCGATTCTGCATGATCTCCATTGGCTGCGTGTTCGCTTCCGGGCACAATACAAGGTGTTGGTTATAACCTATAAAGCCCTGGGCTTGGTCCAAGGGTACTTGGAAGACCGCCTCTCCCCATATAGTCCGCCCCGCACACTCAGGTTGTCTGAGAAGAAGTATTGAGGGTATTAGAGAAGTATTGAGGGTGATCCCATGGTCAGAAATACCAAAAGGGAAGGGAGTTCAGGACGGATGGGAGTTTCTCAAAAGGGAGATACTGAAGGCACAATTTCAAACAGTTCCAGTGAGAAAGAAAAATCGGAGGTGTCTCAAGAAACCAGGATGGATGACTAAGGAACTTTCAACCGAGCTAAGTTTGAAACAGAACATGTATAAGAAATGGAAAAAGGGGGAAATCACAAAAAGGGAATTCAAAGAAATAGCAGGCATGTGTAGGGGTAAAGTCAGAAAAGCTAAAGCGCAGAATGAACTCAGGCTTGCTAGAGAGGTTAAATAAGAATAAAAAGGGATTTTTTGGATATGTCCGCAGCAAAAGGAAGAAGAAGGAAACAGTAGGGCCACTGTGTGGAAAAGATGGCAAAATGCTAACAGGGGACAGAGAAAAGGCAGAATTACTCAACACCTTCTTTGCCTCAGTCTTCTCAGAAAAGGCAAAGGGTGCTCAACCTGAGGATAATGGAGCAGAGGACAGAATAGGGGAATTTCAGCACAGAATAAGTAGATAGTAGAGGAATACCTTGTTAATCTAAATGAATTTAAGTCTCCAGGACCAGATGAACTACATCCAAGGGTACTAAAAGAAATGGCAAATGTAATATCGGAGCCATTGGCAATCATATTTGAAAACAGGAGAAATCCCAGCAGACTGGAGGAGGGCAAACGTTGTCCCCATCTTCAAAAAGGGGAAAAAAGAGGATCCCAACAATTATTGTCCAGTTAGTCTGACATCAATACCAGGAAAGATTCTGGAGCAGATCATTAAACAGAGAGTCTGTGAACATCTAGAAGGCAATGCCATAATCACAAAAAGTCAACATGGGTTTCAGAGAAACAAGTCATGCCAGACAAATCTGATCTCTTTCTTTGATAAAATTACCAGCTTGGTAGATGAAGGGAATGCTGTGGATATAGTATATCTTGACTTCAGTAAAGCCTTTGACAAGGTTCCCCATGACATTCTTGCAAACAAGCTTGTAAAATGTGGGCTAGACAAAGTAACTGTTAAATGGATCTGTAATTGGTTGACTGGCCGAACCCAAAGGGTGCTCAACAATGGCTCTTTTTCAGCCTGGAGAGAAGTGACCATTGGGGTCCCACAGGGCTCTGTCCTGGGCCCAGTGTTATTCAACATCTTTATCAATGACCTGGATGACAGAATTGGGAGTATACTTATCAAATTTGCAGATGACACGAAATTAGGGGGAATGGCTAATACCCCAGAGGACAGGATCAACATTCAAAATGATCTGAATAGACTAGAAAGCTGGACCAAAGCTAACAAAATGAAATTCAACACAGAGAAATGTAAGGTACTGCACTTAGGACAGAAAAATGAAATGCACAGATATAGGATGGGGGACACCTGGCTGAATGAAACTACATGTGAAAGGGATCTGGGAGTCCAAGTAGACCACAAGTTCAACATGAGTCTATAGTGTGATGCAGCAGCTAAAAAGGCCAATGCAATTTTAGGCTGCATCAATAAAAGTATAGTGTCTAGATCAAGAGAAGTAATAGTGCCACTGTATTCTGCTCTGGTCAGGCCCCACCTGGAATATTGTGTCCAATTCTGGGCACCACAAGGACATTGAGAAACTGGAGCGTGTCCAATGGAGGGCGACTAAAATGGTGAAGGGTCTGGAAACCCTGTCCTATGAGGAACGACTGAGGGAGCTGCAGATGTTTAGCCTGGAGAAGAGAAGGTTAAGAGGTGATATGATAGCCCTGTTTAAATATTTGAAAGGATGTCATATTGAGGAGGGAGCAAGGTTGTTTTCTGCTGCTCCAGAGAACAGGACCTGGAACAATGGATGCAAACTGCAGGAAAAGAGATTCCACCTCAACATTAGGAGGAACTTCCTGACAGTAAGGGCTGTTTGAGAGTGGCATGCACTCTCTCGGAGGGTGATAGAGTCTCCTTCCTTGGAGGTCTTTAAACAGAGGCTGGATGGCCATCTGTTGGGGATGCTTTGATTTGGATTTCCTGCATGGCAGGGGGTTGGACTGGATGGCCCTGGCAGTCTCTTCCAAATCTATGATTCTATGAATCTATGAATCTGTTGAGGATCCCGATAACGAGATATGTATTAACCTCACAAAGGGCCTTTTCTATCTCAGCCCCTGGGATCTGGAACACCCTTCCTGAGGAACTCCGCTCCGCCACCTCCCTGGATCTCTTTAAAAAGAGACTCAAGACCTTCCTGTTTCGGCAAGCCTTCCCCGATGCTCCTTGATGATATATGACTCCCCCCTATATGTACAGCATTATCGAGCACATTTAGCTGGCCTGGATTTGATGTATGGTTTTATTCTGTATTCTGAAATGTTTTTATTGAAGTTTTATTTATGTATTGCAATTTTTATCCTGTATTTTGTATTTGATATTGCAATTTTTACCTGTATACTGCTATGATCAACACGGAATAGCAGTTTATAAATAAAACATCATCATTATTATTATTATTATTATTATTATTATAAGTTTCTTGACAGAAATGGTTGGACAGTTTTGTCCAGTGAGGAAGTCAGTAGTTAGCTGATGGCAGAGATGTGCATGCAGTGCTATTATGCATAGAAATATTTTCTGCATTGAAAAAGCTGTACAGAAAATGTTGTTTTCTATGAAAAACAACATGTGAATTTTACATAGAATAAGTCCCAAACTGTGAAAGCTCTTATCAGTCCAGGATTCTTCTTGTCAAAGTCTTTTTGACACCCCCAAAAAACATGTTTTTTTTTTTTTTTTTGTTTTTTGGGTGGAGTGGTGGGATACTTTTGAATATTCTTTCCATTCCCAGCAGAAATCTTTCCTTGTTCTACCTGGTATTTCTGGTGGCCTTCCATCTATGTATTAGCCTCAAAAATCAGATGAGATCTATTGTGTGATCAAATTTCATGAAAACAGAAGAAAATGGTTCAGATAAAGCATTCCTTTCCCAAGATTTAGCTCATTTGGAAGAGAGTGAGATTATGTGGTCACTTGCGGCCAGCCTCACCTGTGGCCTACCATGTCTGCTCTGACCTCAATCTTCTTGTTTGTAACTTTGGGGATATCATGTTCAAATGCATGTAAAATCCAACATAAGACCAAATTAGTGGTGATTCCCTGGAAGAGCCAATATTTTCTAAATGAATTTTTCTTGGAGTTTCACGAGTAAAATGGAAGAGGAGGAGAATACCAGTGAGTTATTGTTTAATATTTCCTTGACTTCTGTTAATTCATGCCTGAAGTCTTCATGATTTCAGTCTTGGTATCAACATTGGGAGAAGGATGCTTTGCATTTTCTTATAATGGAGGAAGTATATTGTTTTTCCCTGCCTCTGAAGGACTGATTGCCTGAAATTGGTTCTCCAGCTTGATGGTAGGTCACATGGGTTTTGTTCTTTCTTAATTATGAATGAAATTCCTCTTCTGTCTCAGGATTTTTAAGTTCAGAGGTTCCCCCATTCTCTGCCAATTTGCTGTAATGTCTCTATTTAACATTCCTGTACACTGAATTACTCCATGCAAATCGCCCTGTTCTTCAACGATCCATTTCAACATATCTCCTTTCACCATCTGTGACTACCTATACAACAACCCCCCAAGGGATTGTCATGAAGCAAAGCACACCCATGTGGAACACTGCAGCTAATTTGAAACCAAACAGTAAAACCCACAGATCCAGCACAAAACCTTCCCTTTAAGCCCCACAGGGCTACTCTCCCATGTCTCATCCACGTTTCCCCATTTGCATTCCAGTTCTAAACTGTAGTATCACAAAATATGCTTTCATATTCTATTCTTTCTCCCTCCCTCATTTCCTCCCTCTTCTCTTTTTTCTTCTCCTTCTGGCAAGACTTCAATCAATCATCTTTTAACTTTTGTACATTTTGGATTTTTAACTATGGAGTTTATCAGACGGGGCAAAATTGGGGAAGAAAAATGCATATTCCCCACAAAGTCACACAATTGCACTGAAGATTTTCAGACAACATCACACTTATCCAGGATTTAACCAATGAAGATCCAGGAATACTCCAGCAACAAGCCATTCCCGGGACTTCCCCGTGAATGGTTTGTTGCTGGAGCATTCCTGGATCTTCATGGGCTAAGTCCCGGACAAAGGCAATGTGGCTTAAAATCTTCAACACTCGCATAACTTTGCTGCTATGTCTTAATTTTTCATTGTTTTAAGCCTTTTTGATTCCTGGCCTGGAAAAGGGTGGGATAAAATAACAAACAAGCAAACAAAAGCAATAATGGTAACAATAATACTGTTTACATTTGCAGGAACTAAAATAGAAACTTTCTCTCTGACTTGTCTGCTTAACCAGACCTGCAAACCCACACACACAAATTGGAAGATAGAACTTCTACATAAGGTGAGTATTTCTATTAGCAAGCCTAATATCTATTCCACATTTACCACATTATTTCCTGAGTCTTGTATGAATGTGTGAGCGTATGTGCCTGTATGTTTGAATCCTTGTTTCCAATAAAAAAGACATTGATTGTACTTAGAGCCTCTGCCTCATTTCTGGATTTCTAGTTCCTCGTATAAAGATCGAAGGGGCGATCCCTGAGGTGTGGTAACAGGCCTCCTCTCGTGACCTTGAGCTGATTAAATTCCCCATTGATAATTTGGTCACTGTTCACTGTTACAAAACTCACTGGCAACCACTTTTTTGATAAGAGTGTCTCAGCATGTTGAAATATACATTCTCACTGAAGCTATGAACATTTCTGGTGTTCCTTCCCCACTACTCTCATATTCATACAGAGACTTGTGTGCAACTTGTAATAACAATTCCAAATTGCCACCTATGCAATAGCCACACAAACGATCCAAGAATCACTAAGAATACCAAGAGCAGACTGGAAAAGAGATCATTTTTTCCCCATTCTGAGTGTTACCTTACGGTAATAGACTATCATTTACAAATGTAAGTTTTCATACCTAGATTCTTGATCAGTAAACTTGGCAATTTTCTTCCCATTGTGAGAAAGTCTTTGTAAAATCTGCAGTTCCGGGTTGATTTTGCACAAAACTGGCAGGTGATATTTTTCAGCAAAAAATATCATTTTCTGTACTGGAAACAGCAAAAATGCAAAAATAGCACACGAACATTTCATGTAAAATAAATCCCAAATTGTGAAGTTTCATATTATTCCAGGGTTCTCCTCATGGGAGTTTCTTGGCACTCAAGAAATATAATAATAATAATAATAATAATAATAATAATAATAATTTATTTCTAGCCTGCCCAGTCATGAAGAATCCGGGCGGATTACAACAATAAAATACATCAAGTTACAATAAAGTTAAAAAAATCAAACCCTAGACCTACCCCCCCATTCCCAGTACTAAAACTGAATTAAACAGTAATAATATAAAAACATTAAAACATTAACGACATTAAAAACATTAAACAAAAAATAGGCAGAAAGATAGGTGGGAAAGAGTAGACAGATGAGGCGGCAAATATCTCTATATCTGGGGAGGGTAAGTAAGTTGGAAAGGCCTGCCGGAAGAGATCCGTCTTCAATGCTTTCTTAAAAGCTGTGGAAATATGACGGATCTCCTCCGGCAGGTCATTCCATAGTTTAGGAGCAGTAGTAGAGAAGGCCCTCTGGGAAACTGATCTTAGCCTAGATTTTTTTGGCTGTAGTAGATTTCTTCCAGAGGACCTTAGTGTGTGGGACGGACAATAGAGAAGAAGACGTTCCCTCAAGTACTCTGGGCCCAAGCCGTGTAGGGCTTTAAAGGTAATCACCAACACCTTGTACTTTGCCTGGAAACTAATAGGCAGCCAGTGCAGGGACTTCAAGACAGGTGTTATATGGTCATTCCTAGAAGTTCTCATGATCAATCTGGCTGCCATATTTTGTATCAACTGAAGTTTCCGAACTTGGCACAAGTGTAGCCCCAAGTAGAGCGCATTAGAGAAGTCCAATTGAGTGCATGTACTACTGTTTCCAGGTCCCTCGGCTCCAAGAAGGGGCGCAGTTGGCGTATCAGATGAAGCTGATAGCAGGCGCTCTTGACTGTTGCATCCACGTGAGCTGTCAGTTGGAGCGACAAGTCAAGGAGCACCCCCAAGCTGCGAACAGAATCCTTCAGGGGAAGTGTGACCCCATCCAGAACTGGCTGACATAACCCCATTCTTGGATTCGGGGTTCCTATAGCAAGTACTTCTGTCTTACCTGGATTCAGCTTGAGTCGGTTTTCCCTCATCCAGTCCATTACCGCCCCAATACTTTTCCCCCCCCAAATGTTTCCCAAATATTTCCAAATATTCTTTCCATCCCGACTACCAATATTAACTTGTGGTCTTATCCTTCTAATTTCTGCCTTTTAATATTTGTCTTTGGCACAACATCCACCACAAAGCACTATATAGATCCAACTGAAACTAAAAAAAGTTAAATGAAGGGCCTGAACAGACAGGCCAAAATAAAGCTGCTTCAGGTCACTTTGGAGGTATGCTGTTTAAATGACACACACATCTTAAGAGTCCAGAAGCTGTCCCAAAGCCACGCTCCAGTCCTTAGGACTGGAGCATGGCTTTGGTGTGGCTTCTGGCCTCTTAGGAGGTATGCAGCATATAAACAGCATACCTCCAAAGTGACCTGAAGCAGCTTTTTTAGAGTTTCAGTTGGATCTATATAGTGCTTTGTAGTGGATGTTGTGCCAAAGACAAATAAAACTAACTAGCCAAATCAATAGCACCATATCTTTCGAAAGCACTGTGTGGGATGGTCCCCAGAAACACACATAAGGCATTTTGACGTTCCAGGATGTCTGCAGGCCATTCTGTCTGATTCTGGCAATAGGCCTTCTCATTAGTGCTCTGATGAATATATTCAGGCAAGGGTTGCAGTCTGTCACTTCTTTCATCCCTTCATACCAAGATGGCACTGTGCTATGTTAATTCAGCCTGATGTCTCTATGCTCAGAACTCCCAGGGAACTGCCTAGCTTTGAAAAGAGTCTGAGTAACTTGCCAAGGCAGAATGGGAGACTGGAAGAGCTCACAGTTTGGAGCGCATCTGCAGTGATTTCTTCCCTTGTCTTCTGTCTTTCTCTTTCTCTTCCTCCCTACCCAGCCAGCTCAACAGTGTCGGCTTGCCATGAAGCAATTTGTCGATGTTGAAGAGCAGCCATTAGTAGGTTGACCTTTCATCTGAATAGACTTGCTGGTGGGAGATCCAACGTCTGCATCCATCTACCGCCTTTACTAAGAGAAAAGTTGGATCAGAACCATGCATTGGCCACAATCACAGTTCTCAAGTCAGATTGCATTTCCATCTCACAGGCCATATCCTTGAACAAAATGGAACCAAATAATTTCCCACACTGTGCCAAGCCTGTCATAATTCCATTGTGCTCACCAGCACTCATAGAAGATTAGAGTTAGAAGGACTGGCTTTCTCTTTGTGGTGCCTGAAATAGAACTGGCATCTTGCTGATATAGAACAATGAATGGGGGCTGTGAAAAAAGAAAATAAATCATCTTTACCATGCTGAAGAATGTTGTTAGCCTTTTAGCGGTGAAACCTGGGAAGAAACCTTCCAGTTTGTTTTGACTTTTTGTTAAGGTTAAATCAGATGACATTTTATGGTTTATTTATTTGCAGCATTTATAGCCCACCTTTCTCCCAAAATGGGATCCATGCCATTTCAAATAATTTTTAAAAGCACCAACTAAAATATTAATATATAAAAGTTACAAAAGGAATTAAACATCAACATTATTTTAAAAGTGATTAGAAGCAGCTAAAACACTAAAAAAATATTTAAAAAAACAGTTTTAATAAAAGATTGAAAGTGTGTGTGTATGTGTGTGTCTGTATCACACCACTTCACACACTGCAACTTCATAATTAAAATTCAAAAGATCTGCCTAAATAAAAATATTTTCATCTGCTTTTGGAAAGAGAGAAGGAAGTAAGTTTCACAGTATGGGAGCAGCCACGGAGAAGGCACTCGCCCCGAATCCTCACCAACTGCACCTGCAAGTTCATTTTGGGATGGACTATAGCTAAAAAAGCCATCCAGAGTAGTTTTCTATAGAATTTAACTACCCTCAATTCATGTGATAAGCTCCTTAGAGAGAGAATCACTACTTAGTCTACCTCAGGCAGTAAAATGGCCTGAGCCAACTCTCTCTGTCCCTCCAGGTATCTTCCTCTATGTATCTCCAGCTGTTTCCAGATGACACAGAGTCCGAGCATTTGGAGGACAGGAAGGGAAAGCTGACAAGGTGATAATGAATTTCACAGACCAATTCAAACTGACCAGCCAAATCTTTGTCCTCTGGCATCTAGTGGATTTAATGCTCGTTTTAACAAGTCAGCAGACTGGAAAAAAATGCTTTGGAGAGATAGGCCACTATCAAAAGTTGCTTTTCAGTTCCACAAATCCTTTAGACATTCTCTTCCTCAGTTTTCCAGACTGTCCTCCTTGCTCCTGTCTGCCCAGAAGCTTTAAAGGCACTGTTTGATGGCTATGGGTTAACTTTCAGA
>NC_056522.1:365810687-365826809 GCF_019175285.1 Sceloporus undulatus | reverse complement strand
AACCCTATTTGCATTTCCTCCACCACCTCCAATGATGCCCCCCCCCCCAGCTCCTCCATATGCACTTCCCAGAGTAAAGGACAGATGATCAGTTGACAACAGGGGCAGTGCATGCCATGCTATCAGGAGAATGTTCATTAAAACAATTGCAGATTAATTATGTGGAGGATCTGTTCAAATGGATGTTTGGTACACTAATTAGGTGGGGAGTGCCAGGAGTCAAAGAGGTTTAGGCCTAGATTCAAAGGCTGGTTGATTCTATGGTGATTGGGTGACATTTGCATCTTCAAACAGCCTAGCCAGCTGCTGGGGGGATATCTTGTATTAGAGATGGGAGAAACAAAAAGCCAAATGATTTTTCATGCTGTCAGTCATTTCCTCCTTACTGAAAGTGGCTCCTGGAGCACAGGACTCTGTTTTGGAACAGAGGAAATTGAGTTAGAGGGGATAATGGGGAGTACAGTGCTCTGTATGTATAGATGTGGGATCTGGAGAGTTAAGAAAGAGCATAGGAAGAAAATCAGTTCATTCAAGATGTGGTGCTGGGGAAGAGTGTTCAGGATTCCATGGACAGCCCAAAAGACAAGCAAACGGGTCCTAAACAGATCAAGACAGACCTCTCCCTTGAAGTCAAAATGACAAAACTGAGGCTGTCGCACTTTAGACACATCATGAGAAGACATGGCTTGTTGGGGGAAAAACCAATAATACTGCAAAAGATGGGGAAAGTAGGAAGAGAGGAAGGATACATGGTAGATGGATGTACTTTACTAAAGAGATCACAATTATGAGTTTGCAGGAGCTGTGCACAGCAGTGGAGGACGAGGAGTCTTGGAGATGTCTCATCCACAGGGTCATCATGGGTTGAAAGTCAAGACCAATGGGAGAGAGGTTAACAACAACAACAATCAGTGCTCTGTTATTGCTTATCAAGGGGCCAAATGCTTTTGGGTGGCACTCTTCATTTGTCATTTTCAGTCACCATAGGTAGAGTAATGAAACACAGAATATCTTTTCCCCCTCTCTATCTAAGGAGTGAAGCAGATTGGCATATTGGAGTGGTTTCTGGCTGCTCCAGCCCTAGATGGCCCCTGATCAGTTTGGGACTGCAGCGACCAGGTGGCTTTCAAAGCAGGCCACTGCCATGGTCCCAAATTGGCAGCCAGCAAGGAGCACTCCTTTTCCTGGCAGCCTCAGACCACCTTAGGCAGCCTCAGAATGGTTTCTGGCTGTATCAGGGGCATGCGTCATCTGCACACCCCACCCTTGAAGTGACTAGATGCTGCACCTTTTGGCCCATGCTATAGACACTCACCTAGTGACCTTGGGTACATCATACTTTCTCATCATAAGAGGAAAATTGAAGGATCAAACACCAATTCAGTTAAGGTTCTTCATCATCCTAGAAAGAATTAATATGTGGGGTGTTGCAGGGTTTGGTTCTGGGCCCAGTGTTGTTCAACAACTTTATTAATTACTTGGATTGAGGAACAGTAGCCATGCTCAACCTCTTGGTTCAGACAACACCAAACTGGGAAGGGTAGCTAACACCTTAGAAATCAGGATTCAACTGAGGGAATAGAGCAAAACTAACAAAATGAATTTTATCAGGCATAGTTGAAAGGTTCTACGGTATGTTTATACAGAATAAATCAGATGAACAAATATAATATTAGTGACACCTGACTTGCCAATGGTATGTGTAAAATGTATCTAAGGGATCTATTGGTCTTAGCAGACCATAAGTCAAATATTAGTAAACAATGTGACACAGTGGCAAAAACAATGCTACAGTGTCCAGCTTAAGCGATGTTTCAGAACCACTCTGTTCTTAATTGGAATTATGTCAGCCAGTTCTGGATGGGGTCACACTTCCCCTGAAAGACTCTGTCTGCAGCTTAGGGGTGCTCCTTGACTTGTCGCTTCACCTGACAGCTCAGGTAAATGCGACAGTCAGGAGCACTTGTTATCAGCTTCGGCTGATACGCCAGCTGTGCCCCTTCCTGGAGCAGGGAGACCTTGAAACAGTTGTACATGCGCTGGTCACCTCTCGATTGGACTTCTGTAATGCACTATACATGGGGCTACCCTTGTGCCAAGTTCAGAAACTTCAACTTGTACAAAATATGGCAGCCAGGTTAATTACAGGTACTCGTAGTACCGATCACATAACACTGGTTTTGAAATCCCTTCACTGGCTGCCAATTAGTTTCCGGACAAGGTACAAGGTGTTGGTGATTACCTTCAAAGCCCTACATGGCTTGGGTCCAGAATACGTAAGAGATCGCCTACTTCCATACTGTCCGTCCCGCACTCTAATGTCCTTGGGGAAGAATCTACTTCAGCCAATAAAATCTAGACTAACTTCAGTCACCCAGAGGGCCTTTTCCATCGCAGCTCCGAAGCTATGGAATGACCTGCCGAAGGAGATCCGTGACATTTCTACTCTTACAGCCTTTAAGAAGGCTCTTAAAGCGGATCTCTTCCAGCAGGCCCTCCCTACCTAGTTCTACTCCCCATTTACTGTGACTTATGTCACCCTGTCCACCAATTCTTCTCTTAAATTTAATGAGAAGAATTAAATTAAAATTAATTAAAATAAAATCCTTGCCTCAAGAAGAAGAGCCTTCCCTCCATGACATCATCATCAGACCTGAGAGGGAATGAAAAAGAGAGGCCCAACTTCCATCGGGCCTAACTGTGAATGTTCTCACTTCGCTCTCTTTAATTTTATTGTATTTTATTTATTTATTGTATTTTATTTTATTACCTTTATTTTTACCGTTGTAACCCGCCTGGATTCCTTGTGATTGGCCGGGCTATAAATAAATTATTATTATTATTATTATTATTATTATTATTATTATTATTAATTGTTCAGATTTCACCTGGGTTACT
Source organism: Sceloporus undulatus (assembly GCF_019175285.1). NCBI lineage: Eukaryota > Metazoa > Chordata > Lepidosauria > Squamata > Phrynosomatidae > Sceloporus > Sceloporus undulatus. The sequence continues at coordinate 365,823,911 of NC_056522.1, read as the reverse complement.
GAATCCAATTCTGTGAACCATTGTTTATCAAGGATATCAATATCAATCAGTCAATTATTGATGTCCAGTTCTGGGCGCCACAATTCAGAAAGGACATTGAGAAACTGGAGCGTGTCCAAAGGAGGGTGACAAAAATGGTGAAGGGTCTGGAAACCATGCCCTATGAGGAACGACTTAGGGAGCTGGGGGTGTTTAGCCTGGAGAAAAGAAGGTTAAGAGGTGATATGATAGCCCTGTTTAAATATTTGAAGGGATGTCATATTGAGGAGGGAACAAGCTTGTTTTCTTCTGCTCCAGAGAACAGAACCCGGAACAATGGATGCAAGCTACAGGAAAAGAGATTCCACTTCAACATTAGGAGGAACTTCCTGACAGTAAGGGCTGTTCGACAGTGGAATGCACTCCCTCGGAGGGTGATAGAGTCTCCTTCCTTGGAGGTCTTTAAACAGAGGCTGGATGGTCATCTGTCAGGGATGCTTTGATTTGGATTTCCTGCATGGCAGGGGGTTGGACTGGATGGCCCTAGTGGTCTCTTCCAACTCTATGATTCTATGAATTACTTAATTTGTACCCTACCCTTTCTACAAGATTGGAACTCAAAAATCCATAAAAACAAAAACAAGGTAGGAAAGGTTCTGGAAACCAAGTCCTGTGAAGAACAGTTTAAAAAGATGAGTATATTTAGCCTGAAGTGATAATCACCAGCCAGAATTCTGTTCAAGAATTGCATCTTAATAAGTATGCTTGCTTATATCTGTGGGAATTAGTGTTGGACAGTACTGTTATGTTCATATCTAGTAGAGGGCTACCAACAAATGACCACTGTACAGCAAAATGTATATCACATTGGTCCTGATGCACATCACATCAGTCACGATGCACCAATATGCACTGGGCACTTGCTGGTGTCATATTACACATCTTCACAATTCACTAACAGAATTTCTTAGCATGTCTGCTAAGTAACTAAGTATACATGAAGTTACATAATGCAGATAGTGATATAGGATTCTGGTGGCCCTCTTCAAACAATTGAAGAGCTGTCACATGGGAAATGGAGCAAGTTTGTTTTCTGCTGCTCCTGAACCAATCGGCTCAAATTACAAAAAAATGAATTTCCAACTAAACATTAGGAAGAATGCCTTTGTGGTAAGGGCTGATCAACAGTGGCACAGACTGCCTCAGAACATGGTGGACTCTCCTTTGTTGGAAGCTATTAAATAGATGTTGATTGGTTGTCTAGCAGAGTTGCATTGCCTGAAGATTCCTACACTGCCAGATGATTGAACTAGATTATTCTTTAGGTCCTTTCCATTTCTATACTTCTATGAATCTAATTTTACATTAAACATTTTACCTAATACATTTATTTCACCCATTGATTAAGGGCCTTTTCACATTACACAATTACAGCACTACAATTCCACTTTAGATGCCATGGTTACATACTGTGGAATCCTGGGGTTTATAGTTTGGTGAAGCACTAGAGCTCTCTGGCTAAGAATTCTAAAAAAACACCCTCCCTTAGCTGCAAAATTCATGACTTCATAGGACAGAATCATAGTGGTTAAAGAAGAATCAATGGGCTATAAGGGTGTAATGTGAAAGAGTCCTCTAACTGTGCTTATTTTTCAACAGCATGCATTTGGGCACATTCTCAAGGTGAAGTGCATTCCTTCTTGCAGTGAATCTCAGGAAATACTAAAAACACTGTTCCCACTGAGACTGTTGAATCTAATGACATGCTTTTCCATTCCTAGAAACATCCCTTGCTCACAGCTTTGCTTAAAGGCAAAATTTAGCTCATAAAGCTCTTTCTTCACCAATACAAGACTTATCAAATGTCCAAACCTCCCCGCTGGCAAAATAGATCTCCTTCTTTTAAAAAACAACAACAACCCAATGGTAAACATGTTTTGGTCCTTAACAGCATATTTAATGAGACAAGAAGATAACCTGATGGATGATTGAGAAATCCCCCATATTACTAGGATGGATTACACCTTAACCCACACATAGGATTGCTTTAGCAAGGATTATCCTACCGGCGGGTATTAAAAATGGAGCAATTATGTCCTAGAAATGCACAATTGGCATGGCCTTTCAGTGGAACATTATGGAAATGTTGATAGAGGTGTCAATAGTTTAGAGGTCACCCAAAGAAGCCAAAGTGATTGGATGAGGGGGAGGAGTTGATTAATGGCTATATTGAAACAACTACACATCTGATCTGCCGCCAAAAAGCAACCTTTTCTATTTTCAGTGCCAGACAAGGAAAAGGAGGGGGTAGGAAGGAGGATTAAATTATGCAAATCATACTGGAGTTGTTTAACCTTTCTACAAGAGGAGAGTCTCGGGAAAGGAGGAACTAAGCCCATTATCAGCAATAGAGCAGGAAGACCTTTTGGGGGGAGCTTAGGGCTGATCCTGCTTACCCCCTCCTGTGCTGCTATACAAAGAGCTGTTTAGTCACTCTTCTGCTGTTGGCAAAAGGACATTGGAGGATTATTTATGCATTGCATTTGTAACCTGCTCTTCTTCCCAAGAGCTCTGAGTGGCTCGCATATGGTTCACAGACGGTCTCCCATCCAAACCATGCTCTGAGCCAGAAATGTGCAGCGACAGAATGGTATAATCTGTCATCGGACCATTCTCTGGCCTTCAACACTATAGCATCGTGCGCTCTGATCATTTCCAGATTAAACCAGGGATGCTTTTAGTAACACACTTCCAGCAAGGATTGTGTGACAATTGTTTTCAATTGCTTTTATGGGAAGAGCTTTCCGGAAGTCACAGATTTCTCCAGGAACTTGGTGGCAAGAAGTTTTAAAAAAATTAACCTTGGAAAAAGTTACTTTTTCAGACTGGAAATTCCAGAACTCCCTCCCACCACCACAATGTTGACTGGCTATACTAGCTGCAGGAATTTTGGAACGGAAGTCCAAAAACAAAATGAATTTTTGAAGCTCTGAAGAAGAAAAATGAATATGGTATAAATCAAAATTGAAAATTCCACTACCCAGCAAAGGACTTAGCTGGATTTAGTATAGATTTCTCCCTGTTCATTCACCCATGCTTGTGGTCAATGGCATACCCAGCCCTGGTGTCACCCAGTATGTGTGTGAGGCTGCTGGAGGGGAGTGGATGGCCAAAAGAGCATGCTCATCCTGTCCTTCACCACAGCAGCAGAGGGGTCCTTGTGAGGTGGGCTTTGCCACCATGGCAAAGCTGGGAGGGATGCAACAGGAGGCAGGCCCCACTGTGTATCACCTCTCTTCTGGACTACTGAACTAAACAACTCAACAAAGCTTTCCATCAGAATGTCACAACACAACTTCTTTGCAGTCCACTGCTATCAGTATGCATCAAAGCCATCATTTCCCCTCCATGGCAGTTTGTAACTTTATATGCTTACCAGTAAGTTTGCTAGCCTTCACTATAAGAAAGTGAAGGAATTCTACCTCAGACTCATTTCTGATAGGGCTTCTGTGCCTTCATAAATTAAGAAAGGGATGTGGAAACAATGTCTTTCCACATGTTGGTCTCCAAATCCCACCAGGACCCATCAACATGGCCAACAGGCAGGAACAAGGGAGTTGCAGGTCAACAATGTCTGGATCATAACAGATGGTTCATACTACTTAAAGAGAGTGCTATAGATCTACCTATTCTACAGAACATTTCAACATTGATATTGCCTTCCTTCCTTGTTGGTCCTTTTTATGCATTGCTTTTTTTTTTTTACAATTTACTTTTTTATTATGCCCTTCCAGTTTTTTATGAGGCCATTCCATCCCATGCCCCTCCATGTTACTTTTTCACTGCAAATTCAGATGTCAAGCATCCACTAGATATTTGCTTAATTATTAATCAACCTTGTATATGTCTATAGAGAATATGATAAAAATTTATCTCTTTATTTGATAGTATTTAATAGTTGGTTGGTAAAGATTATACACAATGGGTGATATTGGGCATTGGAATGTATTTAATTCACAGGCAGGAATCATGTAGCCTGTGGCCACATTAAGCTCCTGTGGGGAGGATCATGTGTGATGTTTGACCTCCATGTCCCCAATTGAAATTTGTTGGTTGAAAAACCTTGTTTTTTCCAGAGAAACCTTTTTTTTTTTAAGTCAAAGTTACCTTCTTGGGTAGCTTCTGGCTTTTAGGGTGCATCTATACTGTAGAATTAAGGCAGTTTGACACCACTTTAACTGCAATGGCTTAATCCTATAGAATCCTAGGATTTGTAGTTTTGTGAGGCATCAGAACACTTTGACAGAGAAGGCAAACGATCTTGTAAAATGACAAATCCCAGGATTCCATAGGGTGGAGCTACAGCACTTACAATGGTGTCAAACTGCATTATTTGTACAGTGCAGATGCACCCTCAGAGGGTAAACCCAAAACAGCCCAAAATACTCTCAGAAACACTCAAACAGTGACTGGAAGCAACTTCTGGTCAGCCAAAATGTCACTTACCTTTGCTGAGGAACTGATGGAGCCAAAATTGGCCCACAGATCTCAAACATGTATCTACCGCAATTTAGTCAAACAGTGGCATAAAGTCAAGAATTAGTTCAAGTTACAGTAAGCCCATTGATTGAATGGAATACATATAAGACTATATCATCAAAATCCCATGGATTCAGTGGGTCTATTCATGTTGAGAGTAATAGCAGAAATTAGGCCAACAACTGAACATAATATTCAGTGGCATTTATTTATTAATTTTTAATAATAATAATAATAATAATAATAATAATAATAAATTTTATTTCTATTTCCCTCCTCTCCCAATGGATTGAAACGGGATTACAAGCATAAAACCACAATAACAAGCATAAAGCCACAATAACATCTAGATTACAATAAAATACCATCACTTAAAATTACAGTTCAGAATGGCTTTGTTATTGTTATTATTTACTTTCAAACCAGCTTTGACTTATGGCATCCCTATGAATGAGAGAACTTGATGAGCCTGGTCATCAACAGCCCTGCTGACTTGCAAATTTAGGACTCTGCCTTCCATTACTGCAATCATTCATAATGTGAAATCCAACTTTGCCTAAAGCTCTGCTGAGGTCCCAACATTATTATCTTTTCCAATGAATCATGTTGTCTCCTATGTTAAAAGCTGATAGCTTTTGTTATTGGTTATATATGATGTCAAGATGCCAAGATTGATAAAGAGATCGATCACAGACTAGTAAAGGCATATAGTGCATTCGGAAGGCTTCACAAAAGAGTCTGGAGTAACAAATACTAGAGGCGAAGCACAAAAATCAGTGGGTATAGAGCCATTGTACTGTCTATTCTCCTTTATGGGTCTGAAACATGGGTCACCTATCGCCAACACCTACGACTCCTTGAACGCTTTCATCAGTGCTGTTTACGCACAATTCTAAATATACACTGGCCTGACTGTGACAAATGTTGCTGTCCTTGAGCAAGCAGGGATCACCAGCATTGAGGCCATGCTATGGAGAACGCAGCTGCGTTGGGCAGGACACGTTTCTAGGATGAAGGACCATCGCCTCCCAAAAATAGTATTCTATGGTGAACTCGCCATGGGTCAGCGTAAGAGGGGCACCCCAAAGAAGAGATACAAGGACTTCCTGAAACAACACCTCAGGCTCGGCCAAATTGATCACCAGCAATGGTTGGCCCTGGCCTCACATCAGGAGGCATGGAGACGCACTATCCATGATGCTGCAGCCTTTTTTGAAAGCTCATGCTGAATGAGTCTCGAAGAGAAACGATAGCAGAGAAAGAACCACAACCCGGAAACATCACCCAAGGAGACTTTCTGATATGCTTTTTGCAACTGGACTTGTTTATCTTGGATTAGCCTTTTTAATCATCAACACACTTGTAGAAAGTGCAGGATGAGTCCTTCCTGAATCTTCGTTCGCGAAGTAAAGCTAGAGAGAGATATACGATGTCTGCCAAAATCAAATAAATTCTGAATGTTAAGTGAGAAAGCACCCAGATTTTCAATTTTAAAAGAAACATTCATGTTCAGAAGTTCAAATTTAAAATGTAACATTTTGCATCACAGTTTTGTGCTGTGAAACTGGAAGGGAAGAATTTTGTCAGTGTCCTAAAATGATACGTTTAAAAGGTTCTACAAGGGGTGGAGGTTAACTTCTCCAAATCCCTGCTAAGTACAAAATCATCTGCGCCATCCCAGTCAGATGACTATCCAGCTTCTGCTGAAATCATTCAAATAAAATAAAAATTATCGTACCTTATTTCCCAACATAATCTCTTCCTCTGTTAAACAGCTCTTCCTGTTAGGAAATTCTTTAACATGTTTGGCTAAAAACCTGCTACTCTGCTGTTTCTGTGCATTGGTTCTAGTCTAGGGGCTTTTTGTTATTACTTTATAATAACACTGTTGTTCCATCCAATGGAATCCTGGGATTTGCAGTTTACAAAAGAATACTTTAGAATTCTCAGCCAGAGAGCTCCTCTAGTGTTCTCTCAAATGACAGACCAAAAGATTCCATAGGATGCTGTCTTGACAGTGAAATTGGAATTATAGTGCTAGTAGGAGGTTTCATAGCCAAGCCAGTATTTGAACCCAGCCTCCCAGAGTAGTAATACAATGCTCAAGCCACTGTACCATGCTTAGCAATCTACCATTGGAGATGTATAAACTCCTACATTTGATTCAAGCACCTTGCTTGCCTTCTGCTTGTCTGCCATAAGGGAGATTCTTCACATAAATGGAGGGATGGAGGAATGGAGGGATAGATAAGCAGACAGACAGATGGACAGATGGACAGAGAAACAGTCAGGAGACAGGTATAATGTATCTGAAAAGCTAAGAACTTATCTTTGAAAGTCAAAATTATACTGGACATCTTCCTTTTCTCTCTGCTGTAATTTACTAAAACTTTTCCCCCCTATTACTTGTGTGGGTGAGCACTCATCTCTCTCTCTCTCTCTCTCTCTCTGTGTGTGTGTGTGTGTGTGTGTGTGTTTAAAGAGAAACTAATGAACAGTATTGGTTGGAGGGGAAAAACAAGAGGGTAAAACGGTTAGATTTGTATGTGTTATTCAAGGATGACAAATATTTTGCTAGTAATTATTCAAAGCAAGGCAAACAGCTTGGTCTGATTGCAGCCTTGTGCATTGACATTTGAAATATTTATAAGTACAGCCGCATCACCATATGGACCCTCTTTGGGGGGTTCAGTCACTTGATCCTGTTTACTGCTTATGCAAGTCTGAGTCTACATTCTCATTCATTTCAACATACAACTCTGAAAACCATGGAGAACAGAGGGCACCTGATAGTCCTCCAGCACTAGCTTGTCCATTTATACTTAATAAAATGACAGTGCAATTCATATTTCTTATAGAGGAATTCTACTCACACCTACTTAAACCCTTATATAGTGTTTCCTGATGGAAGAAGAGTCATGTGGCTTGGATACTGATTCTCTGAAAACATCTTTTTCACAATGGAACTTATCAGAAATTTTAGGAGCACTGGTTATGAGACACCTAGAATACTGATTTATTGAACTGGCAGAAGACATTTTTATACCATTTTTATAGAAGGGGGGGGGGGGACACTCTAGGACTGGCATCCTGCTAGAGAATTACACAGACCTAAAATCCAGCTACCTAAATTATCTACTTGTTTTGGTCATGGCAGATGGCAGAGCAGCATCCAACTATATTCCAAAAGCTCAATGTACAGCGATCACATTGTCTCTAAGATCTGTTAGATGTCCCCTGGTATGTCCTGGAGGACCAAACAGCATGGTCTCAAGTTCTTAATATTCTTATAAATCCAAACTAGCACCTTTGATAAGAGTTTAGAAACATAGCTGTGTTAGTCTGGAATAGTAGTATACAAAGGAATCTTGTAGCATCTTTGAAACTAACTGCAAAAGAGATTGTAGGATATGTTTTCATAGACTAGGTCTACTTCCTCCGATGCATGGAGAAGTAGACCAAGTCCACAAAAGCTTATGCTCCAGCTTCTCAACATCCTTTTTGAACTGTGGTGCCCAGAACTGGACACAGTATTCCATGAAAGCCACCGGCAGGCCTTGCGCAAGTCACTCACCCTCAGCCTCAGGGGAAGGCAATGACAATCCTCCTCAGAGCAAATGTTGCCAAGAAAATTTTATGATAGGCTCACCTTAGAGTCACCATGATTTGGATACAACTTGAAGCCACACAACAACGACATATACCTAAATTTTCAAAGGAAAAAAAAAACATTTAAGAATTGTAGGGCTCTCACCCTAAAGCGCTGTGCACATAATTGTTAGCCCATAAGATCATTAGAACAAGCCTGTAACAAAAGCTGTGTATCAGAGTTACTTGATGAATGATGGATGTCTGGATGCAGGGGAGATATCTGAATGGCAGAAATCTGAACCAGGGATTTCTGCAGAGTTGTCTTAAGTCCTTCCTTCCTTTCCCAATTCCCTCCTCCTTCCCTCCTGGAATCATTAAAACCAAAGAAATGCACCACCAAGAAAGATGCTAAAAATGACATCAATGTATATAAGATTTGCATATACTCCCCTATATATATTGTATAACTTGAATTTAGATATCATCATTGGAATAGACATACATGTCCCCATAGTGGAGAGGTGTGACCAGGTGACCTATATGACTCCTTCATTTGTGATATGGTTAACTGTAGGTTAGCAATCGCCAGGTCCCTGGAGCTCTCTTTTTGAGTAGCTTATCTTTAAATTGACCTTGAAATGTATGGAAAAAAGTACAATGAATTGCCCTAATATGATATTGGCCAAACATTTACTGTGAGCAAATTTTTATGTGCTGACAAAGTGATATGAAAACCGCAGGCTACAATAATATGAGCAATCAACCCATTCAACACATCCCGTTGAACCTAGTGGTACTTACAACTCGGTAGACACACCTAGGGTTGCTGTCCATTATTTTGCTGCAGCAGTCTAACCTGGCTGCCCATCTAAAAACAAAACAAAACTCTAAAGTTTCCCCCAAAGGCCAATAAAATACAATCAAACTGCTGTTTTAAAAGGAAAATATAGGCTCTCTCCACAAAATAATCTTGAAGCCTATAAAAGAAGATAATTTACAGTTCCTAATCAAAGCATTTTGAAGAGTAAGTGGTTTCTTGAGTGCAAGTATTAACCTTTCACCTCTGGCAGATCAGTAAACTGGTGACCATGATTGGCTAGAGTAAATTTTGTTGCTGTACATACAACCAAAAGAAACAAGTTGTCTGTCCATAAAAATGCAAACTCTCTGAATGAAGTATCTTTACATATAAAAGCCATTCCGTGCCCTTTTCTCTAATTTCCATCCCACTCTTTCAACATCTCGTCACACCTAAATGTGACCAGGAAAAAGAACTCTGGACAGGGCTCTTCAGTCATAAGCAGGCTTGATTCTTAAAGGCTGGGATCATTGGGGACAGAGAAATGGTAGAGAGACACACAAATGTGCTTGAGTATATACCTTTATTTTTTAAAATATAAGTGAACAGTTATGGAGAAAAATGAAATATTTCAGATTATTGTAGGGAAGAAATTTCTCCTTCATCTCCAAACTAATCTCCTTTCTGATACCTTCCCCACCCCCAGCAGATATCTTCCAGCATGGTATAATGCAGCCATCCATATACACTCCATCTATTATCCTAATAGGCATTTTGTTAGTGTAAGGGTGGGTGAATATCCACCTTGCATTTTTGTGATGGGCAGATCAGAACCAATTAACACCCCCCCCCAAACGTTTTGGCCACTATACCTGCGACCAAGTGTACCTGGAAAGGTGTGAGATTCTACAGCAACTTGAGGGCCATTACAACAGCTAATTGCCAATGAGATCTCTGTAAACAATTCTCCTTCCCCAGCAGCAATCAATAAAAGGAAAGTCAAAGCAAAAACTAGTGTTTGGAAATGTGAGATCTATTATTTATTCTCTTAGATTGATAGGTATTTATTATTTAGTTTGTTAGCTGTCTGGAACATGGCCCTTGTCTTCTTGCCACTTGCATGGGGTTGCTGCAATATAAATAAATAATTATGTGCAATAAATATTTGATCACCATAGCTGAGAAATCTCTCTAGGAAGATATTGGCAAGACCTAAGGCCTCTTCCTCCATCATCACCGCCTCTTGATTGACAATGGTTATATGTCAAAGTAATTGTTCTTTGATGGAGTGCCTGCTTGGCTTGCAATAGCATAGTTTAAGAGAACAACCAAATTCCTTGAAGACCTTGCTGTTCTTAAGGAGAGTATCTTGGGTCCTTCCCAGTTATGAACTTTATCTTGATGATGTTCTTCACATGTTTAACAACATTTTATGTTCCAGCTTCAAATATACTATCTGAAACCAGTGGTAAGATACAAACCAAGGCCTGATTCCTACTAACTTTTAAACCGGATTGCGAATTGGTTTGAACCGATTCAAATGACCCGGGTTCCCACTTGAATTGAATTGCTAATAATAAATAAATAAATAAATAAATTATTTCTATCCCGCTTTTTGCTAGGCAATCAAAGCAGTGTACAACAGGTTAAAATACATCCATATATACATAATGCACCCCTTAAAACAAGATTAAACAATGTAAGATTAAAAACTACATATTAAAACCGACTAAGCTAAATAAAAATCATCATGGGCAGAGTTCACTGGATGGGAAGTCTTATTTATGGCCAAGCATTTTATTCCGGGAAGGCTTGCTGAAGCGATTTGGAGAGGAGGGGCATGTGCTAATCCCATTTAACCCCCATATTTTTGATACTGATTTTTTCCACATCTTTTTGAATAAATTGATTCCGCACAAGTGTGAACCAGATGCGGATTGGAATCAATTTAAATTTACCCTTCGACTGGCTGGAGTAGGTCCATTTTGAATCGATTCATTCGTGAATGTGAACCAGAAGTGGGTTATTTTACAGGGAAAAAATGCAGTTGGGGCAAATGTAGTGTGAACTATGCTCTGCTGTTGAATTGATCCATTAATTCAGATCTCAAACGGATTTATTTGTAAGTGGGAATGAGGCCCAAAACATATTTCTTCTTGATTTCAGAGAACACAGTGGGAAGGACAGGGTGGACATCTACCCTAATGTACAAAGAACTTTTGTTTCCAGGGCTACCTTTTGCTATTCAGATGTTAACTGTTAATGGAGAACTTCAAGATCCCTTCTTAGGGTTATTTATTTTTAAACTCAATTTCAACTGAGAAGCATCTAAAATAGAGGATACTTTGAAGCAGAGGGTGGTCATCTGAAAATCAACATAGAACTTCAAATGGGACACCAAGTCACTCTAGATCATGTGAATTAAAGCCAACCAGTGCTACTTCACTGAAGGAGTTCTGATAGACTTCTACTACTATGATGTTCACCTAGGTAAGAATAAATATATGAGAGTGGCCATGAGGTAGCTTGATATTGATACCTAAAGCCATGATTTCTTTTATGGAAACCAAGCATGCTCTTGGATGCTATGTTCCATTAGTTACATGACCTATAAGACATCCTGACATGGTTCATTGGGACTGAAGTCACTCTTTGCAAGATGATATGAAAAGGTCTTTTAACCATGAATATTTATATAGATATAAGTGATTAGATAAAGGTGAACAAATCACATGCATCAAAGAGCTAGCATTATCTGCCAGACAGGTTAAGGAAATAATTCATCTTCACATTCCTAATATATCATTTAACGACTTGCCTTTTGGGAGACTTGCTTTCCTCTAAGGTATTGGTCAAGCTAGACAGTGTCAGACTTGATGGATAACTTGTCTGATCTGTTATGGCAAATCCTATGGGTGTTAGCAATGGGAAGAGTCAATTTACACATTGGTGGTGGTGGCTGAGAGGAGGGGATGTTAATTTTTTCTTCTTCAAAACCTTCTCAGCAAGAGGACTTTTAATTAAGAGCTGCATTCAGATAAAGTACAGATTATAAGAATGATAGAACAGAATTCCATTATAGAGTAATGTTTGCTACGAGAACTGGATAGTTATTTTCATGCATGGCTCCAACTAATCACCTGTTTGGATTGCATTGTTAATATTTTCATCAGCTAAAGGAATACTAATTTCTTATATATATTTGACATGGTATCCTATTTTGCTCATGATGCATAAATATTATTTACCACATTTCATAATTGCAAGCAGATCCAAAGTGATGCCTTGATGTTATTCCAAGTACAAAAATGTAACATTTACACAACCATTCAGTAACAAAGAGCTGAAATTCAGGACACACTTTACTGGATTATGTCTAGTGTGGAATCCTGTTTGAGGCCAAAGCCTTCCCTGTGTAGGTGAAAGAACTACGGGCAAGTCAATCCATTCTTCATCAAAGGATGAAGATGACTCTTCAGCATCTATCAGGTCCTGCTGAAGAGAGAACCCCTCAGCTGTTTTAGCTTCTCAGATTCAGGGAGGGAGCTGTTGCCAGAAGCCAGAATTTCCTTGCACTCCAACCTCTCTTCATCAAATTCCTCAGGTTCTGGAGAGTGTTATGACAGCCCCAGTGCCTGTCACTGACCAACTATGCATGCAGACGAGCTCTCCAACTCACCATCCTTCTCAAACCCAGAGTTGTAAAGGGAGATGTAGCCAGTATTGACCACAGTGATGACTCTCTTCTTAGCACATGAGCTGAACACAATCTGGAATGTCAACCCAGAAACAATCCTTCATGTAAGAAGTGCCCAGTAGGTGTTCACCTATCCTCTAATCCCTTTATCCCTTTTCTGCACCACCTGCCTTCCTGAGACCTGTTTAACAGCAACATCCAGTCAATCATTCCCACCTGTCCTATGAACAATTGGCATAGGGTACTCAAAAATTTCCCTGCCAGTTTTTTCTAACGTTGCCAATCAGATAACATGTCCAAGAATTATCACCCAGTTTCTAAAGACAGCCAATTAAAGACCCATGGAGCAGAAGGTAGTGTCAGGGTGTGCTGGAGGCTGATATTCCAGTAAATCCCACAGCCCCACCTTATGATGCTACCATGATGATTCTATACTCCTTTCTTCCTACAAAGGCATCCCATCCAGCAGCCCATAGAGGGGGATGTGGAGTGCATGTTATAACAGCCAAAATAATAATAATAATAATAATAATAATAATAATAATAATAATAATAATAATAATAATGCAAATGATATATCCCTAATAATCCCCATACTCAATCACTAAATAAACACCTT
>NC_056522.1:365803122-365810677 GCF_019175285.1 Sceloporus undulatus | reverse complement strand
TGAAAATAACAATAAATGAGGAAAAGATGACAATTTATTCCTCATAAATACTTCAGTGCCCCCAAATATTATCTTGTTCCATGAGTCTTTAATTGGCTGGCTACAGGAAGCACACAATTCCCTTGTTGCAACAGCTCCATTGGTTGCCAGTCCATTTCTGGGTAATTCAAAGTGCTAGTTTTGAACTATAAAGCCCTATATGGCTTGGGTCCATACTATTTGAAGGATCATATGTCCCTGGATGAGCCCACCAGCGTATTGGGATCATCAGGAGAGGCCCTCCTCTCTGTCCCACCACTCTCTCAGGCTTGTTTGGTGGAAACAAGAGAGAGGGCCTAAGTTCTCAGTGGCTGCTCCCAAACTTTGGAACTCCCTCCCTAGAGAGGCCAGGATTGCTCCATCCCTGCTTTCTTTTTGAAGGCAGATAAAGACATTCCTGTGTTGGCAGGCCTTTGCAAATCGATAAGGGCTGAGAAAGTTGTGCTATTTCATTTTTAAAGTTTGTATTTTTGACATATTCTATTTTAATTCATTACTGTTTTAACTTTGAAAATGGTTTAATTGTTTTAAAATTTTATATTTATACAATTTAATGTTGTACTGTTTTTAAATTGTATTGTTTTAAATTGCTTGTTTGCCACCTTGAGTCCCTGTATTGGGAGAAAGGCAGGATAAAATAAAATAACAATAACAATAATAATTCTAAGGTATGATGGATTAATAAAATGGCAGATCCACTTTTCTTTGGGGTCAACCAGCATATTTCTTTACTATACCCTAGAAAGACACAAAGTCCTAGGTCCTGTCTGCATTAGTCAGGTTACTCGTAGGGCAGCCTGAAGTTTCCCCAGCTCCCCTCTATTACTTTAGCTCTTTGTTCTCACACTGAGCAGCTGTTGGCATGGTTGTCTCACTGTGCTGCCTGGTGCAGCCACAGTGACAGCGAGTTGCTTACTTCTGACATCAGAATGAGGTGCCCAGTCTTGATCACAAATTTGGGCTCCTCATTCTGAACTTAGAGCAAAATACCATAGTAGCTGCTGATGCACTGGACACTACAGTGGGATGCCCATGTGAACAACCACCCAGCATCAGAGCAGATCAACTGGGACTTTTTAAAATCTGTGGTAATGGGGGATATACCCTGTAATCCTGACTGTTTATGCCAGACACGAGGATTGGGCCCTGCATCATCCAGTCTCCATACTCAGACTTAGCCTAACAAGGTTGCTTTCGCTATTTCCAAATCTAATAATGCTAGCATTATATATACTGGAGTTATCATTAAGATGGCAGTTAGCAGAAGTAGAAATAATTTTAAAAAATCAATCACAAGAGCAAATGTTACTGGGTAAGGTCACTTAGAAATTAATAAAATACACTGAATTGTAAATATTTTGGCTTTAAAGATGGTAATATCAAGGAATGATAAACCAGTTTCAGTGGAAATTTGTGGAAATTTTCTTGTTAGTTTTATTTATGAAATGAACTCTGTAAATAATGACAGTAATACAGTAAAATGTACTGTGGTTTATAAGTTATACAATAAAATATTTAAAAAATTAAATTAAATTAAATTAAAAAATACTCATTGTATCTTTCCAATGACTCTCATTCACCAAGGAGAATACTTTCCTACCATTTCATATTTTCTCTCCCTTTCCTCTTCCCTCTTCTTTTCCTGGAAAAAGATCCTTCCTTTTGCAGAGAAGGAGCTTCAGCAATCTCAATAATAAACCTTCTAGAGCTTGTGCAGCCCTTTTCAGGGAAAGAAGAAGCTGAGGGCTAAATAATATATAAACCTCCTTTAAACAAGCTGGATGACCTATCCAAACCAATTCCAGCTGATCCCAACCCCCAAAGTCCCATCGAAAGACTGAAGATCCTGTGGGAAAGGCATAGTGCCAAAGCAAACAGCAATGGGGTTGGCAAAGAGGTGATCTATCTCTACCTGGGCTACTTGCCAAGGTAGGAAAATTTATAGCCACGAGGCACTATTAAAGTCAATGGAACGAATTGTACATGAGAGGAACACTTTGGTTGTGCACGCATGTGGCTCTTGGAATTCCCAAGGGGGCTAGACAAGAATCAATATTAGCTGTACTTGGCAGTACCAATCACCCAGTTTTGTGATGGAAGACTGAAACTAGAGACATCTGCTGCTGTTTAAAATTAGCTATCCCTATTAATAAGGTGATTTGATATTTTAACATCTAGGTATATAGTCTGTAGTGTTTGTTTGGCTTCTCTTTAAAAACAACAACCCTGCATTGGCAACAGACAGGCAAGGCTGTTCTTAGGCAAGGGGTTGTATATTTCCACATAGCTACAAGTGTTAAATTCCCTTGTAGCAAAAAGATGATAAAGCTATGCCCATAGAAGATGTCCAGTGTAATAGTGCTCACCTTCTTTTGAAACCCAATGCTTATGAAGGACATGGTATGAATAGAACAAGGAAATGGAAGCCATAGGAACCATAGGGAGGCAGGTTCTGATGTAAATGTGGATTGAATGTTGTTGTTCTTGTTGTTGTTTGCTGTCAAGTCAACTTCAACATGATGACCCTATGAATGAGAGACCTGGTCATCATCTGCCATGATCAGGTCTTACAGACTCAGGGCCACGTCTTCCAAGATTGAATCAATCTGCCTGTAGTGTGGTTTTTCTCTTTTCCTACTGCCTCCCACTTTAGCAAATAGCCATGGGGGGTTGGGGAGTGTGAGGGAGGAGAAGTGCCTTAGTTGCCCCTGACAGAAGTTTACGGTAAGCCTTCATGAGGGAAGATCTGCTAAATATTAAAGTATTAGTTGCCTTGTCCTGAATTTAACCTGACAAACCTTAGTTAGGCTTACCATGTATTTTGAAGAACTCCAAAATTGTTGATAATCTTGCTTCTTGAACTGTAGTTTGAAGATGAAAATATAAAGAGGGAGTGTTGCTTCATGATTCTGTCAGACCTTTCCTTTCTACATGTAGAGAGGAACAGCTGGAAAACATATATCAGCTTAGGCATGTATTAATTCAGTGATCTCATTTTCCTTGGTCTAGCTCTCTCAGACTCTTTTCTCCTCTGCTTAGTGGGAGGTTAGCGTGACTGGCATTCCACTTACAAGGGGGAGCAAGTGTTATCTTCTCCTTCTGATTGTAAATCCTTTAATTTGGGCCTCCAACCCATTTTGTCGCTGGAATAGTCACAGCAGGCGAAGGGGCTAAGCTGTAGGGGTTTGGGCCCAAAATTTGGATGTGAGAGAATATAAATGAAATTTGTTTTGGCCAAGGGCAAAATTTTGCCAGCAAGTCCCCAGCAAGCCACTAATCCATGCAGGGCTGGCCTTAAATAAACTAGACACTAAACCTCTTTCCCCCCAGAGCCTCACAGATCTTGGCCATTAAAACAATTCAGTGGAACTGTAGGAAGCATTCTGACCTGTCTCCCCTGGCCCCTGTTGCCACACTCCCCAATACTCCATGAAGATCATATGTAGAAATTTGTGGCGCTGGTGAATAATATGATCCTTGTGATCTCTCTGCTAAGATAGTCAAGCCATTGTTAATTTTTGCCTTTCTAACAATGACATACAGCTTCCTTTCCAATAAAAAATCATCTTTGTATTTTGTTCCTTTAGTAAGACAAAGAGGAAGAGGTTATTACAGGTTGATTGACTCAGTCAAGGAAGTCATGGCCCTGAATCTGAAAGGCTTGAGGAGAGCTGTCCATAACAGGGTGTCTCATTCTTTGGGTCATCGTAAATCAAAGCCAAACTAATGGCATATAACAAGAACAACAACAGTCTTGTGTCCTTCCAAGGATGTAGACCATATGTTGAAAAGATGCATGGTGCAATCCTAATCATCTTTACTCAAGTCCATTGAGCTCAAAAGAATTCTTTAGAAGCATATTTAGGAATACAAGCAGATTAGAACCATGTCATTTTGGTTGTTTGGCTTCAAATCATTTCTGACTTACAGTGATCCTAAAGCAACCCTGTCACAGGGGCTTCTTGGCATGTTTCTTCAGATTGGGTTTGCCATTGCCATACTCTGAGGCTGAGAAAGTGTGACTTGCCCACAGTCACCCAGTGGCGTTCCTTGGCTGAGTGGGGATTCAATCCCTGGTCAGTGGCAGATAGTGGCTTCCATGTTCATGTAGTCATGTATCTGCTCTGGGATTTTTTAAAATTGACTTTTACAAGGCCCATCCAAGGGGCTGAATCTACAAGACCCCACTGTATACTGTTTGAGGAGGGCAGAATTCATGTTTTAGACAGGTTTGTTACCATTTGTTCTTAATGCTGAACTAGAGTTCAAAGTATCAGAAAGAACAACCAAGGAAGCAAGAGGCATCCTGTATTAAATAGTCCAGAGTCAGAAAGCTGTAAATTAGAACAGAGGCCTGGGAGTCAAAGTAACAAGCTCCTTGAAACAGTCCAATGATCATAAATCAGTAATTACACAAGCCATCATCAAGAGGTGAACTGGACTGAATCCAGTGGTTTCACAGAGACAAGTTCCCTGCTTTTGAATTGCCTTCTTCTGAGATGAGAATATGTGGCTTGCCCAAGGTCACCCAATGTATTTCACAGCCAAACCGGGAATCGAACCTTGGTCTTTAGAGTCATAGCCCAACAGTCAAACCACTGTGCCACACTGGCTCTTGTGAGGTTACTACAAGCTCCATTTATAGGCAAAAACATTGCATTTCTCAAGAAGCTTCCATGCTGTTTCATTAGGGAAACTTTGAGATGATGTTTAGGTAAAACATGCCAAATGCAGTCCCAATTAAGGAAAAAATGCATTTATTGCAATAAAGCTGAATCTTTGGTTCACCAGTATGTTATCCTTACTCATGGGAAAGTAGCTATGGGGACTTTTCTCCTTTGCTTCATAAGAGCTGGAAACTTCAGTTGGATGTGTTCACATCATATAGGGGTCTGTATAGCAAAGGATGGTGGGATGGTGGCAGAATTCTCGGGTGCTAATTTTGCTGTAATGATTAGATCCACTCTTTGCGCTATCTTGGTTAAAACAGCTTCTGTGAATCAACCCAGCAGTTTTCAGTTGAGTGGAACTAACATGCTAACACAAATTCCAAGGAGCTTAGCATAAGGGGTTTCTTTGTTTTTGTTTTTTACAAAATACAGATTTCCATGCAGGAGCTGTTTTCATGAATACATTCTTAATTGTTTGTAGCAAAACAAATCTCTGCTTTGGTAAATACACACTGAGTCTCCGACTCGGCATTATTTTAATTAAGTGTTTCCAATGATGAATCTCAATAGAGCAGATGTTGCCAAATAGTCAGGTATAGACACATCACAAGCATTAGTATCTGACAAAGCCAACAATTGGAGGATTCAACTTTGTATTAAATGAAACTGACTGACTGGAGCAGGGAGGTGAGGAGACAGTTTGAGAAACTGACGCCTTGACATTTCTCCTTCCTTGAATTCATCTCTTCAATCCAATCTGGAGGACAGAGGTGGGGAGTGTGTGGCCATTGGGTCACATGCAGCCTCCCATATTCCACCCTGGTCATTCCCGATCTGTCCAATATTTACTTAAAATATTGCACTGATTTTAAAAAAGCAGTTAGAACATACCCAAACTGCCCACAAATGCAGTAGTTTAGGTTGCCCCACCCAGCCACAAGAGAAAGAAGCACCAAGAGATCTCCCAGATTGCCCAAAACTGAGACAGAAAATGATGTGATGTCACTTACAGCATGCCCAAACATGTCACTGCAACTCACTGGAAGGGCATCGGGGCTAAAAATTTCCCTGCAAACATAGCAATAGCAATAGTATTTACATTTCTATACCACTTATCAGTGAACTCAGCACTCTCTAAGTGATTTACGGTCTATATGCCAATTGCCACCAACATGCAGGGTACTCATTTTACTGACCTATGAAAGGATGGGAGGCTGAGTCAACCTTGGAGCCCTGGGATCAAACTCAGAACCTTGGGGCTGCAGAACCAAAATTTAACCACTGCACCACCAGGGCACCACAGAAGTGTGCAACATAGAGTTGCACACTCCTGCTTTATGGATAGAAGCAAAGGGTTCCCAGGTTTTGTTTGTTTGTTCATTTCATTTCCCAGCTTTTTCTTGCACAGAATTCAAAGCGGATCTTGGAAACAAAAAATCATGTGCCATTCACTATCAGTTGAATGCATCTGATTGCCACAGAACTGCAAGATATCAAAATCTCTCCCCCCCCCTCTCTATCTATCTATCTATATATACATTCAAAAATTCAAAAGATGTACAAACACAGCCTGAGAGTATTCAGCAACAGCAATTAAAGGCCAATAAAAAATGCCTGATGTGGAGATCAAATGATTTAAAAATGTTAAATTATGTCTCTTTGCAGAAGGCAAGTATGCGCTGGCAAGTCATTAGCCTTTCAGACATACTGTCGAATTTGAAATGAAATGCTGAACAATGTTGAAAATGTTCAAAGTCAGCTTGCATTTCAGAATGGCTTGAACTGAAAGGCAAATGGTCTTCAGAGCATTTGGGTATATTTCAATTAATTTTTAAAATGTGTGTGTGTGTGTGTGTGTTTTAACAATCAGCAGATAGGTCATTTTCCTTTGATGTAGGCCACTAGTAATTGCCATTATTCCACTGGCTGCCTAAAGATCCTGACAAATAAATGCTTTTTCTCCCATACTTTCTTTGACAATTGGCCACTGTAATGCATTCTCCATGGGTTGCCACAACAATAATTCAGGTTCTAAGGGTACTGCTGATACTAAGGATAGATGGAATTTATCTTTTAAAAAGCAAAAACAAAATACTACTTCAATATTTACATTCTTTGAAGCACAAGTTTATTTGGTTTAATTTCTGGATCTATTTGCATTTGTAAAAAAGAAAGATGAAAAAAATGCATACACATTTTCATACAATTTCATCTCCCCCTACAGTTTCCTTCAGTATATGAACATTTTATATATATTTCTCCCCTAATATACATGCTTTATCCTTATTTGATGGGAGAACGAAACTTCAAAATTATGACCAGGAAAGCCAAAAGATAATTGGTTAGCACATTCCAGATATGGCTTTTTCAGGGCAAATTGTAATAGCAATAGCAAGTACATTTCTATACCGCCTATCAGTGCACTTAAACACTCCCTAAGCAGTTTACAGTGTGTAAGTTAATTGCCCCCAACAAGCTGGGTACTCAGCAAGCAGGGATAACTTGACTTAGGGCGAAACAGACTGCCCAAAAGGGTGGATGGGGACTGCCCCGGAGCTGCTCATGCCAGATCCATGACAAACAGATGTGCACAGCCCCGATCTGTCATGCCTCCATGGACAGTTTTCTGCTGCTACTTTTCAGGGTGGCTTTTCTGTGTTAGTATGGCTTCCAGGTGACTTTGGAGCATGTGTCATGTGATCATCATGCCCCCAAGCTGCCGAGAAGTGGGCTTTTTTGACCGTCTGTTTTGTTCCTAAGGTCATGAGCTAGTGCCTTCCCAGCTAGATTACTTATTATTATTATTATTATTATTATTATTATTATTATTATTATTATTATTATTA
>NC_056522.1:365794691-365803112 GCF_019175285.1 Sceloporus undulatus | reverse complement strand
CTATTAACCTTTATTTATGAAGCGCTGTAAATTTACACAGTGCTGTACATGCAATCTTTTTAGTTAGACGGTTCCCTGCCCTCAGGCTTACACGCTAAAAAGACATGACACAGAAGGAGAAGGGAGTGGTGACAGGAAAGGGTAAGAGGTCCAGCAGTTCCTCTCAACCTCCGAGGCCTGGACCAAGGCAGATGGACTGGAGGGAGGGCTTGGCTTCATAATGGAAGGTTAATCATTATCCAGGGAAAATACATACTCACAAGTAGGATAATACATATACAGTACATAGGAATACAGGAAATGGATCGATAAACAGCCAACAACAGAACATCAGATAGTAAGCGACAATTATGCGATGCCTGGGAAGGCTTCTCTGAATAGGATGGTTTTCAACTCCGTTTTGAAGCTGGTTAAAGAAGTGATGGCTCTTGCTTGTGGAGGAAGAAGGTTCCAGGAGTGAGGGGCAGCAAGTGAAAAGGGGCGAATCCGAGATGGGGCAGAGGAAATCCTGGGCTGGGACAGCAGACCTTGACTACCAGAACGGAGGGCCCTGGTGGGAAGGTGAGGAGAAAGAAGGTCGGATAAGTAAGGAGGGGCCAGTCCATGGAGGGCTTTGAATGTCGACAGCAGGAGCTTATACTGAATGCGGAAAGGGAGGGGGAGCCAGTGAAGGGATGCCAAGACAGGAGAGACGTGGTCAGAGCGGTGGGTGGAAGTGATAATGCGTGCAGCTGAATGCTGGACAGAGATTAAAGGACGGAGGTGAGAAAGAGGAAGCCCAGCCAGGAGGACATTACAGTAATCAAGTCGTGAGACCACTAGGGCATGGACCAGGATCTTGGCAGTAGAGGCGGAGAGATATGGTCGGATTTTGGCAATATTGTACAAAAAGAATCTACAAGCCTTGGCTGTGGTCTGGATCTGAGGGATACACGACAGAGAAGAGTCCAAGATAAAACCAAGACTGCGGGCTTGCTGGACTGGTTGAATGGAAATGTTGTCCACAGAGACAGAAAAGGAGTGCTGAAGGTTGGGCTTAGGAGGAAAGACAAGAAGCTCCGTCTTGGACATGTTGAGCTTCAAACGCCGATGGCGCATCCACTGTGAGACAGCTGTAAGGCAAGATGAGACTTGCTGTTCAAGCCTTGGAGAAAGGTCAGGGGCAGAAAGATACAGCTGGGTGTCATCGGCATATAGATGGTAGGAAAAGCCAAAAGAACTGATAAGTTTTCCTAAGGACAGTGTGTAGAGAGAAAACAGAAGGGGACCCAGAACAGAGCCCTGGGGAACTCCAACAGATAAAGGAACAGGAGAAGAAGTCTGACCTCCTGCAACCACTGCAAAAGATCTGCCAGACAAGTAAGATCTAAACCAGTCGAGAACAGAGTCTGAGAACACAAGGTCAGAGAGTATGTCAATTAGGAGACAGTGATCAACAGTGTCAAAGGCTGCAGACAAATCAAGAAGGATGAGAACAGAGTAAAGGCCATTAGCCTTGGCCTGTAAAAGGTCATTCGAGATCTTAGTGAGGGCTGTCTCTGTGGAATGCTTTGGGCGGAAGCCAGACTGAAAGGGATCGAGAATGGAGTTGCCTTCAAGAAACTCAAGACAGCGCGAATAGACAACCCGTTCCAAAACCTTAGAAAGAAAGGGGAGAAGAGAAATCGGACGATAGCTAGACAAAGAGGAGGGGTCAAGAGAAGGTTTTTTCAGAATTGGGGAAATGAGAGCATGTTTGAAGTCCGAAGGGAAGGAGCCTGTAGAGAGAGAGAGATTGAAGATATGGAGAAGCGAGGGCAGAAAAGAGGGAGCTATAGAGATTAGAAGACGAGTAGGAATAGGATCAAGAGGACAGGTTGCAGGTTTGGAAGAGTTCAGAAGTGTAGAGAGTTCATCCAAAGAGGCAGGAAGAAAGACAGAAAATTTGTTAGGCGAAGGCGATAGAAGATTAAGAGCAGAAGAAGAATCAGGAGGGACTATCTCAGAGCGAATAGTGGTAATCTTAGAGATGAAATAGTTAGCAAAGTCATTAGGAGAGAAAGATGAAGAGACAGGAGGAGAGGGAGGTTTAAGCAAGGTGTTGAAGGTGGAGAACAAACGCTGCGGGCACAGATTGCTGCATATCATGAGAAAACACAACTTATTAGAAAAGACAATAATGCTTGGTAAGGTAGAGGGCAGTAAGAAAAGAGAAAGACTGTATTTCAGATGGATAGACTCAAGGGCTGTGCAGACCACCCGTAAGGAGCGGCCTATAGCTGCTTCCATCTTTGCCAGATCAGGGCTTTGGCAATCACATACCACAGCCCTGATCTGGCCTTTCCGGGGTTCAAAAAGGAGCTGCATAAAGCTGATCCTTTTTGTATCATGGAAAGGTCACTGTAGCCACTGCACCACGGCTTTATGGGGTTCTTTTGGCACTGTGTCATGCTGCCATTGGGCGGAGTCAGGTCTGTGTCATATGGACACCATGCCGGTCTGCACAGGCCCTCAATCAAGGAAGCCATGGCCCTGAGTTTGCAAGACCTGAGCAGGGCTGTTAATGTTAGGGTGGCTTGGAGGTCTCTCATACATAGTGTCACCATTGGTCTAAGTCAACTTGACTTGCAGTTAACAACAAACTCTGTGCAGAGTTGCTCTGAATGACAACTTGGAAACTGCATCTAGTACAAAATGCAAAATCTAGATTGCTGACTGGTATGTCTTACTGACACCGTGCAACACTAGCTTTAAAGGAATTGCACTGAATGCAAACATGTTTCTGATTTGAATTAAAGGTCCTAGTGATAGCTTCAAAGTTCTAAACATCATGGGATCTTAATAACTGTAGAAGTACTTCTCTGCACATATACCTGCCAAGAGATTAAGGTATGTTGGAGGGGCATTCCTCTGTGTCCCATCACTGGGGGTAATATGCTATGAAAGGGCATGGCAGAAGCTTTCTGTTTTGTGACACCTGGTAATGGAATGCCCAGGGTAACTGGGTGTTCTCATTTTCTTCCATTCAACCTTCTATCCAGGAGGCATTCCCCTTAAATTCATCACAATGGGCAAATGAAAATAATAATTTAAATGTAGATTCAGGCCAGGGTTTGTTGCAAGTAAAGTACAACTTTAAGCATTTCTCTTGTTCAGATTTCTTTAAGTGTATTTCAAGGCATTTTAATGAAGATGTTCATCAGAAAAATACAATTGAGTACGTAATAAAGTAAGGGCTGTTCGACCGTGGAACACACTCCCTCGGAGTGTAGTGGAGTCTCCTTCCTTAGAGGTCTTTAAATAGAGACTGGATGGCCATCTGTTGGGGATGCTTTGCTTGAGATTTCCTGCATGGCAGGGGGTTGGACTGGATGGCCCTTGTAGACTCTTCCAGCTCTTTGATTCTATGAAAATACAGTATATGTAATATAGCTGTAAATAAATCATTTGAAATGAATTTATATTTATATTAACGTTTCTAGCTTTTATTTTGCAATGTCTTACATTTTTCTTGAGTATCCTACATTTTGCAGTGCCTTGTCCTCCTTCACAGTTATGACATCTGGTCACCCTGGGAATGCCCTTCTCTTGAATGCCTAATGATGTCTTCCAATTCTATGATTCTATGATTCTATGTTGGCTTCTCTCTGATGCCAGGTTAAAATATGGCCTTTTATCAAAGCCTTTGAGATCTAACAAATTTTGGTTCACATCTCTACAGTATTCAAAGTGTCGTTAACTAATTTCAGTTGTCAAATTGTTTAATTGTTGATATGTTTTAGGCTATGCTTGAAGTTTAGATCATTTCTTCATAGATAAAGTGTTCTGAATTTTTAAATTGATCTTATCTGTACGCCATACTGAGATCTTGTGATAAAGAGCTGGCTATTAGCCAGGAAACGCAAATTGGGTCAAGTCAAATAAAAATGTGAACCAAATGAATTCCACCCTGATGCCGCTTCTCCATGTCCCAGAAAAAGGGTGTCCTTGGGGCTTCATGCTCCGGACACCCTGGCCTTAGAGAGGAGAAAGGGGCAGCCCCTTTCCCCTCAGGATTGTTCCCATGGCTATGTGGTTGCCACGGGAATGATCAGCTCCCCATTTCAGAGCTCCTTGCGGCTATGTTGCAAGGCTGCCATAAGTTGTCTGGGGCAGCACAGAGACATCACGCACATGCTGCACTGTTTGGATGTGGCACACATGTGACATCATTGACACACACTAGGTATGGACGGCGCCACGTAAAGATGGTGCCGACACGACGCTTTCAGCCTGTATATACCAGGCCTATGACTCATTAGAAAAGACAAGGTAGAAGGCAGTAGGAGAAGAGGAAGACTGTATCACAGATGGATAGATTCAATCAAGGAGGCCATGGCTCTGAGTCTGCAAGACTTGAAGAGGGCTGTTGAGAACAGGATGACTTGGAGGCCTCCCATTCATAGGTCACCAAAGGTTGAAGTTGACTTGATTGCAGCTAACAGCAACCACACTAGATATGGATATAAATCAGAGTCGGCAGACTTCACTATTGAAGTCTAAAACACTTCTCTAGCCTTCAGAGCATTCCACTCTCCCGTTAAAGAAAAATCAGGGGAATTTTCAGGCAATTTTTGCCTGAAAACTATCTAGAAAATCTCCCAAATATGTCAAAACATGTGAGAACACCCTGCCTCATTTCCACAGTGCCCCAACCTCTCACTACCCCTAATGCTCCCGTTTTGCTCTACTGTCCCTCTGAAAATGACAACAGGAAGTGGTTCAATGTTACTACTGGTTGACATTTTGGGATGGACTGCAGAGGAAAATAGAGGTATTTAGGAGAAGTGGGAAGTATGGCATTTGGTCAGGTTAAGAAGAGTTTGGCCCCTGTTTCCCATGCAGTTGGCCACCCCAATATACAGATACATATACAAATATGCCAAAATATGCTTTAAAAGGTATGATGCAAAACTGTCCCTACTTTGTCTGCCATTTTATGGCATACTAGGATTGTATAAATGCACCAGAAAAATTTTATTAATTTATCAGAGCCCCTTGTTTCAGTTGATGTTTGGAAAGTTTCAAAGGGGAATCAAAGGTAAAGTCTGGGAAGACACCAAGCAGAGATTTCTGACAATTTTTATTCACCCTTGAAAATGGGTCATAAAACCCGAAATGTGTCACGGATTTAAATAAGCAAGAAGAATATATTTAAGCTTGAATGAACAGTGGGGACTGGCCATAAAGATTTCGTGTAAGAAAAAGTGCATTACAGCTGTTTTCTGTGAACAGTGGCTCCCAACTCAGCTAAAATTAGTAAGGAAAGGGAAGTATATATATTCTACTGAATAGAGGAAAATCCTTTATTTGAAAGGCTGTCCAGGTCCAGGTCCAGTTTAAAGATAAAATATTTAGAGCATCTCCAGAACCTGGTTTACTTTTCCTGTACTTTAATGAAAGTAAACACTAAAGTCATAAGAACTGAATTATATTACTTCATCTGGTAGCCAGTTTAGAATTCACAAAACACTGGAAAGGCATGACTGCTATATCCATCATGGATGGTTGAAAAGAGTTTGATATCTAGCTGTTAAACTAAGGAGCTTATTGCTTGGTTTATTAATTCGGCTTATCTCTCCAGTTTAAATTTAAATTCAGGCTGCACCCAGATATTATCAGAAGGTTTTTGCCACCAAATTTGCCGCCCAAATACAGCCAGAGTGCATCCCTGCTTTGAGGAGCACTCCGCGGGCTCTTTTTGGATCCGGGAGTTTTCCGGTTTAAGAAAATAGCCGCTAGAGTGCTTCTGGGAGCAGGGATGCACCTGGGCTGTATTCAATGGGCAAATTCGGCAGCAAAAACCTTCAGATGACATCAGGATGCAGCCCAAATTGAAATTTAAACCGGGACAGATAACCCAAATGAATAAACAAAGTGATAACCTCCTAACTGACTGGGACTGCTAGCACACTGCAGAAATAAAGCAGTCTGAAGCCACTTTAACTGCCACAACTTAATGATATGGAATTCTGGGATTTGTAGTTTTGCCTTCCCTGTTAGAGAGCTCTTGCACCCCACCAAACCACAAATCCTGGAATTCCATAGCATAATTGAGTCATAGTAGTTAAAGTGGTATCAAACTGCTTTATTTCTGCAGTGTGGCAGCAGTCAAAGTTAAGAACTCAGGAATGTTGTGAACATAACGTTCGAACTTAAACCCGAAATATACTTTATTAAATATGATGAATAAAACAACTTTGGAAATAGAGAAGAAATATGGACGAATATTACTGTATTTGGTGTCAACAGCTAGAATATTGATAGCCCAAGTTTGGAAAGAATATAACGTACCAGATTTAGATGTGTGGCTTCAGAAGTTATTGGATGTAATTGAGATGGACAAACTTTCAGCGTATATAAAGCATAAAAACATTGACAAGATAGAGAAAGATTGGTACCTGATAATACAATTCTGTAAATCGAGATGGTTTTTCGAAGGGGTTCATACACAAACTTAAATGTATTTGAAAAATCATGTACTTATATAGCATGTTTTATTTTATTCTTTTGTCCTCCTTTTCAGTGCATGATATCTACCTTTTTTTCCCTTCTCTATGACTAAGACAAAGTAAATACATTTAAGAGCAAAGTTCCAGAGGTACAAAAACAAAATAACGTGTAAATAAATGTAAAAACCGACAATAAGAATATATTAAGCACAAAAAAGGGATTTGGAATGAAGGAAGTTATTATTAGGAGAATATTACTAAAGGAGATTATATATGATATAAATATATAATTTTGTTAAATCATGTGAACAACTGTAATTTTATGTAATAACAACAATAAAAATATATTTTAAAAAAAGAACATAAAATAACTCTTATGACATCATGTTTTCTGTTTATAAATATGGGTGGTGTCCGCATTGCAATTGTGGATTTGCAACTTAGGCTGCATCCGCACTCACAGAAATAATCAGTCTGACACCACTTTAACTGCCATGGCTCAATGCTATGGAATTCTGGGAATTGTTGCGGCACCAGAGCTCTCCGACACAGAAGTTTTAAATATCTCCACAAAATGAGTTCCCAGAATTCCATACCATTGAGCCATGGCAGTTAAAGTGTTGTCAAACTGGATTTTTTCTGCAGTGCAGATGCAGCTTAGAGTTACAGCTGCAACTGTTCTATATTCACTAGCTCAGTCACAAACTGTGGTGCTATTGTCACAATCATAACCCCTCCTAGCCCTACCATGAACTCAGGGGCCACCCCAATCCCACCAAAAGTCAGGAGGTTTGTGGCATGGTTAAATGGGGAGCTTCAGATTATGCATCCAATCCCTGAACTGCGGTGCAACAAGTTCTCCTTTTCACACCATGGCTCAGGGTGGTTAAAATTTGGTGCTAAAATAGCACATGTCAGATATGAGGCCATTGGCCCCCCACATTTGCAACTTTGACTTGTGCAAATTTTATTTGTGATTTTGATTACCAGGAATCTCTAGGTCCTCCAGCGCAACCTGCCAAATGTAACTATAGAGGTGTGCTGGAGAACCTAAAACCTCCTCAAGCAAACACTTCTCCAGGCATTATAGGTCCTTCAGCACAACTGACCACAGAGATCCACTGGAGGACCGGGAGATACCTAGAGAGAAGTTCTCAAGTAAAAAGAATACTGTTATTTTTTTTTATTTGCAGTTCCACATTTGCGGGAGTCCTTCACCCACAACTCCACAGATGTGGAGGGACCACTGTAAATACCCTGAGAAAAAACTTTTGGTATTTATCCTAAACATAGCTAATGGTAAAATATCTATGCTATAATGAAAGAAAATTCAAGCTCTGTTAGATAGGTAAAGAACTCTCAGTGAGCCACTGCTCATCAGAACATACAATACAAGTTTAGAACTTGGAGAAGTTACTTTTTTTGGCTACAACTCCATGCAGCTAATGAATTCTAGTAATTGTAGTTTTTAAAGAGTCCATCCATTTTCTGAGCTCTGTACCAGGCTGGTTCAACGGTTTCATTCAGTCAAGGGCATTCTCAAGTGCTCTTCAAACTTTTTGTTTCCATAACTAGGAGAGGTACTAGACATGATATCTGTAATGTCATTGATATTTACCCCCATTTGCTCCAATTTAACTTTTGGTGCCATGAAAGCCAGTGAAAAGTGTAGCTCACAAGTATGTCTGGAGTTTATATAAGTACTTAAAATAGGCTATTTAAATACTGGGAGTTATTTCATTTTTATGGGGTTGAAGTTAAGGTGGCTGTGGGTGGGCCGGCGGGGCTGGCTGCATGTCGGAGGGACATGTGTCGCTCCTCCCCCCGGAGTCCTCACGGGGGAAACAAACTTACCACGGGGTTCAGTGAAACAATAACTTTTAATGGTAACTTCCCCAAGCCTTCACCAACAAAGCCCAACAAGGGCACCAACTCAAAGTTTATCCTCGGT
>NC_056522.1:365782938-365794666 GCF_019175285.1 Sceloporus undulatus | reverse complement strand
TTCCAGAGGTACAAAAACAAAATAACGTGTAAATAAATGTAAAAACCGACAATAAGAATATATTAAGCACAAAAAAGGGATTTGGAATGAAGGAAGTTATTATTAGGAGAATATTACTAAAGGAGATTATATATGATATAAATATATAATTTTGTTAAATCATGTGAACAACTGTAATTTTATGTAATAACAACAATAAAAATATATTTTAAAAAAAGAACATAAAATAACTCTTATGACATCATGGTTTCTGTTTATAAACTATGGGTGGTGTCCTGCATTGCAATTGTGGATTTGCAACTTAGGCTGCATCCGCACTACAGAAATAATCCAGTCTGACACCACTTTAACTGCCATGGCTCAATGCTATGGAATTCTGGGAATTGTTGCGGCACCAGAGCTCTCCGACACAGAAGTTTTAATATCTCTCACAAAATGACAGTTCCCAGAATTCCATACCATTGAGCCATGGCAGTTAAAGTGTTGTCAAACTGGATTTTTTCTGCAGTGCAGATGCAGCCTTAGAGTTACAGATCTGCAACTGCTCTGTATTCAGCTATGCTCAGTCACAACTGTGGTGCTATTGTCACAATCATAACCCCTCCTAGCCCTACCATGAACTCCAGGGAGCCACCCCAATCCCACCATAAAGTCTAGGGAGGTTTGTGGCATGGTCAAATGGGGAGCTTCAGATTATTGCATCCAATCCCTGAACTGCGGTGCAACAAGTTCTCCTTTTCACACCATGGCTCAGGGTGGTTAAAATTTGGTGCTAAAATATGCACATGTCAGATATGAGGCCTATTGGCCCCCCACATTTGCAACTTTGACTTGTGCAAATTTATTATTTGTGATTTTGATTAATCTCTAGGAATCTCTAGGTCCTCCAGCGCAACTCTGCCAAATGTAGACTATAGAGGTATGCTGGAGAACCTAAAACCTCCTCAAGCAAACACTTCTCCAGGCATTTATAGGTCCTTCAGCACAATTGACCACAGAGATCCACTGGAGGACCTGGAGATACCTAGAGAGAAGTTCTCTCAAGTAAAAAGAATACTGTTATTTTTTTTTATTATTATTTGTAGTTTTTCCACATTTGCGGGAGTCCTTCACCCGCAACTCCAGCAGATGTGGAGGGACCACTGTAAATACCCTGAGAAAAAAACTTTTTGGTATTTATCCTAAACATAGCTAATGGAAAAATATCTATGCTATAATGAAAGAAAATTCAAGCTCTGTTAGATAAGGTAAAGAACTCTTGCAGTGAGCCACTGCTCATCAGAACATACAATACAAGTTTAGAACTTGGAGAAGTTACTTTTTTTGGCTACAACTCCTATGCAGGCTAATGAATTCTAGTAATTGTAGTTTTAAAGAGTCCATCCATTTTTCTGATCTCTGTACCAGGCTGGTTCAACGGTTTCATTCAGTCAAAGGCACTCTCAAGTGCTCTTCATAACTTTTTGTTTCCATAAACTAGGAGAGGTACTAGACATGATATCTGTAATGTCATTGAATATTTTACCCCCATTTGCTCCAATTTAACTTTTGGTGCCATGAAAGCCAGTGAAAAGTGTAGCTCACAAGTATGTCTGGAGTTTATATTTAAGTACTGTACTTAAAATAGGCTATTTAAATACTGGGAGTTATTTCATTTTTATGGGGTTGAAGTTAAGGTGGCTGTGGGTGGGGCCGGCGGGGCTGGCTGCATGTCGGAGGGAACACATGTCGCTCCTCCCCCGGAGTCCTCACGGGGGAAACAAACTTACTCACGGGGTTCAGTGAAACAATAACTTTTAATGGTAACTTCCCCAAGCCTTCACCAACAAAGCCCAACAAGGGCACCAACTCAAAGTTTATCCTCCAGCTTCCCCCCTCAGTCCAAGCTTGGTTTCTCACACCTCGCAGGCCTCATCCGTGGTGGTCCTGCCTCCTCCTTGCCAAGCCTGGCGTCCTCCTGAATGCTTCTCTAGGGGCTCCAACTCAGCCTTTTCCTGGTCTCGGGGTACCGGCCTATCTCCCACTGTTCCCCCTTTGGGTCCCACCATTCATCCTCTAGGTCTCTCTCTCTGGGGCCCCACTCCTCGGCATCGGAGTAGGCAAAGTCCCCTTCCTCCCGGGGGTTCCTTAAGCATACCTCTTCGTGCGGCCCTCGCCGCTGGCCTCCTGACCTTCGCTGGAAGAGGGCTGGAGTGCCATCTGACTGTGGGCTCCTAACCACTTGTTCTCTCACGGCCGCTACTCCCCAACCACCTCTTCCACCACATTCCTCTCTCCCCACGCAGCTCTGCCCCTCTTCCTTTATCCCTCTTGGGACCACCCCCACAGCCTCCTCTCGCTCCGCCTCCTGCCCCCTCCTATCTTCCTCTCCCACCTGGTCCCCATCAGCCCTCCCAGCTCTCTCTCTCAGTGGCTCCACCTCACTACAGTGGCATTATTTTATCCTGTCTTCATTTTTTCCAAGTCTTTCATTCAGTGTTTCCTAGCTCTTTCTAGAGTCTTTGTCCTTTCTATATTCCCTTTACTCTATCTCTCTGGTTACGAAAAGCAAAGGCAGTGATCCATCATAAATCTTTTGACATAAGAAAGATGCACTTCTGGCTTGCATGGAAATGAGCCGGACAGCAAGTTAACATTTCAGTAGCGATTCAGTATTGAATATTATGAAGGGCAGCCGGACAATTCTGAGGAAATGCCCTTTCCAAAATCTAGCATAATTCTTTTCCTGCCCATGAACTCAGTGATCAGGCAAAGGCCCTTAAATAAACTTTACACTTGGCAATTCATTTAGCTGGAAGTTTCAAGTTAAAATGACATGCCATAAAATATTAAGCATCTTACAAGACGCACGCTCGTAAATGAAAGGGTGGCTTAATAATTTGAGAAGGGAAATATAAACAGTGTCAAATTTAACACCACTGAGCAATTTAATATAACTTCTGCACAAGTTTTTCAAATCATTATTTATCCAGTTAATATGCATAAAAATTTAATAAATTACCTTCTGCAATATTGCTGTTGGTGTAGTTTGCGGTGTAGACAATTATTCCACTAATGTACAAAAAAAAAAAAAAATCCCCTGGGGAGATTGGTATTTGCTTGCCAAATATAAGAACCATGGATAAAGAGGATATGTGTAGGTTTTTAAAATGATGCTTCAAGGGCATATCTTTAGCACAGTGGCATAATGAAATTTACTTATTAAGAAATGAATCTTGCTTTTCCTTTATCAAGTGATAAGGAGCTGCCAGGTTTTCTAATAAAGAGCAATATTTCCTTACAGACATCACCAATGTGAATTCTTCAGCTCTTGAAAACATGATACTGTATCTATAGTTGCTAGAAGAGACCTCACAGGCTATCCAGTGCAACCTCCTGTCATGCAGCAAGACATTATCAAAGCACTCCCGACAGATGGCCATCCAGCCTCTGTTTAAAAACCTCTTGCTTCATCTCTTGATTCTAGGCCAAATTTTCCTACAACCTTGGATTCTGCTCTGTTTCCTAATTTTGCATTCCTTTTGCCTATGATTAACAAGAAGTCCTGTTTTGGTGTGTGATCATTTCCTCCCAGAGCATAGAATCTTTCTTTTACCTCTGTATTTGGAGCATAAATTGGGATTACGGTTATATTGATAGGGCCCACCTGGAATATTGTGTCCAGTTCTGGGCACCACAATTAAAAAGGACATTGAGAAACTGGAGCGTGTCCAAAGGAGGGCGACTAAAATGGTGAAAGGTCTGGAAACCTTGCCCTATGAGGAACGACTCAGGGAGCTGGGGATGTTTAGCCTGGAGAAGAGAAGAGGTGATATGATAGCCCTGTTCAAATATTTAAAGGGATGTCATATTGAGGAGGGAGCAAGCTTGTTTTCTGCTGCTCCAGAGACTAGGACCCGGAGCAATGGATGCAAACTACAGGAAAAAAGATTCCACCTCAACATTAGGAGGAACTTCCTGACAGTAACGGCTGTTCGACAGTGGAACACACTTACAGCGCTTCATAAATAAAGGTTAATAATAATAATAATAATAATAGTGGAGTCTCCTTCCTTGGAGGTCTTCAAGCAGAGGCAGGATGACCATCTATCGGGGATGCTTTGATTGTGATTTCCTGAATGGCAGGGGGTTGGACTGGATGGCCCTAGTGGTCTCTTCCAACTCTATGATTCTATGATTCTAGGGTTTTCCTGTGGTCTTGCTGGTATTATTCAGTCAGACTTTGACATTCTATTCTTTGACTGCTTCTCCTACATCTCTTCTCATCTTTAATATCATCTCATTTCTTCTTAGGGCCCTGGTGGTGCAGTGGTTAAATGCTGGTACTGCAGTCACAAGGTTGTTTGATCCTAGGGTTCCAAGGTTGACTCAGCCTTCCATCCTTTAGTAGGTCAGTAAAATGAGTACTCAGCTTGTTGGAGGAAATTGGCATACAGAGAGTAAACTTAGAGAGTGTTGAGTTCACTATGAAGCAGTGTAGAAATGTAAATGCTATTGTTATTACTATTGCTAGATTTTCATTTTCTGAGTAATTTACTGTGTCTGACTCAAAATATCCCATTCCAGTCTATTTTAGCTTGTTCACTCCAAGTATTGTAATGTTTATACATTCCATTTCTTATTTTACTATGTCTAGCTTCACCTGATTCATGCTTCTCACATTCCATGTTCTTATAATATGTGTTGTGCAGCTTTGGACTTTCCATTCACCTCTGAACATGTCAACAGCAGAAGAACATCCTTTCAGCTTGAGTACATTTGCATCAGTAGCCACAGTGCTACTCATAGTTTTCTTTGCTGTGTCCCAGTAGCTCACTGAATGCCATCCAACCTTGTCTTCTGGCACGATTTCTTGTTTTATTTTGGATTATTTCATCATAGGGTTTTCGTAGTAAAAGACATTGAAAAGGGATTTATTGTTCCTCCTTCTACATTGTACTAACAAGTGTTAGCTATGGTGCCACTACAGTTGTCTCTGAAAAATCCTCCCCCTTCCTCCATTACAAAAGCTGCCCAGTAGCTTTTTAGCACATTTAGTCTGGCTCTACAGAAAAAGCCTGTTTGACATGGAAGATCCCACCAGCAGCACTGCTGCTGTCAGCATAGTCTCTTGCTTCACAGGAGCATGCAGTACCACCCTGGTGGCGCAGTGGTTAAATGCCTGTACTGCAGCCATTCACTCAAAACCACAAGGTTGCGAGTTCAAGACCAGCAAAAGGGCCCAAGCTCAACTCAGGCTTGCATCCTTCCGAGGTCGCTAAAATGAGTACCCAGACTGTTGGGGGCAAATTAGCTTACCTGCTAATTAGCTTACTTGCTGTTCACCGCTATGATCTTTGGAATAGCAGTATATAAATAAAACAAATTATTATTATTATTATTATTATTATTATTATTATTATTATTATCATGGAAAGGTAGTGTCATTGGTGGGATGACGTATAATAGCATCAATTTATTCAGTTGGTTTCTAATTAGAAATCAAGCTTGATTTACAAGGAGTAGTCTGTGCCTCCAAGTCACCTGTTGATTTATGGCAACCTGATGAATTCCATAGGGTTCTCTTAGGCAAGGAATAGAGGTGTTTTGTCATTGTTTTCTCCTGAATATAGCCCACAGACTTGGTATTCATGATTTTGGTTATTATTATGATTTGGATGATGCTATGATTTTGGTTTGGTTGCTATCCTGATCCCTGCATTGCCAATAACATTTTATAGGACTTGTGTTAGGTTTCGGCATAAAGCATCCAGAAGAATCGCTTTACTGTCAGAAATATTCCTTTATCCTCTTCCATCTTGCCATATGAAGTAGTTAGAGATGACTGCTTGCATTTGGGGGAGGGTGGAGAATATGGTTAAAGGTATAGTCAGTGAGAAGAAACTTTATATATTGATTACCAACAGTTGTGGCCAAAGGACCAAGTAGGAGGCCACTGGATCTTTCCTGCCCCTACTGGAAGCCATGATGGCCAGAGAGCTAAGGGCGAGGTCTCCAGATTCTTGCCACTTGGACACAAGATTTCAGCAGGTGTCGCTTGTTACCTGGTAGCATGACAGGCAACACCTGTTGAACTTCACTCTTCTAGACAATCATTAAAGATACAGGAGCCCGCTCCAGTTCTCACTCTGACAACCCTCAAATAAATATAATAATAGCAAAGCAAATGACTAACCATTTTCTATGCTTTCAGACCTGTTTCCTGAGATTACTAATAGTAGTGCTAATCCCTACCATTTGTGACCTTGAGTTTGGCCTGATGAAGGTTTTGCCCTAATATGGATTTTGAATCTCCAGAATTATTCCTCTTAAGTGTGCCCTCGTGTTTTTTAATGGCACTTGCCAATGACAAATGGGACCGTGCAGAGCACATATTCACACAAGCCCCAAGGTGTACTTCCATCCCCATTTTTGCTTCTCCCAAGGTGTTAAGAAAAGTAATTTACACATGGCTTGTCTTCTCTGCCAGCCAAACTGCACCCAGTGACAGTGACAGTGACAGTTCCTCACGCCACTCACATTATTAGTTCAGGCTGGGCAAATTGTATCATGATTTAGTGACCTTCCCAGATGCTGAGAGGCCAATATCTCTTTACTTTTGTCTTCTGTAAGAAAAATAAAATGATAAAAAAGGGAGGAGGTCTTTTATCATCCCAGCATGTCACATTGTTATATGATGCTGTGCAACAACATGCCACAGCATGCAAAAGAAAATGAACAAGAGTTCACCATTTTGGATTCCTTGCAGAATATAGGTTTCTGTGTTTTGACCAATAATTAGGTGGGATATAGGGCTCTCATATCTCAGGGACTGGCCAGGACCTTCTTTTCTTGTCTTCAGAGGAAGGAGGGAGAAACTTATTAGCACTGTCTTGAAAAGTACGTATGTGTATGTGTCAGTGTGTGTACACACACACACACACACACACACACACACACACTTCTCACATTTGTTACATATGATATTTTTATTTGCATCACATTGACAGGGGAAGTGTGACCTTGTTGGTGCTCTTGGACATCTCAGCGGCTTTCAATACCATTGACCAGGGTATGAGGGAGCTGGGCATCGGAGGCACTGCGCTCCAGTGGTTCCGTTCCTACCTCTCGGGTAGATTCCAGATGGTGCAGTTGGGGGACACTTGCTCCTCTAAGAGGGAACTGACATCTCGTGTCCCTCAGGGAGCTATTTTGTCCCCCACTTTGTTTAACATTTACATGAAACTGCTGGGAGAGATCATCTGGAGACAAAGGGCGTGGTGTTATCAGTACGCTGATGACACCCAAATATGCTTCTCTGTGCCCCCCGACTGATTCAGTGACTAAGGATGGCATCTCTCCTCTGAACGCCTGCCTGGAGTCGGTAATGGGCTGGATGAGGGAAAACAAACTCAGTCTGAATCCAGAGAAAACGGAAGTACTTGTGATAGGTTCCCCAGGCTTGGGGAAGGAAGTTTATCCACCTGTCCTGGACGGGGTCACACTTCCCCTGAAGGACAAAGTTCGCAGTTTAGGAGTACTTCTGGACTCGTCTCTGCAGTTGACATTTCAAGTAGATGTGACAGTCAGAAGTGCTTGCTATCAACTTCGGTTGATACGCCAATTGCGACCCTACCTGGGCCAAAGGGACCTTGAAAGTGAAACAGTGGTACATGCTCTGGTAACCTCTCGCTTGGATTTCTGTAATGTGCTCTACATGGGGCAACCCTTGTACCAAACTCGGAAGCTTCAGTTAGTACAAAATATGGCAGCCAGATTGGTCACTGGTGTTTCCAGGTTTGACCACATAACACCTATTCTGAAAGATCTGCACTGGCTGCCTATTCGCTTCCAAGTACAATACAAGGTGTTGGTTATTACCTATAAAGCCCTACATGGCTTGGGCCCGAGGTACTTGAGGGACTGCATCTCCCCATATAATCCGCCCTGCACACTCAGAACAACCAGGAAGAACTTGCTAGAAATTCCATCATCTAAATATGCTACTACATCCCAGAGGGCCTTCCCAGTAGGAGCCCCTAAAAACCTGGAACAGGCTTCCCGAGGAACTCCGCCTGATCACCCCTCTAGAAACATTCAAAAAGAGGCTAAAAACTTTCCTCTTCTGTCAAGCCTTCCCCTCTGGAAAATGAACTAGTGTACTTTGATCCCATCAAAGTCCTGGCTCACCCTTTTGAATGATTGTTTTAGAATTGAATATTGTATTGTGTTATTGGTTTTATCTATTTTATGATGTGTTTGTAACTGGTTTTAAATTTTGTGTACACCGCTTTGATCTTTTGGAAAAGCAGTATAAAAATAAAATTTATTATTATTATTTTATTATTATGCATGGTAGCTTGAGGGGGGCACGCAAAATGCTGGTGTTAGGAGGTTTGGGGATGTATCACAAGGGCAAAAATATAGCCCACTGTGCTCCATCTAAAAAGAGATTTACACACACATAAGCTGCAATTATGGACACATAAGTCAATAACAGGATGTTGGCTATGAGTGACTGAATGTGCAGAACACATTTGTGGCAGAGGAGAGTAGTATTGTGGTCACAGGTGCTTCCCTTAACCTAGATTTAGTCAATAAGCCCCCCTGAAGAATGAAGCTTGTATTTCTGATGCCACCAATTCTCTGCTTACCCTGGATATGTATGTTGTATGATTGTTTTTAGAGTTTTTGTACTATTGAATTTTATCTATGAGATTGTTTGTAATGGTTTTTTAATTAGTCCTGTAACCCTCCTTTGATCCTATGGGAGAAGCGGGGAAACATAAATAAAATTTATTATTATTATTAATAGATTGTGGAAAACAGAATGATCATGTATGCAAGCAGAGATTGCAGTCCAACATCACCTCAGTGGAGTTACACTACACTGAGCCATATATCCCCTCCCTATAGGGCTGTGACTAGGGGTGGTGGTGGGTGGACTGCACCAGCTGACTCCTCAGAGAGAGACGTTGCCCAGTGCACTGTTGGGCAGGGTCTGCATTCCAGTGTGAGGTGTACTGGACCATCTATCCACAAGTAGACTTGTACTCCCAGAAAGTGAAGGTCATGGGAAAGATCTGGTCCTCCTGTCTGGAGGCAGCAACGATCTTGTCCAGGATGCTATCAACAAACCACAGCAAACTCCTGGAGGCCTCTCCCACCTCCAAATGGTGCATGGATCTCTTTGGGAGTTGCAAACAAGGGGGGTAGACTAAAACAGTTTGGGACACAGACAAAGTCCCTTTGGGGTCCACCACCCTGTCTGAAACAAGATGTCTGGCCTCTTTTCCTCAGTGGCCTGATTGACTACTCATGGTGGCTTATTGCTTGGCAGCTCTAAGTTACAGAAGAGCACAAGGGCTCCAGGAGTCTGCTCAGCTATTCCATCCTACCTCCCTGTGGCTGTTACCTACCAGCATTTCAAAACCTGGTGGGGGCACACCATGGGATTTGGCCCAGACAACCATGGGATTGGTCCTAGGCAACCTCCTTTACAGAGGCCTTGAGTGTGCAAACTCCTAGAGGCCTCTCCCTATACCTGCCTTGACCCCCTTCAGGACATGCAAATAAATTGGGTACATCAGAATGACCTGGGCCACACTGTCCCTTTGAGTGGCCAGGTCCACCAGCAAGGAAATCAGCCTTTCAGAATTCAAGGAAATCAGCATCAACAGCAAGAAAATCAGCCTTAATTTTTTGTGGGTTTTTCGGGCTATGTGGCCATGTTCTAGAAGAGTTTCTTCCTGATGTTTCACCAGCATCAGTGGCTGGCATCTTCAGAGAATGCTTCCCTGGAAAAAGTGGGTATATATATACTGTGTGAGCCTGGGAATGCAGGAGTGATTTGCATGTGTATTGTTCTGTGCTGATGGCAGGCCTCAGGCTGGGAGGCTAATGCAAAAGAGGATTAGTGTCTGCTAATTGGTGATCATTATCTCTGAAGATGCCAGCCACAGATGCTGGCAAAACATCAGGAAGAAACACTTCTAGAACATGGCCACATAGCCTGAAAAAAACACAAAAAACTAAGGATGCCGACCATGAAAGCCTTTGACTTCACAAATCAGCCTTACTCTTCCACAGCAGGCTACTCTGTGGCTCGGAATGAGGGTGTGCCAGGAATTCTGGGGGTGAAAGCATGAGTTACCACACTGGGATGATCCCAACCCTAGATATGCTACTGCTCCCAACTTGGCGTAAAGTCCTTGAAGCCATCCTACATGGAAATTCCATGCTTTGAAACAAGAAGGCAGGGTTGGGGAAGTGTCTGGCTACCCTCCCATAGCTCATGTAGAATAATTAGAGCACTGGGACCACTGCAAGAC
This sequence comes from Sceloporus undulatus, assembly GCF_019175285.1. Classification (NCBI taxonomy): domain Eukaryota; kingdom Metazoa; phylum Chordata; class Lepidosauria; order Squamata; family Phrynosomatidae; genus Sceloporus; species Sceloporus undulatus. Next base: position 365,784,356 of record NC_056522.1, on the reverse strand, counting down.
CTCCCCTCCATGGATCTCAGTACTGATGTTTTGAAAAGGAGCACCATTTTGGTGCTTCTTTTTTGCTGCGCCGGGAATCCTCGTGGTCTGGCTGCTGGGGCTTCTCTCCGCAGTGAATGGCGGCGGCGGCAGACCGCCCGCTTGAGGGCGGTCTGTAACTCATCAAGAGCAGCATTTTGCTACAATTGGCAAGGCTTGATTTGCTGCTATAACTTGCAAAAACTCTCAGAAGAATGTGGTTATGTATGCATTCAGTTAACTTCTTCCTTCCCTCCTAGTCATTGTGGTGCTAGGGCTCACCCTCTGCTCTGCTCTACATCCACCTTATGGCTAGAAGCAAGTAGGCTAGATCAAATGTTCCTTACCCTGTCTTCCTAAGTAAGTGAGAAAGAATAACTTCTCGTTGCACCTTGACCTGTGAACCGCATCTTTGTTGAGATTTCTTTCTTAGTTTCCAAACAATATGTTGCACTGGAAGAGCTGAACATGCAACATGGGCCCCTGAAGCCCCTTCATTCCTCCAATGCCCCCAACGTCCCATTTTTAAAAATAATTTTGTGATTTTGGGACAATATTTTCCCCCAAACAACACAAAAAACCCCTCAAACCTGTGAAAACATATAAATATATCCACACCCTCACAAGCACTTGAGAAATCATGCTACTCCAAATCTTTCCATTTTCATTGCAGGACCTTTCAAAATGCCAACAGAAAGTGATGTGATGTCAATTCCTGTTACCATTTTGAGGGAGACTACAAAAGAAAATTACTTATGCCAGCACCTTCTCTAAATTCACATTCACCTGTTAAAGCACAGAGGAAAATATCAAAAAATAATTTGTCTTCCCTTTTTCACTGGAATCCTATATCACCTTTTTCTTAGTGGAACATCAGGTATATTTAGCAATGTAGGAGATGTGCTAAGGAATCTTGTTAGTGAATTGCAAAAATGAAGTAGGACATTGAGAAGAATGACCAATGAGTATCAGGACCAATGCACATCAGTGTGTGATGCATGTCAACATGTGACATGCATCAGGGAGCAATGCACATGGTATACAAGGCACCTTGGTGCACAAGATACATTGATGCATGGTGCACAAAATTGCATGATGCACGTGATAAGCAATGCACATAGGTGGGATGAATGTAATGTGCATTGAGCACTTTGCTCACTCAGCTATGTAAGAGCAGCCCTCTGCTGGATATGGATATTATGAAACTGCCCAGTTTTAATTCACACAAATGTAAATCCACTTACAAAGAGGTAAGTCCCCAACAGCATGTTCACCATTATTATTGTTTTCAGATCAGGATGTGAGGGTAGCCAGGAAGCTGCAGAATGATAAAGCAATGTGGGAACGGAAGGAAGGAAGGAAGGAAGGAAGGAAGGAAGGAAGGAAGGAAGGAAGGAAGG
>NC_056522.1:365768515-365782928 GCF_019175285.1 Sceloporus undulatus | reverse complement strand
CAGACAAAGAGGAATAGTTTTCCCAAACTCTTTGGGAATAAGATCTTCCAGCTGTTTTTCTTTCCTGAATCTATTTGAATAAAGCAGTAGGATCTGGAGCTCCTCAAACAACGAGGCTGGGGTTTTTGGGTTTTTTTTAAACAGCGCTTCCATATTGGTTTTTTCCCCCTTTCCTTTTTTTTGGAATAGTCATGGCTTGTGCAATCAAATGCCATTTTGCTGGCCTCTATTCTCCAGTCAGAGTTCTCTAAATGTGTCTGTTTCAATGAGCTTGGCTCTGGGAGAGATTTTGTGATGAATGGTGTCTGAAATGACAGCATGGGGCCAATCACTCAATCTTGTCTGGGTGATAATAAATTCCAAGAAATTGCAAAAAGGGATTCTTTTTTTAAAAAGCCATTTGAATTCTGATGCTATTGAAATCATCAGACTTGCTTTGTCCTAAGATGTACACACCCTGAGAACACTGACAGATGCATATCTACACACAGAGAGACACACACATATGCATAGACATTCGCTCACAAGCATGGACATGCACATGCATGTACCTTTGTGTGGCTTTCCCTATAAAGGAATAGATAATTAAATAAATTCTCCTTCTCTCCCACCCCCTCCCTTTTCTCTCAAAAAAACGTCATTCTTTTTGGTGCTCTGAGCATGTGGAAAGAAAACAGAAAACAGGGCTTGGGAGAGTTACTTTCAAAATAATCCTTGAAATTTCCATCCAATGGCCAAGCTGAGTGGGGGAATGATGGTAGATGAAACCTGAAAAATAACCTATCTGTTAAGTTCAGCACATGTCGGAGTGAGAGATGTCTTCCTCTCTTCTGTTCCCCCCCCCCCCCAAAAAAAAACATATTATAGCTGCTGCAGACCCCAAACACATGCATTTACTGGCCAGGGGAGAATAGTGTTGTGGTGACAAGGCAGTGTCCAGCTATGTTCTTAGAAGTGAACACAGAATAAAAGGCATTCTCCAGGACACCATGAGGCTCTCTGGAGGTCCCAGAAGATGTTGTTTCATTCAGCCACAAGAACACAGCTGGATGTTGTTCCATACACCTCTGTTCCCAACCAGTCAGTAAATGACCATGTTAAGAAAGGATGCAGCAGCTAAAATGTAGTTTCTAGGGGGGAGGGAGGAGATTGATTGTTACACGATTAGTAGAAATTTCTGAGATAACTCCAAATCTCAGTTGCTCAGTTGTAAATCAGATCTACCTCTGCATAAATCACAAACAGGATGTCACCCTATATGTCATAACCACTTACAAAAAGGAGTGGCACAGTGGTTAAGTACTGGTTCTGCAGCCATAATGTTGTGAGTTCAATCCCGGGGCTCCAAGGTTGACTCAGCCTTCCATCCTTTCATACATTGGTAAAGTGAGTACCCAGCTTGTTGGGGGCAATTGGCTTACACATTGTAAACTACTTAGAGAGTGCTTAGTTCACTATGAAGTGGTACAGAAATGTAAAATGCTATTGCTATTACAAAAATCTTTCTGCCATGCACAATATCTTTGTAACTAGATACACTTTTCATATCACTAAATAGGCCATAGAATGTAGAGTTGAAAGATACATCCAAGGGTCTTCTAATCAAATCCAATTACCAAATTCCATTAGCCTCAATAAATGAGGATTCTTTGCTCAGGATTCCAGAAGAAGACAATATCAATTATGTCTTTCAGACATAAAGTGATTACTATAGCCAAGAAAAACAACAAAGCACACCTGGTGAGTATTTTTTTTAGGGGATGCAGTTAGGTTGAATACACTTTATTTATTTTTTTTGACACACCCTGACAATAAGAGATTATTTGTTTTTGTTATTTGTCAGCAAGTCAATTTCAACTCATGGTGACCCTATGAATGACAGAGTTCAAAGAGCCCTGGTCCTGAGTTCAGTTCTTGCAAACTCATGGCTGTGGCTTTTTTGTTTGAATCAACCCACCTATAATGTGATCTTCCTCTTTTTCCTACTGTCCTCTACTTTGCAAAGTATTATTACCTTTCTTTTTTTAGTGAGTCACATCATTTCATGATATGTCTACAGTGTGACAGCCTCAATATAGTCATCTACTGAGTTCAGGCCTGATCTGCTTTAAGACCCATGCGTTTGTCAAAGAGCACCCCAAGCTGCAACCATGGTCTTTCAGTTTATAAGCCTAGGTTGAAATGATCACATGTTGCCATTTTGGCATGTGCTGGTCCACACAGCATTCGCCATCATGATTCACTTCTGGCGCTACATCCATATGATGCAGCCCCAAAGGGGCATCATAAAGCTGCACCACCATGGCTATGGCTCCCCTTGGAGGGTGCAAAAACTGACCAGCAGAACTTTCCTCTTATCTGAATTGAGCCTCAGGCTGTTCACCTTTATCTAATCCTTCACTGCATTTAGGAAATGATTTAGCAACTTCCACAGCTTCATCCGCTTCAGTTGAAAAAGAGACATAGAGCTGGGTATCACCAGGGTACCTGGTGTCATCCTGTTCAGTTATTATGAGTTCATAAACTAGACTTACGGACTTGTAACTTCTGAGGATTCATATTTATCATTGTTAATGACCAAATTTGACTGCCCCCACCCCAAACCCTATCTTTTAAACCATAACCAAAGGGCTTCCAAGGTGCTGCAAATGCTACATCTGAGGTATTCTCTCATGCATGGGCTGCCTTGGACAAGCAATATGCTCCATGACTAGGAGAGCACTGCAAGTATCATTTCACAGGCCCGTTACAGACCGCCCAAAAGGGGCAGTCTTGGGCCGCTGCCGGTTGTAGCGCGGAGGAGCTGCAGCAGCCAAACCACGCGACTCCTCTGCGCTGCAAAAAAGGAGCGCGGAAATCGCGCTCCTTCCGGCAACCCGGAAGAGAAGTCACAAGTGCCAAAGCGCGCACTCGCGACGTCTCTTCCGGGTTGGGATGTGCGGATGCAGAGCGTCCGCTACGTCAAGATGGTGGCGCCCATCTGTATAGGGCGCCACCATTTTGACGTATCAATTACACACGAGGGGCAAGGCGCGTCCGGAAGCGCCGCCCCTCACGCATAATCGTGGTGCGATGACAGCGCCTCTTGCGCCCATCTGTAATGCGCCCTAGTTTCTCAATCTGAAGTGCCTCAGAAAACCTTTGGTTGGGACATTGTCAGACAGAAAAGCTAGTTTTTTTGGTGAATGAGGATAGCATCATCTGATGCAATTATGATGGCAGACCTCTGTCATTGTAGTTACATCAGAGGATGTGGGATTTCAGCCATTTTATCAACTGGTCCCAATATTAGATGGGATATCCCTATACTTATTCCAGGGCTGGCATAGTTTTGCCATCACTCAATTCTTGGGGCACCCTGGAAGGAAGAAAGGTATTTTTGATGTGAGGGATAAAGTCCCAGCATACTCCTGTTTTGCCATTGTTGCTATTGAATAACCAAAGTTCAGCAACACAGAGAAGCTTGCTGAGGTGGAGCTCTGCCCTTTGGACCTTGGAATGACATTACAGGAGGCATATGGTTTTGTCTTATCATCCATCCACCAATTAATTAATTAAAATTTAAGTTCACCTTTACACCAAAAAATTCACTCATCCCCTTATTTAATCCACTTGTTGGGAAATTATAAGGCAGCACACATCATTGTATATCTAGTTGGTTAAAAAATATTATTATTGTAAATTAATGTTTCAGCTTCCCCAGGATAGAGATGAACTTTCCTAAACAAAGTTCAATGTCCATTTTAATTTTGGAGCGCACCCATCCAGCTTTATTGGCTGATAGATAAGAACAGCATAGGACAATGAGGTACTACAGTGATCTTCAGTGTAAAACATTCAGGTAAGGGTCAAGAAGTATTTTTGGCTTAAATCCAGTTGTTGGTCCTGATTAGAATAGACCCAATGTATTAGTGAGATTTTCTATGAATGCTGAATTGTGATTAGCAGTTAATTCAATGAGTCAGTTCTGGTGGAGGCCTCTGTGTCATTGATAATACAATAAGAAAATTCTTTAAAAAGAAATTATTTAAGATAATCTCTGAATATTATGCTACATTTGCAATCAATAATATTTACACTTATTAAACATTTGGTCCATCTGCTTCCTTAGCTGCATAGCCAGAACTACTAGGCTAAACAAAATTAATTAATTTGTTCTACTATTACATTGTTCCAGTTTGAAGAAATTTAGAACCAAGAGGTGACATTTTGATATATATCAAAATTATATAAACCATTACTTTTCTTGTTCTTTTTTTTTCTTTGAAAAGGCTGACATTTTGGAATTTGGCACCATTAATTTCCAATGTTGTGTGCCAGCATTTTTCCACATGCAAAGTTGGCAATGCCAAAATAAAATTTCAAAACATTAAAAGCATCATTTGGCAGAAGTAGCCTTTCATGGCTGGTATGACCCTCAGCCATACCACTCTGAACCAAATGGATATTCATAAAGGTGTACAATGTCAGGATGAACTGGCAGCACTTGCCCATAATACTAGAAGTTAAGAGCCATTCAGTTTGACTGATTGTCTGTAAACTCAGGAAAACTGAACTAAAAAGTGCACAGGAAGCACATTTATGGAATTTTCTGCCAAAGATATGTTGTTGGTCCCTACCTTGGAGAGCTCTGATGAGAAATTAGATATTGTGGCCTTAAAGTATCTTTGCAAAGATTCTTGAGCAAACTTAGCAGACCTAGGATAAGAGGAGAGGTTCTCATATGGATTGGTAGCTACAAGAAGTAGAGAGCAAGAAATAAATCCATTTGTTAGTCCCAACTGAAGAAGGCCCACTGAATCAATGTTGACTTGCCAAGTTTTCACTAATTCAGTAAGCCTTCTCTAGTTGGAACAATTGTTGGATTGAGATCTAGGAATAAGCAAGGGATGTTACAGATGTGCATTATGACCAATTATTTTAAACTTATTCACTAATGATCTGGTGTTCAGAGTGCATAAAGTAAGGTCTCCACTGGGGTTTCCAGGTCTCAGGGTTTGGTCCCAGTTCTCCTGTCCTCAGGGTAAGAGGATGGAACCTCAGGGCAAGAGTGCTGATCATGGGCTCGTGTACACTGGCCAAAGTACTCTGGACTGCTCCCAGAGTATTCTGGCCTCAGAGCTGCCCCTGATCCCACCCACATTATCTGTGCACTCGAGATTGACACCAGGTGGTTGTCTGCACATATGTCCTACTGTGCTGCTGCTGGGATGAGTTGATCCCTCTGAACTGAGAAGTGAGGCACCCAAGGTTGATTACATGGCTGGGCACCTTGTTGCAACCTCAGAGGGAGCAACTTGTGCCAATGGCATCAGTACATGGCACAATAGGACAGATGTGTAGATAGCTGGGGGTTTTTTCACAATGATTTAGCCAGGGATAGGACAGATTTGGTGTGGAACTGGCCTTCCCTTGTAAAGGCCTCGTATTATGTAGGTTCGTGCGTTGGGAAAAAAATATGTTCTCTTTAGATATTTTTTAGGTCCTCCAGTGTGATTCTATGTTATGTTTCTGCTGGAAGTTGACCATATAGTCATTTTGGAGGACCAAGACAAGACTCAAAGAAGAAACGCAACCTCTAGTTCCACCAGAGCAACTCTATGATCAACTTCTGGAGGAATATACTATAGACTCATGCTTGAGGACCTAGAAAATGCCTAGCGAGAACACTTCATCATTCATTTCAGGTAAGAGAAATAGTGTTCTAGATTATACATGGAAATTGTATTAGATGAAAGTGTCAGGACCATGTGGCACACTTGGCTGGAAATGACATGGATGTGGCCACTAGGTGGAACTGAAGCAGAGGTTACTACAGTTCAAGTGGCAGGTGTGCGTGAGTCAGCATTTGGAAGCTGTGCATCATGGGATGTCTGATGCAACATGCAAGTAGGTGAAGTCAGCCAGCAGTGCATCATGGGGAATGGTATGATGCAACCTGCACTGGGGATGAAACCAGCAAGATTTCATTGGTGGCAAGACACCACATGACTTCACAGAAGACCATCTATATAAGGGAGAAGGTGACTATCTCCGTTGTTGAGTTGTTGTGGTTGGTGGCTGGCGAAGCACTTTGTCTGTTTGTATATAGAGCTGTGAGTATCCAAGACGGCTGTCTGGTACTCTGTGCGTTCTTGTAAATAGCTTGAAACAAGTGATTAAAGCCCTTGTAGTTCGAGTGAGAGCCTTGCTGTCCAGCAGTGTTTATTTCTTCAAGCTGGGAGCTCAAGGCTGGTCAGCCTGCATGGGAGGAATTTTTCCTTCTCAGCCTGAATCCTTTGCAGATGTCTCTCCAAGAGCCTTCTCGTGGCGTCTTGCCTGCGTGGATCAACTCTGCACATGGTCATAGTGGACACAGCGCATCTCTCTATGCCCCAACAGAAAGGTCTCAGGATAGATACTTCACATAATACATGACCCTACTGTATGTTTATATTTTTCTTTTGTATTTGGCTTTATGTTTTTATGTTGATTCATATCTAATCTCACTATATAACTATAGTGCACATGCTGGTAACCTCATGCCTTGACTTTTGCAATGCGCTCTACATAGGGCTACCCTTGCACCAAGTCCAGAAATTTCAACTAATTCAGAGTGGTCACTGGAAGATCTAGAGGTGACCATATTATACCTATACTAAAGTCTCTTCACTGACCGCCTATTAATTTCTGGGCACAGTACAAGGTGTTGGTTATAACCTTTAAAGCCCTTCATGGCCTGGGTCCAGCTTACTTATGGGATCGCCTTCTCCTCCGCCCCACATATTGAGGTCCTCCAATAAGAATTTACTGCAGCCAGCCAAAATTAGGCAGGCTGCAGTTACTCAGAGAACCTTTTCTTCAGCCGCTCCCAAATTATGGAATAGCCTGCCGGAGGAGATCCAATATATCACCAGTCTTTAAAGCTTTAAAAAGGCAATCCAGATGTATCTCTTCCAGAAGGCCTTTTTAGCTTAACATTCCAACAACCCCCTGTTAATTTAACTAATTATTTAGCAACTACCCACTGCCTTTGCCCTGCTTTTACTAACTGTTTTAACCATTGTTAATAAATTAATTGTATTTTATTGTGGGTGGCAAAGTTGGGAGGGTTTGGGATACAATGGACAATGAGACATTTATTGTATGCTTATTGTATTTTATGGATGTTTTATTGTTAGCTGCTTCGATCTTATTGGAGAAACAGGATACAAATCATCATCATCATCATCATCATCATCATCATCATCATCATCATCATCATCATCAATCAGAGATACATCTATTACACTCCATATGCACACTAGTCTCATCCAACCTATTGAAAGCTCTTTCATTATCCTAGGAATTTGTAGGTAATTCTCTCAAATAGAACCTATCACATTTGCTTCAGATTTCACTTCACATAATATAGGGAAGCAATTCAGAACTGGACAAAAATTCCTAATGAGCGAAACCTATTGTAGTGCTTTTGACATTCTTATAGACCTTCCACCTACGTGGCATCTTTCAGCTTCATCTTTATTTCTTCATATACAAATTTCAGTGATGATGCTAACTGCTAGTTGTATGCAAGGGAGTATTGTGAATTCCTTATTTCCTCTTTGAGTGATGAGAAGAAAACCTAAGAATATCTGTTCCATCATGATCCCTTTCACCAGATGTTCTGACCAGCAGGTTTCCTACCTGCAATTGCTCACCAGGGGCCAGTACAAAGAAGTCCACAAGTCACGTGGCTCCTTTCACATACGTTCCTCTGCCATTAGGACTCATAAATCCTTTATAAAGAAACCATCCTAGGCCAATGTGCTTAGAATGTTAATGCCCCTCATTCGGAAACTGGACAAGCCTTCCCAATAAAGGGATGGCAACCTGATCCCAAACTAAGAGCCTCTGAATACAAATACTCATTTAAAAAAAATCTTGAAAGTCCTTTGAATAAATTACTGCTATTGAAGAGCAAATGCATTAATATCAAGGACATCTGCAGAATATTCCCAGATCATAGTTCCCTTGGCTAGTGATTTATAGACATGAGAAGGGACACACTGATGTTTCCTACAACCAAGAAATATAGTCACAGGTCAGAAGACTGCTAAGCTAACATTTGCTCTCACAGATCTTAACAAGCTCGAAGGGTAAGAACAATCTCTTTTCATTAACTGACTGCTGATACATAAAACCAAAATGTACCCTCAGTGTTGATAGATTTATAGCCATTCTAAACAAAAGCTGGTTGGTGCTTGCTCACTGTACCTCTGCAGCAATGTATCACCTTCCAGATCAACAGGGACACTAAAAGATTTCCCTGATATGAATTCCAGAATGGGAGATATATTCTAAGATGGTATTTTGAATATAAGTTTATACTGAGGGAAGTGAAAACAAAGTTTTTTAAAAAATGTAATGGGATATGGAGGGAAGGGACGAGTGAGGTGCCCAACGGTTCTGTTCAAATTTTGTTCCACAACTTTGTAAGCAACCTGGATTATGGAGTAATGAGCATGCCAATCCAATCTGAAATGAAACCAAACTGGGAGAGGTAGCTAACATCTTAGAAGACAAAATCAGGATAACTTTAATAGATTGGAGAGCTGGACGAAAGGTAACAAAATTAATTTTAACAGGGATAAATGTAAGAGACTACACTGGGGCAGACAAAAATCACATGCACAAATGCAAAATGGGTGACACTTATGAAAAGGATCTAGACCACAAAGTGAATACATTCCAGCAGTGTGATGTGGCAGCAAAAAGGGCCAATTAAATTCTAATTTGTATCAATTCAATTATCATACCCAAACAAAGGAACATAATAGTACCACTCTATTTTATGGTATTGTATGTTTTAACATATAAGCCGCCCCTGTTGAGTTATACAGAGAGGCAGAATACAAATAAATTTTATTATTTATTATTTTGCATTGGTCAGAACTCACCTGGAATACCATGTCCAGTTCTAGACACCACAGTTTAAGAAAGATATTAACAAGTTGGAACATGTCCAGAGCAAGATGATCAAAGTGGTAAAAGGTTTGGTTGCCAAGGGATATGAGAATAGTTGAGGGACCTGGTAAGTTTAGACTGGAGAAAAGAAGACAGAGATTATAGAAGTTCATATGATAGCTCTCTTCAAATAAACTGAATAGTTGGCATATAGAATATGGAATTAATTTGTTTACTGCTGCTCAAAACAGTAGGGCCCAAGCCAATAGATTCAAAAGACAACAATTAAGATTCTATCTAAACATGGGGAAAGAGCTGTTAAACAGTGAATACTGATTCAGAACATGATGCACTCTCCTTCCATAGAGTTTTTGAAATGCAGGTTGGATGCCCTCTTCTTAGAGTTACGTACTTCCATGGTGAATTCCTGAACTACATGATGTTATATAAGGTGGTCCTTTCACACACTTTACAACTTTGTAATTCTATTATTCTTTCCCAAGAGGATACATTTTCTGTGATTAATGTCAGATCATGGAGTATCAGGCAGGAATGGTGCTCCCCACCCTACTGCCATTTAAATGGAAGTTGCAAAGATATGGCGATTCTTCACAATGGAAGGAGTTTGATGACTTCAGACTGCAAAACCCTAGTATTTCAGAACACTTGCGAGTGAAAATCCTGAAATGAGTTTTTTGGAACCACGTGCCTTAAACTTCTAAAGAACAAGTGATGATTGCTCAGGGAATATTCAGATTGTTTGCAGGGTTATTAAAACCTGTTTCTTATTCTTTGAAATAATTCCATATAACTATTAGGAAGGAAGACAGACAAGAGATCACATCTGCTATTACCCAAAGCAACTGGAATTATTGCCTTTTTTCCTTCTCCCCTCTCTTTTCCAACACAAAAGTGGTAGCGAAACTGTACGAGTATTCCTTCATCTAATTTGCGAGCCTGCTACCATCTGCTATCTTTGGCACCAACAGCATGCTTGAAATCCTCTTTATAAATGTGCCCTCAACCAGGAAACTGATTCAAATGAGAACCAATTAGCATTCCCACCACCCAAAGCACATGCCAATGTATATGCAAGTGCACGTTCTCCTTTGGCTTCCCTTTAAAAATGCACTGGGTTCCAGGAACATACATGTGTCATGGAATTCGTTTGAACAGGATAATATTACAGTTCCATGCTAAAAGATGTGGAGACTTTCTCTATGAATAATTATCTAGGATTAGGACTGGGCACCTGGGGATAGGTGCTCTGATTTCCTTCTTTGCATTTTCAATCCATATTTTTGGTTATCTTCATACATATAAATAATGTACATGAACAAACACAATCCATAACCTACCCATTAACAGATACAAACAGACTAAATACATGACTTCCCACACTCCAAGACCAAAGACATAAATATCAAATTCTAATGTTCTTCATTTTTACTCCAAGATACTATACACTCCTGCCATAAATATATAGGTGAAAGCAAAAGGTTTACTATTTAATACTCAAAAGTCACATATCATCTTTACTTCTATCTTCTTTACAAATTGTATAAATGATCCCCAATCTTTCACAAAACTATCTAATGGTTTCTCCTTAATCAAAGTATATAATTTTTGCATTTCTGTCATTTAAAGAATTTTCAACATCTAGTCTTCTTTCAGTGGGATTTCTGCATAGAGCAGCCTAGCTATCAAATGTACCACCTTATAATTTAACTCCCTAATCTTGCCCCCTTCAACCCATGCCTCCTCTTGGACTGTCTGGTTTGTGTATGTTATAATTACATCCATTGGAGGTGCCACACTTTCACATCTTTGCATTGCTGCCCTGACAGCTTGAGTATGGCAGTTCTGTCCTTTTTAAATGCACACCTCCATTGGGATGTTCACATGCAGGATTAGGGTTCAGGTTAGGATAGATACAACCAGTCTCACATCAGGGCATTTACACACACAGTTGAAGGTGTGCACTTTCCAGGCTAGAGCAGTTTATTTCCACTTCTTTTTAGTACAGCTTTCCCTCTGTTAGAACAGCCATTGCACAGTTTCCAGCCACTTTGGGGCCATGCATCATGCAAATGCTATACCCCTGAAGCAACCTAAACCTCTTCTTTTGGCCTGTCTGTTTTGGGCCTTAGACCTTTATCACATGGGGGTTTAAGTGGCCATTACCCAGCAATATTTGCATGATCATGGTAAAGATTTTTACACACCATCGCAATTAAAGATGACTTATCCCAGGAATAACCAGGGAATAACCAGCAACAAATCATTCATGGAATGTCCCCATGAATGATTTGTTGCTGGTTATTCCTGGGATTTTGTTGTTGTTAACTGCCCTCAACCTCAACCCATGGCAACTCTGCTGATGAGACTTCTCCAGGACTCTCTATCCTCCACTGCTCTGCTCAACTCCTGCAAACTCATACTAACGATTTTGTTAATAGATTTTTCCCACATGTGATAAAGTCCTTTATCATACTCAAAATGGAGGACATTTGGGAATTCCTCCTGGACAGAAGGCTATAATGTAAGACATATCTGGGAACAGGAGGACCTCTGGTCACCCTGAGCAGCTTCCAGAAGCAGAGGAGTTTTGACAAAGAATTGGGAGAGCTGTTTCCCTGGATCATAGATGTAAAGGTACTGCTGCTGCTCTCTCTTTTCTCAGAAGCTCATGGCACAATGGGCCTTTATCCAGGGTCTGTATCCAGCCACCATTACCATTTTTGTTGGAGGACTTGCATTTAATCTGTGACTTCCCCTGGTGCCACCTACCTGTTCCTCTCATTCCCATCCTCCAATTCTTTGGCACTACTACATCCATTTGTTTTTCTTTACTTGGGCCCAGTCCTGCTGTTTTTTTTCAAGCAAAGGCAGTCTGGATAAAAAAATCTTCAGTAATACAAAATTTTGCATACTGTTATTATTTTCTTTGAGATTCACACATTGTATAATGTATATTTAGGGTAATGGACAGTTAATGTTAATACTGAGAATGACAATATGTAATATAGTAACATTTTGAGTCTCATTCCAGAACACCAGGTCCCAGTAATTTGTACCAGCATCACCCCTCTCTAGTCATCCCTGTTTGTCACACTCTGTTGGATGCCTGAACCACTAAAATCTGAACAAACATTGTTAGGATGAGGCTGCAAATCCCATCAAACAGTAAAATCTGTGTTCATTCACCCCAAAGATGCATGAGATTGTCAACACTCTTCCATTATGTAAAGTGTGATTATCCAGGCTGTATCTTTTGCTTTTACTTAGATGATTGCTTACAATATTCCAATTACCGCCAACTAGGCAACCCTATCACTCCATTCCCACGGTTGCATTAATGAATAATTTAAGCTACTGTGCTTCATTTGCTTCAGAATTATTTTATGATGCAATTGAATGTTTTAATGATATTATGAAGGCTTTGTGATGATCCAAGTGGCTGGTTGCAGAAGGGGATAAATAGGACTGTTTTCAGGATTTTTTTTTAAAAAAGGCTTACAAATGGAATAATGCAGATGCCATGTTTGTGCAAATGGGTCCCCTTGAATTCAGTACATCCTAACTTATCTATGCTATGAGAAGTATGAATTCCAGTATCTTGACTATTGATCATATTATGAAGAATAGAAAGGGAGGCAGCAGCACACACGAGGCATGCAGTCTTTGCTGCTGCAAAATTTGCAAGTGAATGCAGCAGAAGACTGAAGGACAGAGCTGACAAACTTTAGAACGGAACAACCTTTGGTCCACAGATCAACTCTAGCCCTCTATGACCCTGCCTGCATGCACAAAATAAAACATTCTCCCCCAATTCCCACAGTGAAAAGTTCAAACGACACATGGCCCAATCCCTGGTTCTAGTGTGAACAGCCTGGGCAACATTCAACCCGATCATTACTGAACTTGCAGTGTTGTTGTTGTTGTTGCTGCTGCTGCTGCTGCTGTGTGCCTTCAAATCAATTCCAACTCATGGTGACCCTAAGGTGACCCTATCATGGGGTTTTCTTGGCAAGATTTGTTCCGAGGAAGTTTTCCATTGCCTTCTCCTGAGGCTGAGAGCATGTAACTTGCCCAAAGTCACCCAGTGGGTTTCATAGCTGAGTGGGAAATTGAACTCTGATCTCTAAACCCATAATGAAACACTCAGACCACTACCCCACACTGGAACCTGTAATATACCCCCTTAAAATGTCTTAAAATAACTCACATTGTGCTCAAGATCTTCCTTTAAGATCTGGAGCCCTCCATTGTGATGCTGGGTGGCTGTTTACAATGCCTCTCGTTGTACCACCCACTACTGCCGATGCTGTTGTGTGTCACTCCCTCTGAGTCAGAACAAGACATCCAGCCATGTGATCAAGTCTGGGCACTTGTTTTTAGGCCTTAGAGGGAGGAACGTGTGGCAGTAATGGGTGGCACAGTGGGATGCACATGCGAACAGCCACCCAATGTTGCAACAGAGGACTCCAGATAATGTGGGTTGTCAGAGCAGCTCCAAGGCCAGAATACTCTGAGTTGTCTCCAGGCTATTGTGGTCCATGCAAAATCTGGCCTGTGTCCAAATCCAGCTTCTACATGTGTGGGGAGAGGCCTATAAGTACCAACAGATAGTGCTTCACTGTTGAAGGAAGGGAGAAGGAGTGAATCTGGATTTTCAAATGAATACTAGTTGAAGTAGACCTAAGTTGTGGCTCATCTGCAAACCCAATAATATTGACAGGTGGTTATCTTTACAGCATAGGGAGAGGGAGGTGACTTATCGAAGAATGACATTCTGATGGGTTTTGATTCTCTGCTGATATATGCTTGAACCACATCTCTCCATCGCCACACTCATGGTAAATCTTTCTTTCCCCCCTTTAGCCATAATGATCTCTGCTTCTTCCTTAGAGAAATCCTCTTTTAAAGCATCTAAGAGCTTCTGAATTTCATAATAGAGCTTTGAAAAGTAACAAAAAGCAACACTTTTTAGAGGGTTCATCTCAGTTTGAACAGCCACAGGAAATTTCAGAAAAGAATGGTAAGATCAACAATATTTCCCATGTTACCACTTAAATTCTGCCTAGTAGCAACAGCAACAGCAACTGAAGGCCTTGCTTTAGTGAAACATGTGCAGGACTTTGGAGGATGGTTAGCAAATGTCGGCCTCAGTTGTATGAGATGCATGGTTAACAATGTTCTTTCCTGGCTAGTTAAGGCAGCACATGGAGTTTAGGCTGAGTGGGTAAAGAAGAGTAATCAGCATCTCCTTGGGGTACATTGATTGGAACTCCTTGGAGGATATAGTTCCATCTAGTTTTGAAATGGCTGTGGTAAGCTCTTTATTGAAGACACCAGCTCTGAATCCCACTACATTTCAAACCGATCGGACTTTTTTGGGCAGGGTATGTGAATACATACAGATTTTCTAGAACCATTTCTAGTCAGCTTCAAACTACTTTACTGGGACTGTAACAACCTTGTTGTT
>NC_056522.1:365758912-365765515 GCF_019175285.1 Sceloporus undulatus | reverse complement strand
TAGTCAGCTTCAAACTACTTTACTGGGACTGTAACAACCTTGTTGTTGTTGTTATTATTATTATTATTATTATTATTATTATTATTAAACTTTATTTCTAGAGCGCTGTAATTATACACAGCGCTGTACAAAGTCGGTAAAATTAAGAAGTATATAAAAGCCTGCCCAAGGCGTACACTCTAAGATAATAACAATTAAATAGAGGAATTGATAAAATTACCATGTAGAAGAGAAAAGACAAATTAAAAACATCAAATATAAAAGCAGATTACATCACATCAAACATTATCAGACAGCCAGATGACAATCACAAATTCCCTGAGAACGCTTCCCTAAACAATATGGTTTTCAGCTCAGCCTTAAAGCTGGTTAGAGAAGTGATGAGCCGTGCATGCAGAGGAAGAAGGTTCCAGGAATGAGGGGCAGCAAGAGAGAAGGGACTGATCCGGGACAGGGCAGAGAAAATCCTGAGTTGAGAGAGGACACTTTGGCTACCAGAGCGGAGAGTGTGAGTAGGGATGTAGGGAGAGAAAAGATCAGTTAAATAAAGAGGGGCCAGCCCATGCAGGGCTTTAAAAGTGAGTAGCAAAAGTTTGTACCTGATGCGGAAAGGAAGAGGGAGCCAGTGGAGGGAAGACAACAGAGGGGAGACATGATCATAATGGCAAGCAAGTGACATTGGTCACATTGGCTCTATCTTTTCAAGCCAAACAAAACATCATCCCTGTCTTCTCATCAGGTAGTCCAGATGACACATGGCCCCAAACCCAGTTCTGATATGAACAGTCTGGATGACATTCAGAAACTTCAGCATTGAACTCAGAGTATTCCCCTTTATAATGGATTAAAACAACACCTTTTGCTTCAAATCTTCCCAGAAGATCCACAGCTCTCTGTTGCAATGCTGCCTAATACCAGTCTAATAGAATGGGATCTGGCTATACATGTTTTGCAGGAGTTCAGGGTTTTTTGTTTTTTTTCAGGAGGATGAAAAACTTTGCATAAAAAGGCTTTGTGGCTTTTACCAGTGTATCAATGGAAATCTACAGAAATGCACATTACCACATGTGTGGCTGTCCGTTTGAAGTCTGCTGTCCATTCAAGGCACCCCACAACAAAATCTTCCTGTATGCTCTTTTTAGTGTCTACATTTTGGAGACATTAAGGTTCATTTTAGACAATATCTAAAATGAAAATATGTAGCCAGGATGTGATTTGGGTCGCCCACTGCCATGGTCAACTTACTCAGGGAAAGCAACAGTGTTCGAGATGATCCACATTGAGAGACACTGTCTGTTTCCTTCCTTAACTGCAATATAGAGGGAGGTATTTCCAGGGGGTGGATGGTGAGGAGAAAAAATGAAGGTGGAGTGAGAAGTTTAAAATGAAAGGAGACCAGGGAGGCAATAAAGGATGACAAGGAAAGAACTTTTGCACAGCAGGATGCTAAGATGCCACAATTTCATCATTGTAGGAAACCCAAACATACCAGTTTGGGGGACAGTCATTTCCCCACAGTTTGTCAAAAGTGCCATGGTGCCACTATAGTCCTGGGCTCTGTCTTCTGCACGCGGACCTTCATAAACCCATCTACCTACCCTATGTCCTTCCCAGACAGTTTCTGTCTGTATATTTTTTATTTTCAATTGCATAGTCACATCAATTGACTATGAAAAGACATGGGTGTGTGTGTGGGGGGGGAACAGCCTACTTGTGAATAGTGAGAAGGAAGGGGGAGAGGAGCATAATTATGCCCACTCACACCATGTAACTGCTTGCATATCACAACTGCAGCAGGAGGAACTTATCACATATGGAAAAGTAGCACGGTTGGGTGGTATTGATGAGTTTTGCCTGCCATTGAAAAGGAGCACTCCAGGAATGGATGGAAGAGGAAGCAGCTACAGGACAGGCATGGTATCATGTGATAAGGTGTAGCTCCAGATACTACTATCTTGCAATTCCACTTTGGCATTCTCATGTAATAAAATCCAAAGAGAAACAAAGGATGGTGATGGAGAGAAAGCTGGTGAAGCACAGCAGAGGGCTGAGAGCAGGCACAGATGCAAATGGCTCACATATGTCTCTTCTTGTCGGTAGACTCCCAGGACTCAGGCTAATACCATAGGGCAATAAAGGGGACAGCGCCCCCAGAGAGGGAGAAGATGAAAGCATCTTGCTCTTCCTCACTGGTGTCATCTAGACAGGTCAGTATAAGACTGACTGTTCAGAGGGGCGTCTGGAGAAGCAAGCCAGAGAAAGAGAGCCTGCTGAGTATCTGTAGCTGTCTCCACAGTTGAAGTAGAGTTCTGTTGTTAGAGAAGCATGGGTAGGAAGCTAAAGAGAAGGGAGGCCAGATCATTGTCTGGCCTGGGGACAAGGGGTCCAGTTATACTGTAGACAGCCAAATGCCAAAATGAGAGGCCAGGGAGAGCCAGGCTAAGGGAACGACTACTTACTTTTGATCTACAACTGAGGACAAGTCCTCTTTTTTCTATTGGACTATGGCTAGGAGAGAGAGGGTGAGTTCAACCCCACTCAACAGAGAATGTCTGTTTCTTCTTGATCAAGTCAAAATCTGATCAATTTCTGACCCATTATCTGTGCAAAGGAAGTACCCAGGAGTGGGGTGTGTGATTTACAGATTAGCTCCACTCCAGGAACACAAGCATTCAGTAGGTTCAGATAAATTTTAGTCAGCAAGGAGAACAGATCTCAGCACATAGTTGTGGTCAGCCCTGAAAAATTATTCCAGTTACACAGTATACTTAAAGTTCAAACAGTTCACCCATTACAAAAGCCTTCTTTCCATTTTTCAGCAACTTAAAACATACAGTGGTGGAATCCACATGAGAAGTGGGTTTCCCCCATTAATGAAAAGGTGCAGCAGAGAATTGGGTGGTCTACACAGCAGCTACAGGATCATCATGACATTGTATGATAATATTCAATCATAGATATGATTATGCTGCTATAATTCCACAATTTGGCTGTGTGTGATAAATTCCAATATGTCTTTGTATTTTTTAAAATAATAATAATAATATAGTCCTGCATTCCAAAGTTAAGAGAAAAGTAAAAGAAATTTTTTGAACGTAATTGGTTCATATTCAAATACAATCCAAACTGACCCCCTATCTCTAACTTGGGAAAGGTGTATTTCAAACCAAGTCTCATGGAAATAGTGAAGTAGGACCCGTTCTACACCCACACAAAGAAAGACACAGAGAGACACACACTGGTTAAATCAAACTGACACACTCCTCCGCAATGGCTGGTTTTATTTTATTTATTTTTTTAAAAAATTGAGATTATCCACATCATGTTGAGACTTGCTTCTCCCACCTTTTTGCTCTCAGATAGAGAAGCCTGTCTGGAAGTGAGAGGGATGTATGTGTATGATATACTGCTTGTCCTTTTGAAATACACAGATGTGGCAAATGGGAAAAGAAACATGTCTCTGCTTCCATAAATTTTTAACTGAGGCATCAGTGGGGAAAGGCTGAGGTTGTACAGCAGCTCAGAGTCCTTTGCTTTTACCTCTGAGATGACAGCACAGCATCAGGCTGCCAGAGTGGTCCTCATTTGAGATCCTTATCTGTTGTAAACCAGCATGGTTCCATGAATTGACAATGAGTTGATATCAGTTTTGCAGCTGTAATGGGCCTGCTTGATTAAGAGTGTAACAGTTTTAACACAGTTTGTGGCTCATGGGTCAGTTTGGGGATATAACTATAAATGGAAGTTTGCTTAGCTGTACTCTATAAATCTCATAAAGCAATACCGTCTGATGATCTGGGCTATTGTCTTTTACTGCATGCATCAGACAAGGGATTATAGTAAATAATTTGTTTTGGAAGGCTGATAGCTCTAATGGGCCATGCCTGATAGTGTTCAAAGTTTGTGATTAGGCACAGTCCACCATGACAGTCTTTCAGCTCAGATTTCAAAACTGGGGGATTTGGGAGGGAGGTGACATACATCCTTCTCTTAGCAAAGTCCTTCTATACAACTTTTGCCTGTTTAGCAATAAGATAGTATCAACTCAGGAGTTGGGATGGAATAATCTGTCAGTTTCACTTCTTTCTACATTGAGTTTTGTAGGATTCTCGCATTCTTTTCATCTCAAATGCCAATAAATGTGACATTTTTTCAATTGTGTTAAAAAGGACAAAATCCTCATCTATCTGCACTAACGTCCCAACATGAACAACAACATAAACAACCTCCCAAAAAGCATGAACTTTACCTAAAGAAGCCAGTAAAACTTCAAAAGTTTGCATGATATATTATGTACATTTTAGTTGCCTCAATAAATGTTTTACATCATTGCTTGGTGAATTTTGGATTTTGTTGTATATCTATTTTAGGTTCTCCATTGTTCAGTTTAAAAAGGAATTCTGAAATATTTTCTATGGCAAATACAAAGAGTTTTGCCAATGGTCTTGCCAGAAATGAAAAATTCTCACACGGTCCTATTCAGGATCAGGATGCTATCAAAGGCAAGTCCTGTCTGTCTGTACATGGCCTTCCCTCTCCCCTGCCCTGTCAAACTGAATATAACTAATCCATTTCACAATTCATTTAGAAACTATACAAGGAATATAATTCTTCATAAAGCTACAGTCCTTCAGGAAGCCAGCAAGATGCCTATACAGAGTTGGAATGATATTAGTGTCTGTAATTCATTTGGGCCATCTTGGAGCTCTTAGACAGGAATTACAACCTAAAGGGATTCTTCTCCAATACCAAGGTGGGCTTGATTTTCCCCCTCCTCTGCCAGCTGCAGAGAAGCTTGGCTGGAGATCAAAGACTTCTCTGCATCAACATTGACATTCTGTCAAAGATGCATCAGGGACCCCTTATTATTATCCAGAAAGTTGTGGTTCGGAGGAACTTCCCTTGAACCAAGAAGAGTATCAACAAGGCCCCTTGGCTGCTTCACAGCATGGTTGGAGGCATTAAGTAGCATTAGCCAGACCAGATCGAAGTAGGGCACACCTTTCCGTTGTTATGCTTGTCATTAATCCTCACAATGGTCTCAGTTCCAAGAGAACAAAATCAGAAAGCAGACCTTTATCATCTCATTGATTTTTGAAAGTGGATTGGGAGTGGGAGAAGCTTTACTCTACTTTAAACTATGTCTGCATCTAAGGATATGTTTTTTATTAATCCAGCAATTTAATAAGTGAATTATAAACAAGAAGGCAAGTGGCCAAAACCAAGCACTTTGGACCTTTCCTTATTACAATAATCACTGATTATGGTTGTAACACTTTGTGTTTTCACTTATTATTCCACACAGGATATCAGGTGATGGCAACGACTTTGATTGATTCTGGGTAAAATGTAATCAGTCTGACACCAGCCGCTGTAGTAGCCCAACACTCTCTCTCTCTTTCTCTGTTTTAGAAGGAGAATATTTTCAGGGAGCCTGGATGGGAGGTTTTCATTCATAATAATAGGTATCTAAAAATGCACAGCCTATGAATGCCTTTGTGATTAGTATATAGGGCAGATGCCATCCTGCTACATATTTTGGCAACCAGTAGCATGTATATTCTCAAATGTCAGAGGTAATTTTGTCTTGATGGGCTTCATGAGACACAGGGACCATCTTAATTTCAGCCTCCAGTGGGCAGTGCCAGCCACAACGCATGTTCCAGCACCATCTGTAAACTTACAAATACCTGATTACACAGTTGTGTTGTGAGTTGCATAGAAACTATGATCTGGTTTGGCAAGATAGGAGCCAGTGCATCCTTGGTGCCCATTTGGTCACAAAAACTGTTTTGATGTGAGGATATTTCATGTGGAATCACATCCATAAATTCTCCAGAATGTAGAAGTCTTATAAATAAAGCACCTTTTTCATGTCTTTCACCAATTTTTTGGAGTGCTTTTGTAATCTTTCTATTTCTTCCTGATTAGAAATTCTGCACTAATCTTCAGAGGAGATGCAGGAACCTGTCATGTAAGGTGAAATCCTCTAATCCTTTCTCCCCCATAAAAACTATGGACCCATGCCCTTCCAGGAGATGAAGCCAAATCACTATAAGTTGGAATCAGG
This sequence comes from Sceloporus undulatus, assembly GCF_019175285.1. Classification (NCBI taxonomy): domain Eukaryota; kingdom Metazoa; phylum Chordata; class Lepidosauria; order Squamata; family Phrynosomatidae; genus Sceloporus; species Sceloporus undulatus. The sequence continues at coordinate 365,759,445 of NC_056522.1, read as the reverse complement.
AAGTAAATATCGAAAGAAACCATTTGAAGCCATTCCATTGTGGCATTTATACTGTAAGTTGCTCCAGGGTAATGTTTTGTCATTTCTTTTTTACACTTGACGAATTTTAATGATTATATTGCTGGGATGAGTGTCTGGATAGTGCCATTAAACTCCTACTATTGTGGCTTTGTTTGAAGGCTACCTTGTTGCGTCTATTTAATTTACAGTACATTAAACTAATATAATCGCACAATACATGACCTGCTTCACCATCTGGGCAGGAAAGGTAGCAATGGTGGCATGGGGAGGGGGAGACCGTTGGGGAGAGGGCAGAAAGAGATGGTATTCACAGATTTGTGAAGCCTGTGGTGCTTTCAGAGAAAGAATCTGTGCAACCAGTGGTACAATTTAAAAATATGAAGGGTTAAAATGTGTACAATGGGGGTGGAGGTGGGGATGATGATAAATGCTATAGAGGACCACAGAAGAACAAAAAGACAAGCAATAACATGCCAAGTCACAGAGGAAGGACAACCATGGGATTTTGCAGT
>NC_056522.1:365752673-365758887 GCF_019175285.1 Sceloporus undulatus | reverse complement strand
AAGGTCTCCCTGCTCCAGGAAGGGGCGCAGCTGGCGTATCAGCCGAATTTGTTTAGAAACTAAACATGTATTCCAACCCCACTTCTGCCAAATGGTCCAAGTGGCAAAACATTAATGCTTAGGCTCAGCAGGATCTCTTGGTATCTTTTGACAGCTCCTGGAATTGCAGCATCCTGACAGATGCCATTCTTGATACCTGACTTGGCCTTGCCTTTCATTTTGTTCCCTGCCTGACGTGCCAAACATTGCCGAACCGCTAGATCTAACTGCCCTTTAAAGGGACGGTGCCTTTCCTATACCATTTCAGATAATGCAGGGATCTACTTCACATAATTGTTGCGACAATAAAGTGGCGAGGAGGAGATTGTTGTATGCAATCTTTAGCTCATGGGAGAAAAGTCAGGAATACATTGGGTGGACAAATTGCACCTACATATATCTTTGGGGGGCATTGCCTCTCTTCTGCAATGACCAGTTCCTCTGAAATTCACCTGCAGCTGTCAGGTGTTGCATATGCACCTCACGTCCTATAAAAAGCTGGGAAGTTGGTGTAATGGGTTAGATCTGAAAGACTAAAGATTTGAAATTCTTTATTACAGTCAAAGACCAGCATCAATATAAAATATAACATAAAAAATAAAATAATACACATAAAAAGATTGCTTGGGATAAAAATCTGCCAACTAGAAATGTAAATAATTCATTTCCATTACATTTAAGATAGCTTCATTTAAAATAAAATAAATAAAATAGAAATAAACCTTTTTGGGTTTCCTCCCTTAAGATAGAAATAATAAAGGTAGATTAGCAATATCAGATTTTAACCAGACATACAGTATCAGACATGACACAATATTATGTGTTTAACTTTGATCAGTTGTTCTTTTCCTACAAGTGATTGCTAGTGCAGAAAATTGTGCCACTTTATAAGTTATATGCGAGTTCCAGTCTGATAAAAAGCTTCAGATCTCCCAGCTATGTTCAAGAGTATCAAATCTTTGTGAGCTTTGTCATAAAAAGGGCAATGAAACAATATGTGTCCAACATTTTCTATATCCCCTGTGTTTCAGGGGCATGTTTGCTCGTGAACAGGAGTTTTACTAAATTTACCCTCCAGTAATGCTGATGGAAGAACGTTTAATCTAGACAGTGCAAAAGCTATTCTATATCTGGGGATTGATAGGTTTGTGATGTAGTTTGGCACAGTAAGCGGTCCTATACTGTCCCAGTAAGAAAAATAGTTTGCGGACTGAGTTCTATGGTTTTGGAATTCTGTGTCCTTTATGCATTGCATAATGGCTGTTTTAGCTTTAGAATATCCCATAGACTGGAGGGTGTTAGTCGTGAGACCCAGATTTTGGAGTTTTGTAGTCAGAGATTTTTTCCATTTAGAAAGTACCTGCCAAAATTAATGGCGTAAGTCCCACAGGAAGAAAAGTCAACTTTAGCCGGAAATTCACAGTGAGCATCAATATTCGGGCTTCCGTAGAAATTTGTCCTGTCTCCAACCTGAGTATTACATTTGGGATGCATGTTGAGATTCTTGTAACTACTCTTAAAAATTTGGTTTGTGCTACTTCGAATGAGTTGTAATCGTTAAGCGTGTAAATCTAACAGCCATACAGCATCTGGATGGCTGCGGGGACATATTGGCCACCTTTAGAATAGAAAAAGGAAAGAAGTGCTTTGGTACTTCTTTGGGCACTTGCGATGGCATGCTTCGTTTGCAGATTCCATGATCCTGTTGACTGGAAGATTATCCCTAAGTATTTGTATGTGGTAACCTGATCTATTTGATGGCCATTGATCTGCCATTTCTGTTTGGTCTTTTGTTTGGTGTAATGGGTTATACATGCTATGGGCAGGTTTACTTTATCTATTTTATTGTTTGTATGTACAGTGCTGTGTAAATCTACAGCACTATATAAATAATAATAATAATAATAATAATAATAATAATAATTATTATTATACAGAAGAAAAGGCTATTGCTGAGGCATAAAGATTTTAGATGCAGGTGCTGAGATATTAACAGGAGGGAGACAAGCATGAATGCAGCTTGCTCAAGGTAATTTCTGTGAAAATTTGTTGTTGTGTGTATCACAAGAGTTTCTTGGCAAGTTTCTTGGTGACCCTTAGCAAGATTTGTTCAGAGGGGGTTTTCCATAGCCATCCTCTGAGGCTGAGAGTGTGTGACTTGCCCAAGGTCACCCAATGGATTTCCATGGCCGAATGGGATTTGAACCCTTGTCTCCAGAGTCATGGTCCAATGCTCAAACCACTACACCATGCTGGCTCTACTGTGAAAATACTCTGACTGTAATAACATAAAAGGGGAGGAATGGGAATGAGAGTGGGAGATGTGTTTATAAAATATAACAAATAAGAATTAAGCCTGCCATGAATTTGTAACTGTGTGTAGTCTAATTAGACAATGTTAATGCTTGCTAGTCATTTATAATTAATATAATAAATAATTTTTAAAATTTTTATCCTGCTTTTTGTCAAACAATCAAAGCAGCTTACAACAGACTAAAACACATCCATATATACACAGTACCCCCCTTAAAACAAGATTAAACAGTATAAAACTAAAACTAACATTTTAAAATCCAGACAATAACCATGAGCAGAGTTTGATGAATATGGAAGTCTTATTTGTGGCTGAGTATTTTATTCCGGAAAGGCCTACCGGAAGAGATCTGTTTTAATGGCTTTTTTAAAGCTCTCTAGATTGGTAATTTGACGGATCTCGCCCAACAAGCCATTCCATAAGTTGGGAGCGGCTGCAGAAAATGTCCTCTGGGAGGTCGCCGTCAACCTGGTCTTTAAGGGCTGTAGTAAGTTCCTCCCAGAAGACCTGAGTGTATGGGGCAGATTATATGGAAGGAGGCGATTCTTTAGATAGGTTGGGCCCAAGCCATGTAAGGCTTTAAAGGTGATAACCAACACCTTGCACTGTGCCCAGAAACTGATAGGCAGCCAGTGAAGTGACTTCAATATTGGTGTTATATGGTCACTCCTTGCTGTTCCTGTGACCAACCTGGCTGCCATATTCTGTACCAACTGGAGTTTCTGGACTAGGCACAAGGGTAGCCCCATGTAGAGTGCATGGCAAAAATCAAGTCTTGAAGTTACCAGTGCGGGCACTATAGTATCGAGGTCACCCGGTTCCAGGAAAGGGCGCAGCTGGCATATCAGCCGAAGCTGATGACAGGCGCTCTTGACCGTTGCATTCACCTGATTCCTCATCTGAAGCGACAAGTCAAGAAGCATGCCCAGACTGCAAACACAGTCCTTTGAGGAGAGCATGAGCCCCTCTAGTACTGGAGGTTGCAGCCAAGTACCTGGTTTGGGGGCCCCTACCATAAGCACCTCCGTTTTATCTGGATTCAACTGAGCTTGTTTTCCCTCATCCAATCCATTACTGTCTGAAGACACTGGTTAAGGGGAGAGATGCCATCTGTTGTTGTCGCTGATGACCATGACATGGAAAAATATAACACCTGACCCCAAATAATAATAATAATAATAATAATAATAATAATAACAGGATTTATTTATATGCCACCCAATCACTGGGAATCCGGGCGGCTTACAACAGAGGGGATAATAGACGATTCCCTGCCCTCAGGCTTACAGTCTAAAAAGACACGACACAAAAGGAGAAGGGAATGGTGGTGGGGGTGGGGGTCCAGCAGTTTTTCTCTCCCTCTGAGACCTGGACCAAGGCAGATGGACTGCAGGGAGGGCTCTTTTTCTTAATCGAGGCCGGGCCCGATGGCATTGGGCCTGTTCTTTCACTCCCTCTAAGGCCAGAAGATGACAGTTGGAAGGAGGGAGAGGAGGGCTCTTCTTCTTCAGGCCCGATGGCATTGGGCCTGTCCTTTCACTCCCTCTAAGGCCAGAAGATGACAGTTGGAAGGAGGGAGGGGAGGGCCTGAATATCCACAGATGATTTCTCCCAGTGGCTTCATATAAATGTTAAACATCGGTGACAGGATTGTGCCTTGAGGGACACCACAATTAAGCTCTGTTTTTGAAGAGCAACTGTCCCCGAGCATCACCCTCTGGAATCTGCCTGAGGGGAAGGAGCGGAACCACTGCAAAGCAGTGCCTCCAATTCCTAACTCTCTCAGGCGCTCCAAAATGATGCCGTGATCTATTGTATCAAATGCTGCTGAGATGTCTAGAAGCACCAACAGGGTCACGCTCCCTCTGTCAATGCCTAGATGAAGGTCATCAGTTAGAGCGACCAGGGCAGTCTCCACCCCATACCCAGTCCTGAAGCCTGTTTGAAACGGATCAAGAAAATCGGCTTCATTCAAGACCACTTGGAGCTGCAGAGCAACTGCCCTCTCGATCAGCTTGCTCAAAAATGGTAGATGAGAAACAGGCCTGTAATTTTTCATGTCCAGGGGGTCAAGGGAGGGTTTTTTCAAGAGCGGTCTAATGATTGCTTCTTTCAAGGAAGATGGCATATAGCCCTCCCCAGGGGGAGCATTGATGATACGTCTAAGAAGTGCCATCAATGCCTCACCCCCCCCCCCCCCGATGGCCAGCCATGATTATTTATGACATAATTGTCATCCAACTGGATCTATAGTTTCTTAATAAAGGTTTTCTGAGTTTTAATTACTGAAGCCTAGATCTCTGAACTTGGTATCCTGTTGGACTTGACAGCAGTCCTCCAATCATTGCCAAGTGATGGCAGAGGGATGGCACGAGACAGCTGGGGAAAACCCGCCTATGTTCTCATAGCCAAATGCACAGAGATGCAGGCATCTTCCAAAACCTTCCAGGGAATCCTCTGGAGGACCTGGAAGATGACCCCATGATTGTTGATTTTATGTTTTTAACTGTGGTTTTAACTTGTGTGGTAATAATATTGTAATGTTTTAATTGTATTTTTAAAACTCTGCTGTGATCCCACCTTGATCCAATTGGGAGAGGCGGGAAGATATAAATAAACTCTATCATCATCATCATCATCATCATCATCACCACCACCACCACCACCACCACCACCACCACCACCACCACCACCGGGCATCCAGCATCAGAACATAGCCAGAAATCCTCAGCTCTCTGGAGGAAAGCAATAAGTCCTGGGTGGAGGTCAAGACATGACATAGCTGTGTTTGATGGAACTTTTTGACAGATCTCCTCAGTGCAGGCTCTTGGTGAGTTTTAATGGTAGATTTTGCTCCCATGCTATAGCCATGAGTATGCAGTTTGGATGTGGTCCCTGCAGATCCATGATTCATCAGTTGTGTCCTAGTCTAGCACTCAACCTACTATATCACATTGACTTTATGCTCTACCCATGTAGAACATCATCATCTGGAAATTATTACTGTTGTTGTTGTTATTGAAACAAATTATTAAATCCATTTTAAAGTATACAAAACCTCATTGGCTGACATCTGTTCCTCCTCACCCTTTGTGTTTCCCTTTCTCTGTTGCCTCCTCCCAACCACCCCCACCTAATTTAGATTGTCAACTCCTCGGGAGTCTTGTCTCTTGTCTTGTGTTATTCTTTCTAGGCTGCCAGTATGATATAAATTGTGAATAATAGAAGGCTCCCAACATTTGCAGGCAAGGAGTGTGTCACATTTCTTTAATGGCATTCCAATGGCATGTGTACTGAATTAGATGAACAAAGTGATTTGATGAAAGAGTCATTTCTTTCAGCTTTGTGAGTTGAAACGCCACTTAATTAGAAATCAAAGCAGGAGTCAGAAGAGGACTCAGTTAGTGGGGCTGGCCCAAGACATTTTGCTGCCTGAGTCAGAGGGACAAATGGTGCTCCTCACTCTTGTATTAAAACCCAGCCATAATATTTTCAAACATGTGGCAGGAAGTCACACAAACACCTCTCCCTGTCCCCAGTAGAAAAATAGAATAGTGGTAAAGTAAGGCATTCAAAATTTGCTGGCCTTTCATGGCATCCAAAATTATTTAAATTAATTCCACAGCCAATAGATCATTTTACCATTTATCTTTGGTCCCATAGAACTGTTATCACCCCCATTTCAGAATGCATTTTTTCAATACCATTTTTCTCTGCAGAGGAATTGCCCAGAATCCTATACCAGCTATTTAGTTAAGTAACATCTCCTAGTTAAACCTCCCCAAACCTGATAGAAACATATTTCACTCATGCTTCTATGACTGGAACAAGGACGTAGCCAGGATTTTGGGAAGGGGGGGG
>NC_056522.1:365554583-365752573 GCF_019175285.1 Sceloporus undulatus | reverse complement strand
TTGCATGAAGCAGCTGCTGCCCAGTAAAACAGAACAAGAAGCAACCATCCTATCTGGTGTTCAGCCCACCTCTGAGCAGTCACCAAGTGTGGTCTGCACACACACACACACACCCCACAACCCCTAATGACAACACTGATGTAGGGACTTATGAATAATAAATCAGTTATGGATACACAATTCTAGGTTATGCATATGTACCCGTGATAGTGAATTCCAGCCAACCAGTTTTATTCAAAACAAGCAATATGAAATGAAGCAACCATGCATAAGGAAGCAAAAATATTTTGAATTCTCTAGTGACTAGTTGAAAGTGTCATCCAAAATATATCCTGGGTCACCTTTTCTTCCACCAGCCAGTTTCTTCTTTTCTTGCAACTTCCATTTGAATGGCTGGCCACACTATTGTTTATTTATTTATTTACCTGTCTCCCCCTTTTCTCTTTTTATTGTAGATGTGCTCTTGGAGCTGGATAACAGAAGGCTGTGTTATGCCAGCTTTCCTTCACCCTCTTACCTTAGGATAGGTCCAAGAAGGAGGGGCTTTGGTCAATGCAGAGGGAGGAAGATCAGTTTTGCATCAACCAAAAGGAGATATATATGGGCATATGGTTGACTTTTGCCTGTGTAGGTCATTAAAAGGATGCCAGCCTATGCATGGAAGGTGTGTTCTATGGCCCTGAGCTACAGCACCTCTGTAGCTAAATGAAATGTCAGTGTACAGATGCAGCCTGGCTGTGAATACCAGGTGGTGACTAGAAAGGAGAGTAATAACACTTTCATGTTTGCTTCTGAGTATCCAGGGGTGCACACAACTCACTGCTGGAAACAGAAGGCTGGTCTGGTCCATTGTCTGATCCAGCAAGGCAATTCTGATGCGTACCTGCACAACCGTTTCATTAATCCCCAACACTGCCAGAACTTCAATATGTCTCCCTCCCATGCAGATGAAACACAATTGTTTTAGAAAAGATGATTCTTCTCTGCAGAGGCTATGCCACATCCTCATTCATCACCCTCAAGTGATCGCAACTAAATTACTCTCTGCCACTGCCACTCATTTTTCAGGCCTCTTGCTAATTCTCCAAGCCTCGTTAAAATGCTGCAAGCAAAGGCGCCCTTCTGATCTTTCCAAACATTCACTAAATGGTTTGAATTTATTCATTGGACTATTCTCATCCTGGGTCATGTCTCCCCCCCTCCCCCCCCCCCTCTTTCTCTCTCTTTCTCTCTCTTTCTTTCCAGTGTGTGTCTCATTGACTTTTAAATTTTCATTAAAGCTGCAGCAGTGGCTTTTGTCTGAAGCCAATTCAGAGAAGAAAAAAAGTTGTTGCTTGGAGAAAAGGAAAGAAGTACTGTAAGAAGAGGCTACTAAAGAAATGATGGTAATATTTTTTAAATGCTCTATTATATATTCTCAATAAACCCCAGGGATATTATCTCACCATATAAGTAAGCCCTGTATTTTAGAGGAAGCAAACTGGTCCTTGTTTTTGCTGCTGTTTTGTGTCTAGTAATCTGGACATTAGGGACTGAAAGAACAGTTGGAAATATTTTTAAAAAATGGTTTAAAATGTATTTCCAAAGTGCGGGGAAACCTTGATAAGAAGTATCCTGGACTAACAAGAATCTTTGCAGTTCAGAACTTATTTAGCATAAAATTTGTACCTGATTTTCTTGGTGTAGAAAACATTTAATAATACTGTTTCCTGTACAGAGAATGCTGTTTTGTACACAAAAAAGCCCACATCCAAGCTACAAAGAGCCTTTCAAATACTGCATACAAAGACATTTTTTGCATTGGGGTGAAAATTGCTGAAATTACACATTCCTTTCTTTGAAAACTAATTTCATAAAGAATTACATTCCTAGTGGACATAAGGGGCAAATATGCAATAATCTCTCTGTCTGCCTCCAATTTGTTGAATTCATGCAAGGCCCACCTGCGTAGTTGTCCCACCTTTGTTTTGTATCAGGTCATAATATCCAAACCAAAATCTAATTGCTAGTCCTAACAAAATAGATCATTGACTCAATAGATCTTCTTGGGTTGGAATTAGTAAATAAATGTATGCCCTAGTGTTTTCTTCCTGGATTGAAATTTGTGCACATCCCTAATGGGACGACTTGAGCGTTTATGTGCACAATTTATCTATAAATCTTTCACACTACATAGGTATAGCACTATGAGTCCACTTCAACTGCAATTATCGCACCCTATGGAATCCTGGATTTATAGTATGAGAAGGTACTGGAGCTCTCTGGTTGAAATTTATAAATATCCATCTCTGAACTGCAAATCCCAGGATTCCACAGCATGCAACCATGGCAGCTAAAATGGACTCATAATGTTATAAATGTTTAGTGTGAAATGGCCCCTAATTTATAAATCTTTTCCTGACTGACTAAAACATTTTCTTCAATGATGCATCTTTTAGCCATTACCATTTTAAAAATGTGTACCTTGTTTTGCATTTAGTGTGAGTAGCAAATTATGCTACTTTTGTAGCATACCACTGACTCTGATAAAATTTCTTTCTTGATAATGTTACATGTGGTCCACGTGTCAGCACCCGGTAAGATGAGTGGGTGGATCCCTTTTGTCAAAATCATGGCAGAATTCAGGGAAGAGGAAAAGGATGGTTTGGAGAGGTGTAAAAGGACTTCATAAAAATGGGGTTCTTTGTCAGAGGTTTTGTTAAGGGAGGCATGCCTGCATAAATATACTCTAAGTTTTGAAGAGAAAAAAAGGAAGTGGAAGGTTCATCTCAAGGTAAGCTGACTATTTGCCATAATAAATGAAAAGTAATTCAATAATTATTGAATTATCAAATCATTATAGAAATGCAATAATTTTTCTCCACTTTAAAAAAAAAAGTGAAAATGCCACCTTTTTTGTAGCCTCCCAAATGGAGCTGTTAAAACATGGAGGAGTATTTTTCATCTCTGTTTTTATACCGTGGCAAATATTTAATGCAGACGAAAGTTATCCCCTAAAGAAGTATCAAAAGGCTCTTTGCTGCCCTCAAAATTTCTTGGGTGTTTTGAAGAGGAGAACCTTCATATTCATCTCAAGATTTCACCTCAGGTCAAATTTAGTGTTTACACTTAATCTGTTAGTATCGGGTGTCAATCTGTTCTCCTTAAAGCCAAAAGAATTTCAATGCAGTACAACATGAGCCATTTTTCTTGATATCTAGATCAACAAAGAAAATAGAAAAGAGAAGCTGTCCTGACGTACCACACCGAAGTTCTCATTCGAGGGAGGCTGATTCATTTAAGATGCAAAGCCTTCTTGCATCTCTTGTCTCCTGTATATTGGATTTCAGAGCTGAGGGGAGCTGAAGGAGGAAATGGATGGCTGTTATAAGTCAATACAGGTTAGAGAAAATGCCAGATTGACAGAGAGGTTGACACAGCACCAACCAATGTTGTTCTGAAAGCAGCAGTCACTGAACAAACTCCAATTAACCCAGCACTTCCAAACCTTCTGGCAAAAGATGTGTCCATTACTTCCTCTCAGTTTTAATGCCACATTTCTTGAAATTTGTGTGTAAGACGGACGACATGGACTCAAAACCAAAAGCTCTCACTACTACAGTGGCTACTTTGTGGATACATCAGGGCTACTTTGGCTACACCTGCACTGCAGAAATAATCTCTTCCAAACCTCTGATAGCATAGACTCTGTAGATTCTTTAACTGCTAAGAGAACTTTCACATTATTATTATTATTAATTATTAACTTTTATTTATAAAGCGCTGTAAATTTACACATCATACAATTAGAGCACTATGGTTAACTGTCGTGGCTATATCCTATGGAATCCTAGGATTTTTCCTTTGGAGATGCACTAGAGCTCTATGGCTGAGAAGTGGAAATACTTCATGAAATTAGAAAGCTCAGGATTCCATAGGTTAGAACCAAAGCAGTTAAAGTAGAATCATAACTGTGCAGTGTGAAATGGCCCTAAAGCACCCCTGACATCTCACCTCTGTAAAAATCTGACTTCTGTAAAAATTAATCAACCAAAAACCTCTAGTGAAGGAGAGTTCACCAGCTTCTAAAATAGGGAATTCCACTGTCAGACAGTCTTACCATCAGGATGTCCTTCATGTTTGATCAAAATCTTTCTTACATTTCGAAACCATTGGTTTGGATCTTGCCCCATCATCTGGAGAAGTTGAAAACAAGCTGGTTCCTTCATTGAACCCTTCATTCTTCATACACAAAAGAAGTGTGTACTGAAAGAAAACAATGGACACATACATCCTTTACTAGGAGCTCTCGTCATTTTGGGCTAAATATTGGACTCTTTGAGGGGGGGATGTAGACACTCACCCCTTCCATCAGCACTCAATAAAACTCAAAGGATGTTAAGTGAAAAATGTGAAATGAAGCAAAAGGAGACAAGATTAACACTATGTTCCACCTCACAGTTCCTGAATACTCTTAGCTTTGATTGACTGGACCTTGAGCATAAGAAGTTCAAGAAGTGAAGAAGATGCCCTGCTTGTTGATATTAAAATAAATTAGTCCTGTCCAATCCCATCAGCATTTGGTGGTTTACTTGTTTCTTCAACAGATTGGCTGGCATTCAGTTATGGGTTACGGGTCCATTACTGATCTGTATTCCGTAAGACTACATAGTCTTACAGTTAGCCTACATAAATTCCCTTCAGCCAACATTCAGTTGAAGGCTGGTACTCAAGAAGGATGTTTCCACCGCTTCCCATCAGTGAGTGAGGCTGCAACCATCAGAAACAGGATATCTGTTGTAAGTCCTTCTTGCTTTCTCACTTACTGTTGGAAAGAGGGTGGAAGCCTCATCCTCCTTGCAATTCAACTGCCAGCTGAATGGACATCCTTCACTCAGTTCAGCAGTTGGCTCTTAAGATGGACTGGGAGGAATGTCAGGCTAGGAGATGTTAATCAGCTCCTGTCTGCACTGGCTAGGATACTCTAGGGGTCCAGAAACCATGATCTATGAGGAGAGAATTAGGGAACTATAGATGTTTAGCAAGGAGAAGAGAAGGTTAAGAGGTGATATGATAGCTCCGTATAAGTATTTGAAGTGATGTCATATTGTGGATGGAACAAGCTTGTTTTCTGCTGCTCTAGAGAACAGGACCTGGAACAATGGATGCAAGCTACAGGAAAAGAGATTCCACCTCAGCATTAGGAGAAACTTCCTGACAGTAAGAGCTGTTCAACCATGGAACACACCCGCTTGGAGAGTGGTGGAGTCATCTTTTTTGGAGGTCTTTAAACAGGCTAAATGGCCATCTGTTGGGAGTGCTTTGTTTGTGTGTTCCTGCATGGCAGGGAATTGGATTAGATCGCCTTCCAACACTATGATTCTAGGGACAGCTGGAAGCATCCTGGCTCCAAAGCTGCTTTATGCTTCCCCCACCATTTCCTTGGGCCCTCCATTCCAAGGCCAGGTGGCTGTTTGCATGAATTCTGCTACCACCATGGCAGGTCACTTGCTCCTGAGGCCAGAATGATGAACCCAGTCTCAATCACATGGTTGGGTACGTATCTTGTTTTGATCTCAGAGTGGGCGGCATGCACCAGCATCTTTATACCAAGTAGGGGAGCAGGATGCATTTTAAATAGCTGCCTGGCTTCATAACAGAGGGTTCCAGATCTTCTGAAAAAATATGGAACAAACAAGGAGTAATTTAAACCCTTTTACAGAGACACACCCCAGTTTATCACTGAATGGACTGGACTGATTCAGGTTTAGGTCATGCATTGTTCCCACCAAGAGGAAGAGGAGAGGTTGGTTTATTTGAAGAAAGGGCCTTAGTTGCATCTTCATAACTAAGTAACCAATCTAAGATTCCAACAATCATTTAGAAGTACAATTTTGATTTTCCATTACAGTTATATCACTAATAGTTAGAAAACATATTCAGAGGTAGCAGTGTTGGCCATACAGCAAAGTACAATAACATTCAAAATCCACAAAGCAGTGATAACTTTATTCTATCAAGCAAAATGCACAAAATACATGATACAAGCTTTTGAAGCTCCACTGGCTTCTTGATAAAGCAAAGGTATTGAAAAATCACATAGGAGAAAAAAAATGACAGTGGTAGTCACAGGCCTGCATCAAGTCAAGATGTTGTTCTATGTTGAGATAGTGTTAAGCAGTAGCAGGGGGTGCAGACTGCACCAGATGACACCCTGCTCCTCAGACACCTACCTTTTGGCAGAAACGGGTTGTGGCATTCCGCTACTTCCTTTTAAAATGCTTAAAGAGAGGATTGGAGTGGGATGAAGCTCAGTGAGAGGAGAAAGGAGAGGCCACAGATTTTAAAAAATTAAAATTCAAATTGATTTTTTAAAAATATATTTTTTGTAAATTTTCTTTAAAAAAACATCACATTTTAACCAAATCTTAACTATGTATATGTAAATACATTTAGGTTGTGCACATGAGATTGTAATTTGAAGGTATAATTTTAATTTTGCTAGTTGTTTATGTCACAACTCTTAGCATTACATTCAGTGGTATATGGGAATTATGATTTACAAGTAACATTAGTGCAAAAGGGCATTACTAAGGATTCTGCATGATGTGGTATGGGAGCAGGTCAATGGAGGGTGACACCATGAGTTGCTGCACTGGGTGACACCAACCCTAGTGACGTCACTGATGTGGAGAGATATCTATGCAGACAGGCCTTTCTCCTTCTGGCCATACGGTACTGGGAACAAAGCATTCCAGAGTCCAGGAGATAAAATTCTCCTGGACTCTGGAATACAAAAAGATACTGTCTCTGAAATCTGAGATGAGTCAATTCCTTGTGAGGTCACAACCCCCTTTGTTAGACAGAGAACACTGAGTCTCTTAAGAGATGCTTCCAAAATCTTAGGTACTGTTTTGGTAAAACATGCCAAATGTAATCCCAACTTTTATATAACTATATCTATATCTATCTATCTATCTATAATATGCACACTAATATTTGATGCAGTTCATTTTTTTCTCAACCCTGCTGGAGGGGTGTATAAACCCAACACTCTTAAGGCCCAGGTAAGATGTCTGAAAATATTGTTCTTTTTAAGGAAAAAAGGGAAAGAACAGAGAAAAACACAGGAGGTTTGTGTTGCTGAAGTGAAGAAATTCATAAAAACTTCCATTCTAATAAAGGAGTAGGAATTTTACACAGCTCCAATTACAGTAAACCTCTTGTTAAGTACCTGCATTCCAGAACAACTGGTACTCACCTGGAAACAATGCGATAATTAAACCATTGACATTTTGAAGCCACTAATTCAGAGACAACTTCTAAAAATTCCAATTTTCAGTTTGCTCATTTCTAATTTGGTACCTAATCGAGGTGCGTTCAGCCAGCAATGACAGGGTGAGGGGTGAGGAGAGGGATGCTCATTTAATATCTTCTCCTGTAGCAAGCAGTCAAGACCTGAAGCAGAAAGTATTTACAATATGTAAACGCCCTTTTATTCCATTATTCTCTGCTAACAGTGTTTCCACAGCTCATTATTTCCAACACGAAATAGTGTTTAATGAAAGCTGCAATGATGGTGGAGTTGCTACAGAAAAACGTATGACATTGCCTACACACTCCCTAATGAATTCTTCCTGATCGTTGCCACTGCTTCGAAATCCAAATGAAATCTTATCGATCGCTGGGTGACAAGCACATTTCTCTCTAAACGGAGTCCATCTGCTAATGCATGCATCAAGACTGCTAAAGGATCCACAGTTGTGACAAACATACTACACCATCCTCATCAGTGACTAAATGGAGGGCACGATATATTCTGGAGAAATCCTCAGGAAATTTCATCAGGGAAATTCCAGTCCAGTTTTCAAATAATCCATTGGAACATAAAGGAATAACATAGAGAAATGTGCTCATCCATTGGTCTGGAGTCCACCTGGATGTTACACGTAAGCCACAATCCTATGTGTTCTAGCATAGTGTAGTAGTTCTATATGCAGACACAGGAGGGAATCTTTTCAGTTGCTGTTCCCAGGTTGTAGAATGCCTTCCCATGAGAGCATAAAAAGGAAGGGGGGGGGAGGGAAAGTACTTTTAAGACTAACTGGCTATTATTTTATTTTTATTTTACTGAAGGCACGTTTTTGAAGTCAGGAAAACTGGCTTTGGGGAAGCAGATTTCTTGGTTTCACACATCAACACTAACTGACCACTGCAAAGATCTGAAAGTCCTGTATCACCTCACCCACCCCTTTGAAAATTTAGGGCAAGGGACATGATTTGTATTTTTCTGGATACTATTACATTCTATCCCTGTCCCACAATATAAATGTACTTCCTAATCTGAGGCTTTAATAATAAGCCAAGCCCTCCCTCCAGTCCATCTGCCTTGGTCCAGTCCTTGGAGGTAGAGAGGAACTGCTGGACCTCTTACCCTTTCCCGCCACCACTCCCTTCTCCTTCTGTGTCATGTCTTTTTAGATTGTAAGCCTGAGGGCAGGGAACCGTCTAACTAAAAAGATTGTATGTACAGCGCTGTCTAAATTTACAGCGCTTCATAAATAAAGGTTAATAATAATAATAATAATAATAATAATATCATTCTGTACTACATCTGAAGAAATAGCTTTAGATCTATGAAAACTACGATAAAATAAAAAAACAGTCTAAAAGGAGCACATTCCATTTTATTATTTCCCTCCGTTTGTCTTTTTTTTATGATTCAAGAGATTAACATGGTTATTTCTTTGAAAACTACTCCTGTGAGAGGTTTGTTTGGCCATTTCCTTTCCTTCCTCCAGTAGGCAAAGACTTTATTTATTATTCAGGCAGGTCTTTGGGTTATAATTTATGTGGTAGACAGGGTTTGGGATGGAGTTTTGCTATGTTTTAACTGTATTTTATATTGCTTTAATTTTGTGTTTTTAACTGAAGTATTGTTTAATTTTTTTAAAAAAATAATTATAATGATTTCTAGCTGTACCCAGTTGTTGCTGTTGTTGTTTGTTATTGTTGTGTGCCCTGTATTGTTATTGCACTTTGCTATATGGCCAACATACCTATCCCTGGATATGTAATCTAGTATTGTTTGCATTAACTGGTAAGGACTCTCCAGGATTTATTCAGAAGTCTTTCCCAGCCCTACCTGAACTGGACTGAACCTGAGACCATCTCTATTGGGGGTGGGCAAATCTGCAGGGAATTGGGGCAATTTCTACCTCTGCAACTCCAACATGGGCATTGGAAGTTATGTCATAAAATAAAAGCTTGGTGTCTGAGGATATGAGAGAATGGCAAAACAGCAAACTAGCTTATTTGTGGGTAGTTTAGGATGGTCTGGTCTGGCTTCCTGGTAGAAAAGCCCAAAGCTTGTGACAAAATATTGGTTGGGTGGCTTGAGGACTTTGGGGAACCACCAAGGATCATGGAGGCCACCAATGTGAGGTTCAAAGCCCACATGTGGCCTAGTGGTTGCTCTTTTCCCACACTTGATGCACATGTCCTGGCCTACCTTCCTATAGCATTGGGTAAAATTTCAAAAGATGATTTGATTGATTGTTCACAACCTTAAGAGTCAACTGAGTGGGTCTAGAGGCCTCTTGCAATGCAAAGCCTCTGCCAAGAGTTGGAATGGTTATATATTTGACCTCTCCAATGCATTGCACTGATTGCTTAGTCCCCAAGAGAATAAACGGAATACAGTAAGCCTATGATGTGGCAGGCCTTGAAACATGATGTGGATATTCATGTGCATGAAATATTTTTTTGCTAAATTAAGCTGGGAAACCAATTCATTTCCTGAGGTGAAAAATATATTGAAATGCTAATAGACCCTAGCAGGTTGCTTTCTGTCCTTTGGGGGAAGAAACATAGGAGGAATTTCTTAATTGTGTGTTCACCAATCCCTTTCAGGAGATCAAAAAGGAGCTTTGATATGAACAAATAAACTTTGATAAGGCCCTTTCACCTCTACTGCTAATTGAGAAGAAATAGCCTGGTTTGTGGGCCAAAGCCCTCCATTCAAGTCTTAGAGGGCCTTTAATTTAAATGTAAAGGTATATAAGAAATGGTAATTGTAAAGAAAAAATTGTTCAAAACTCTGGCCTCATAGCTACCAAATAAATGGAGTCGATTTTAACAACCAGGTATAGAAAGAAAGCTTTTTGGACAACGATAAATTAGAATTATGAAACAGAATGATGAATTGCTAGAAAGAGTAAAGCAACATGGCTATTCTCTTAATAGCTGGCATTTATTCAGCACAATGAAGGTTAGTTCCTAGGAAACATTGTTTAACTACTGTTTAAAATGGCCACCTAAGGAAGGCTACCTAGAGAACACTAGTATATGTATTCTTCCTCCATTCCTACTGATGTCCCTCATGGCACACAAAATCCTTTACTTTGTGATAGAATCATAGGAAACGAGAGGCTTACTGTGAGTTAATCGTCATGCAATCGTGAAAGAATCGTGACTGGGGTTCACACCCCCACACACTTCTCCCGTCAGTAAATTGTCATGGAGGCATTGGGGCTCGCTTCTCCTGTTAGTAAAGTGTCCTCGGAGCTGCCATTTGGTAATAATGGGATCTTCTGGCATCTCCATGATGATTTATTGATCGGAGAAATGAGCCCCGACGCCTCCATGATGATTAACTGACAGGAGAAGCACACAGGGGTGTGAACCCCGATCATTCTTCTTTCACAGTTTCTTAAGATTTCATGGTGATTTTCTCACAGTAAGCCTCCTGTGTGAAAGAGTCCATAGAAACATAGAGTTGGAAGATACCATGAGGACCACCCAGTTCAACTTCCTGCCATGCAGGAACACAGAATCAAAGCACCCCCAACAGATGACCATCCAGGTTTTGTCTAAAAACCACCAAAGAAGGAGACCACCAAACTCTGAAGGAATGTGTCCTACTGTCAAACAGCTCTTACTGTCAGGAAATTCCTCCTAATGTTGAGGTGGAATCTCTTTTCTTTTAGTTTGCATCAATTGCTCTGTGTCCTATTCTCGGGAGCAGCAGAAAAGCTTGCTCCAGCCTCAGTATGATACCCCTTCAAATCCTTAAACAGGACTATCACATCATCTTTTAACCTTCTCTTCTCCAGGCTAAACATAACCAGCTCCCTAACTTTCTCCTTGTAGGGCATAGTTTCTAGACCTTTCATCATTTTGATCACCCTCCTCTGGACACCCTCCAGCTTGTTGACATCCTTTTTGAATTGTGGTGCCCAGAACTGGATACAGTATTCCAGGTGATGCCTGACCAAAGCAGAATAGGGTGGCCCTATTACTTTCCCTGATCTAGACACTATACTTCTATTAATGCAGTCTAGAATTAATTGCGTTGGCCTTTTCAGATGCCACACCACATTGTTGACTCATGTTCAACTCATCTACTAGGACTCCAAGATGACTTTGCTAGTCAGTGGAATAAGAGAAGAGAGGTCTAATCTAGCTTCCCTTGGAATGGAATTCCACAATCTGGAATCAGCACCAAAAAAGCCCTTTGAGATATCCCTGTGATGGTGCACAGCTGAAAAGAAATCCTTCTGCTAAATATCTTAAAACTATAATAGGCTCATACAGGAAAATTTTGCCTTCCAATTTAACAAACATTCACCTATTTTAATCTCTCATTACCTTTATTGTGCATGATAATAGCTAAAAGAAGCATTTGGTTTTCTGCTTGTATGGATGGAAAGTCAAGATATCCATATTTTGATGTAAGAAATAATATTGTGATTTATTCTGTTGTTTTACAGTGCAAAACTTAAAAAGCACACTTCTGATTCTGATTTTGTATCCTATATGTGTGGATGGAGCATTCACAACTTAGGCTGAAAACAGATGGCAGTAAAGGGGGTGGTTTAATGCCAGTGCTTTGAGCTGCGGGTTGGGGCGGCGGCAACTGCATGCCATGCCCCTAACCCAGCATTTTTCGGGCGCAAAAGAAGCAACAGAAAGCCGCTTCTTTTTGCACCGGGAAAAGGGTGTTTTTGTGCTGCGGCAGAAGTTTTTCAGCATTCCTGTGGCACAGCATGTGTAAACGCTGCTCTGTCAAAATGCCATGAATCCGCTGCACATGCGGTCAGCTGTGTGGCTTCCCAGTGGTCTGGGGGCGTGCGGCTATCTGGATGCCATGCCCCCACGCCACCAGTAAGCCAACCTTAATTGCCAGTCTGTTTTGACCCTTTGTCTCTTTAAAAACAAGAAAGATCAAGTATAAACAACCCATTAACTGATTACTTTCAGCTGACAGTTCTGGTCTAGCATCTGGTGAAAGTCAATACCTTATAAAAGAAACTCATGCTCCTCCAATAAACATGTAAGTGGATTATTTTAATAACTTTTAAACAAAGCCTAACATGGACACCCTTCTGTACTTTCCAGAAAGGAGGCAATGGTCATGAGAATGACAGAAGGCAAATGGGGGCTACAAAGGAAATGTAAACAATTATAAGGAAGATCAGCTAATTGCAATGGAGAGAAGCTGGTCTCATTAGAGATGAGTGGTTGGATCCTCTTGGGCAGTTAGGAGGTTATAAGCAGCCTTACGACCTCGTAACTGTTTTGTTTTTCTTTGTTGCTGTTGTTATGTGCCTTCTAGTCATTTCTGACTTAGGCAAACCTATCATGCTGTTTTCTTGGCAAGATTTGTTCAGAGATGGTTTGCCATTGATTTCCCTGAGGCTGATAGCATGTGCCTATAATCACCCAGTGGGTCCCATGGCCAAGCTGGGAATCAAATGCTGTTCTCCAGAGTCATAGTCCAACATTCAAACCACTAGGTCATGCTGGCTCTGTTTAGTATTTGCATTTATGATTATGGCACCATTGTCATGACTGGAAATGCCCTCAAGCCCACCTTAAAATCCAGACAACCATACCAAGGGACAGAATTCGGTGGCACTGGCAAGTAGGGCACTGAAAGATGGCATGTCCAGCCCCTTACTGCTAGTGAGCAGCCATGCAACAAGGCCTTGTGACAGCACTATGCAGGGATCCCTAGTTCTGCTCATCACACTGCTGCTTGCTGGCAGGAGAGAACTGCATATGTCATCCTTTGTGGCTTGCTTATCAGCATCACAAAATTCTGCCCCTCAGTATAGCTGCCTGGATTTTAAAGTGGGTTTTTGGGTTTGGATTGGTAAATGAACCATAGCCATGGCATTGTAGCTATTTGACAGATGCTAGATCTCAATTCAGTGTGTTATTAATAAGCCTGAGCTCCTCCATCCGTTCCTCTTCATCTCATCTCAAAATAGGGCTTTGCCTTCCTCTTTTCACCATTTTTTGCTACCTTAATCCTGCAGAGCATGAGAAAGTTATTTTGTTGGGTTAAAACTGTCAGAGAGTTCTTTCTAGTTTGAAATCATTTGTTCATAATAATAATTTTTTATTATTTGTATACCGTTTTTCCATAGATCAAAACGGTTTACAGACTATAAAACTATTGCAACCATCTCATAAAAATAGATAAAACAAGTAATACAATTATATAAAACACAATCATTCACAGGGTACAGCAGAGAATCAAGAGCGCTCAACTTCATTCCTCAGGAGGGAAGGCTTGGCAAAAAAGAAAGGTTTTAAGCCTCTTTTTAAATGTTTCTAGGGGGGTCATGAGACTGAGCTCCTCGGGGAGACTGTTCCAAATCTGTGGGGCCACCACTGAAAAGGCCATCTGGGATGTGGAGACATATTTGGAAGATGGAGTTTCTAACAGATTCTTCCCGGTTGTTCTGAGTGTGCGGGGCGGATTGTATGGGGAGATGCGGTCCCTCAAGTAACTTGGGCCCAAGCCATCTAGAGCTTTATAGATAATAACCAACACCTTGTATTGCTCTCGGAAGCGAATGGGCAGCCAGTGAAGATTTTTCAGAATAGGTGTTATGTGGTCCACCCTGGATGTGCTGGTGACCAGTCTGGCTGCCATGTTTTGTACTAACTGAAGCTTCCGGGCTTGGTACAAGGGTAGCCCCATGTAGAGCGCATTACAGAAATCTAAATGAGAGGTTACCAGAGCATGTACGACGGTTTCAAGGTCCCTTCGGCCCAGGTAGGGTTGCAGCTGGCGTATCAACCAAAGCTGATAGCAAGCACTTCTGACTGTCTCATTTACTTGAGATGTCAACTGCATGGACGAGTCCAGAAGTACTCCTAAGCTGAGAACTTCGTCCTTCAGGGGAAGTGTGACCCCATTCAGGACAGGTGGATAAATTTCCTTCCCTGGGCCTGGGGAACCTATCGCCAGTACTTCTATTTTCTCTGGATTCAGGCTGAGTTTGTTTTCCCTCATCCAGCCCATTGCCAACTTCAAGCAGGCATTCAGAGGAGAGACGCCATCCTTAGACACTGCAGCAGTCAGAGGCACAGAGAAGCATATTTGGGTGTCATCGGCGTACTGATAACACCGCGCCCCATGCCTCCGGATGATCTCTCCCAGCGGTTTCATGTAAATGTTGAACAAATATCCAAGTCTTTTCAGCAGTAGAAAGCTTATTCCATCTAAAGCATCACATCTCTTCAAATATTTAAAGACGCTTCTCATAGAATCATAGAGTTGGAGGAGACCACATGGGCTATCCAATCCAACCCACTGCCATGTCACCTCTCACTTTCAAATTGCCATCTCCAAGCTAAATATGCACAGTTCTCTTCACCTGTTCCTCCATGGCTTAGATTCCAGACATTTAATCAACTTGTAGTCCTAAAAAGCAATATTTCCAAGCTGTGGCAGCATGGTGGCAGTGTTTCTGCTTCCCGCTACTTCTGAACATTATTTTACAAACATTTTAACCCAACTAGTTGATTCATGCCCTCATTCTGATTTGCCTTAATGAAATCTTGCTATCTAGTGATGCCAGAAGTCACATCCCAATGAGCGAAATGAAGCCTAGCCAATCAAGCACTTAGGCACTTCAGCGATCCATTGACCGCAAAAACAAACAAACAAACAAAACCCAGAAAAACAGGTTTGAAAGACACAAATGGGAACGAGGAACAAAAATAGTCTGCGTCAAATGCATTGAAGCAACTGACATCACTGTGACATCTAATCACCCAAGCTCTTGATTGACAGCTTAAAAAAAGAAGGGGAAAAAACAGTTCCAGGCAGGCAATGGGAACAGGGAACAAAAAAGTCTGCATAAAAATACAACAGAAAAATATCAATGGGAACGAGAACATGGGTCAAGAAAAACCAAGTCTGTTTGCTCCCTTTTGTAATGGGAGCGATAGACGTGATTCGAATATGACTCGGGAACTTAATCCGAGTCTGACTCACAGCAAGATTGGTCGCTTTATAGCCCAGTGGGAATGGGGCCTTATTCTACCTTCTTGATGTTGCCCTTTTTGAAGGAAGTCCAGCATCAGGAAGAAGTATTCTGCCTCAGCCTTCTTTATATGTCTGGCAGTAGTTTGCTGAAAAGACTTTGTGCTTATTATACCTTGGAAATGTTCATTTTCTGGCTTACAGTGTCCAGAATCCTCCACTTAGCATTAGAGACAGCCAAAGCTTTCCTGCCACTTACATGAAGAACAATGCTTCCCCTCTGTTATGGTAATGACAACTCTGCTTCAGGACACAGTTGTAGCCCATGTGTGTATTGTTTGCCTATGTTTGCAACCTATGGTGACCCTAAGGTTACCCTATCATAGGGTTTTCTTGGCAGGTTTATTCATAGGGGCTTTGCCATTGCCATCCTCTGAGGCTAAGAGAGTATGACTCACCCAAGGTCAAGCAGTGGGTTTTGTAGCCCTTGCCTTCCCTCCAAATTAGGATTCCCAAATGTCAGGGCCTGAATCTTATTCTCAAGGCTAGGGTTGCCAAATCTCAGGATCTGGCCTTGAGTCTCCAGTTTTTATGGGTGATGAGTGCACAAAGTGTCCAGTTTTGGAGGGCTTTGCTCCAGAGGAGAGGATATGGCTGTGTACAAATCTCCAGCTTTGCTATTAACGCAGCAGCTTGCTACAGTTTGCGTGGCTTAATTACAGTATCTTATTGCTGCTATTTTCAAATACTCTTCAGAGTGTCCATTTGACTGAGCTTCCTTCCCTGTTCTGTAGTACCAGAATTTACTCTCCATTCTGCTCTACAGCTACCTTCTGGCTAGAAGCAATTAGGCTAGATTAAGTGTTTCTTATCCTGTCTCCCTTAGAGAGAGGCAATAATCTCTGCATTTCCTTTTGCCCTGGAAATAATCTCTTTAGGTAAGACATCTGTCAATTTCTAAAAAGAAAAATACTTTGTGTGTGTGTGTGTGTGTGTGTGTGAGAGAGAGAGAGAGAGAGAGAGAAGTTGTGAGCAACTGTAGTTGATTTGTAATGCATAAAGCTAATGAAACATCTGGAGCCAGGACCATCCTGAAATGGCAACCAGAAACTTCTGGAGATAGGACAATGCTGAAATGGCAACACTATTCATGACAAAGGAGCTGTAATCTTGGGATGAAAACATTGCCTTGAAAATCACAAATATGTTATACTGTGCATTCTTGTTCTCTTCCCAACCCACTCCCTGTGTCTATGCTGCTGGCTGCTTTGGAGTTATTACTACAGACTATTCAGAGCAAAGTTTGGTAAACCTTGGTTAGACTACACCTCCCATGTGATCTTAAGGGCAGTGCTTGCAAAGCTGTTTGAAACAGACCTGGGAGAAGTGTGCTTTGTCTAGTTATTTGTAACTAGCATTGGGAAATATTGAGGCTGCTGACAGACTGAAGAATTAATGCAGTTTTATTATTATTATTATTATTAACCTTTATTTATGAAGCGCTGTAAATTTACACAGCGCTGTACATGCAATCTTTTTAGTTAGACGGTTCCCTGCCCTCAGGCTTACAATCTAAAAAGACATGACACAGAAGGAGAAGGGAGTGGTGACGGGAAAGGGTAAGAGGTCCAGCAGTTCCTCTCAACCTCCGAGGCCTGGACCAAGGCAGATGGACTGAAGGGAGGGCTTGGCTTCAAAATGGAAGGTTAATCATTATCCAGGGAAAATACATACTCACAAGTAGGATAATGCATATACAGTACATAGCAATACAGGAAATGGATCGATAAACAGCCAACAACAGAACATCAGCTAGTAAGCGACAATTATGCGATGCCTGGGAAGGCTTCTCTGAATAGGATGGTTTTCAACTCCGTTTTGAAGCTGGTTAAAGAAGTGATGGCTCTTGCTTGTGGAGGAAGAAGGTTCCAGGAGTGAGGGGCAGCAAGTGAAAAGGGGCGAATCCGGGATGGGGCAGAGGAAATCCTGGGCTGAGACAGGAACCCTTGACTACCAGAACGGAGGGCCCTGGTGGGAAGGTGAGGAGAAAGAAGGTCTGATAAGTAAGGAGGGACCAGTCCATGGAGGGCTTTGAATGTCGACAGCAGGAGCTTATACTGAATGCGGAAAGGGAGAGGGAGCCAGTGAAGGGATGCCAACACAGGAGAGATGTGGTCAGAGCGGTGGGTGGAAGTGATAATGCGTGCAGCTGAATGCTGGACAGAGATTAAAGGACGGAGGTGAGAAAAAGGAAGCCCAGCCAGGAGGACATTACAGTAATCAAGTCGTGAGATCACTAGGGCATGGACCAGGATCTTGGCAGTAGAGGCGGAGAGATATGGTCAGATTTTGGCAATATTGTACAAAAAGAATCTACAAGCCTTGGCTGTGGTCTGGATCTGAGGGATACACGACAGAGAAGAGTCAAAGATAAAGCCAAGACTGCGGGCTTGCTGGACTGGTTGAATGGAAATGTTGTCCACAGAGACAGAAAAGGAGTGTTGAAGGTTGGGCTTAGGAGGAAAGACAAGAAGCTCCGTCTTGGACATGTTGAGCTTCAAACACCGATGGCGCATCCACTGCGAGACAGCTGTAAGGCAAGACGAGACTTGCTGTTCAAGCCTTGGAGAAAGGTCAGGGGCAGAAAGATACAGCTGGGTGTCATCGGCATACAGATGGTAGGAAAAACCAAAAGAGCTGATGAGTTTTCCTAAGGACAGTGTGTAGAGAGAAAACAGAAGGGGACCCAGAACAGAGCCCTGGGGAACTCCAACAGATAAGGGAACAGGAGAAGAAGTCTGACCACCTGCAACTACTGCAAAAGATCTGCCAGACAAGTAAGATCTAAACCAGTCGAGAACAGAGTCTGAGAACCCAAGGTCAGAGAGTATGTCAATTAGGAGACAGTGATCAACAGTGTCAAAGGCTGCAGACAAATCGAGAAGAATGAGAACAGAGTAAAGGCCATTAGCCTTGGCCTGTAAAAGGTCATTCGAGATCTTAGTGAGAGCTGTCTCTGTAGAATGCCTTGGGCGGAAACCAGACTGAAAGGGATCGAGAATGGAGTTGGCTTCAAGAAACTCAAGACAGCGCGAATAGACAACCCGTTCCAAAACCTTAGAAAGAAAGGGGAGAAGAGAAATCGGACGATAGCTAGACAAAGAGGAGGGGTCAAGAGAAGGTTTTTTCAGAATTGGGGAAATGAGAGCATGTTTGAAGTCCGACGGGAAGGAGCTTGTAGAGAGAGAGAGAGATTGAAGATATGGAGAAGTGAGGGCAGAAAGGAGGGAGCTATAGAGATTAGAAGACGAGTAGGAATAGGATCAAGAGGACAGGTAGCAGGTTTGGAAGAGTTCAGAAGTGTAGAGAGTTCATCCAAAGAGGCAGGAGGAAAGACAGAAAAATTTGTTAGGGCGAAGCGATAGAAAGACGATAGAGAAGATAAGAGCAGAAGAATAATCGGAGAGACTATCTCAGAGCGAATAGTGTTAATCTTAGAGATGAAATAGTTAGCAAAGTCATTAGGAGAGAAAGATGAAGAGACAGGAGGAGAGGGAGGTTTAAGCAAAGTGTTGAAGGTGGAGAACAAACGCTGCGGGCACCTCTCATTGGAAGAGATCAATGATTTGTAATAATTCTGTTTTGCCATAGAGAGGGCGCGTGAGAAGGAAGAAAGAACAAATTTGAAATGGATAAAATCAGCCCACTCTTTGGACTTTCTCCAAAGACGTTCGGCCGCTCTAGAGCAGGACCGGAGAAACTTAATGTTGGGGGTAAGCCAGGGCTGAGGTCTAGTCTTGGAGGAAGAAGTGCGTACAGAGACAGGGGCAAAATGGTCAAGAGTTGAGGAAAGAGTGGAGTTAAATAAAGACATAGCTGAATCAGCAGAATCCCTGAGATTTAGGGAAGAGAGAGATGAATCCAGGGTCTGACCAAGATGGTTAGAGTCGACAGATTGAAGATCACGAAAAAGACGTTGAATAGTATGGCGAGGAGGAGGAGTATAAGTGAGAGCAAAGGAGATTAAATGATGGTCAGATAGTGGAAAGTCAAGTGCCAGGTAGTCAGAAATGGCGCAGTTTGCAGCAAGAACTAGGTCAAGACAGTGACCAAGAGAATGAGTTGAAGAGTTGGAGTGTGGTTGGAGGCCAAAAGAAGCTAGCAGAGAGTTAAAGCGAGATGTTGTAGGGTTATTGGAATCGTCAACGTGGATATTAAAGTCACCTAGGATCAAAGTGGGGACTGAATCTGAAAGGAAGAATGTCAGCCATGATTCAAAGTCAGATAGGAACTGGGTGGCAGAACCAGGAGGGCGATAGATGACTGCAACCCGGAGCTGTAGAGGAGAAAAGAGTCTAATAGGATGAAACTCAAAGGAAGAGAAATGATAGCTGGGGGGAAAAGCTAGAACTTGAAACTGGCAGGAGTTAGATAGCAAGATACCAACCCCTCCTCCTCGACCCTCAGGACGGCTTGTGTGCGTGAAGGAGAGACCACCAAAAGAAAGGGCAGAGGAGGTTGCAGTATCATGGGCTGGGAGCCAGGTTTTGATAGCACATTAACTGACATGGCTCAATGCTACAAAATTCTGAAATTTGTAGTTTTGTGAGCTATTTATCCTTCTCTATTGGAGAACTCTAGTGCTACAACAAGCTACAAATCCCATTATTCCATAGGATGGAGCTATGACAAAGTGGTACCCAATTGCATTAATTTTTCAGTGTGGCAGCAGCTTAGGCTGAATACAGCTGATAGTGTCAGTTAGAGCAGACCTATTAAGATCTGAGATCTTTAAACAGAAGAGATTATACAGAATGAGTCTCTCTTATCCAAAATGCTTACACTAGATGGGTTTTGGATTTCAGACTTTTTCACATTTTGGAATATTGCCACACACACACACACACACACACACGATAACTTAGAGATGAGACCCAAGTCAGAAATGTAATTTAATTATACACATAGCCTGAAAGTAATTTTATGCACAATATTTTAAAATTATTTTGTGCATTTTTTATATTGAACAAGCAGCAAGCAAAGGTGTCATTATCTCAGCCACAATTTTGGATGCTGGCATAGTTTGGATTTTAGAATTCTGGATAAAAACTACTCAACCTGTATAAATATATCAATAAAAAAAATAAAGTGTTGATTTGCATTTCAGCTATTTATTCAAGAGATTTATTCTGTCTTAGCTGGTAGTAACAAATAAAATCTAGGCCGTCATCAATAAGCAGAGAAATTTGACAGTAACATATCTGCCTCTTGATATATTCCACACACAGATGCACCAGTAATTGTCAGCAAAGGTTGAAACATTCCAACTAGAAATGTCATTGCAAAAGGCCACATAATCCATCAGCAAACTCTTTCCATGCCAGAGTTGCAACCCAGGTGCCACCAGCCCTCCAGTCTAGAATTCAGGCTAAATCCTTAAATCTGAGTAGCAAAGCAAGGCTTCATCCCTAAAGAAGGATTGTCGTCTGAGAGACGAGTCCTCCCCAGCCTATTCCAGACATGGAGTTTAGAATCGCACAGCTGCCAGGCACACGCCCAAGGGAATAGGGCTTCTCTGGGCAAGCTAAAGAAATGGACAAAGCAGACGAAAGAAGAATAGGCAATGACAGTAACAGATGAGAGCGAATATTGTCAACATATGTGTGTATGCACCAAGGTGGCTTCTAATTGACTAGTTAGGCCTTTCAAAGGATAATTACTGAACTTAACACACCCAGCCTCCTCTATGAGTGCTAATGTAATTGTCACCAACAAAGACATCAGCTAGTAATGTAGCTTCTTGTATATCCGTGGAACACCAATTCATTCATTCAGTCATTCATTTTGGTAGTGAGACATACAAACTAAGCATGGAACAGAGAGATCTGCAGATGCTAAAAATTAACAGTTCTCTTTTATGCATCCCACCTTCCTCTTTCTCTTCCTTCTCCTCTTTCCTCCCTTCTTCTTTTAAACCCCCCCTGCAAGAAGGTGAACAACACAGGAGCATGAACTATCACATACACAGTGGGCCTATGGTATCCATTGGGGTTTGGTTCCAGGATCCCCTGTGGATACCAAAATCCGTGGATGCTCAAGTCCCATTAAATATAATGGCAAATCAAAGTTTGCTTATTGGAATTTATATATTTTTAAAATATTTTCAAGACATGTAACAAAGGTTGTAAAGAACAAAGCTAAGGAGATTTTTGCCAAAGAATTTACAAAACTTTAACAGGTATAACTGTTTGTGTTCACCCTAAAGGCTGGGTGGATGAGGAAGGTATTTATTGATGCATTGGAGGGGGATTACTTAAGTGGACATGCAACTTGGAACAATAAATTTGACTAATTATTTTTAAGAGTAGCCTTTCAAACTCTATTCAACAAATCACTAATCTATGAACTCAGTACATACTAGTTTGTCTTCTTTCTCTTGCCTGTTCCTTTTTCCCCCTGTGTTTCTTTCAGAACATTCTAGGGAGAAAAGAAACACTTCCAATTTTATTAGGCAGGAAATATGAGTAAGTTTAAAACTTGGCCTCTGTTATGGTGCAGAGCAGAAGTCGGGAGTGTCAATAAAACTGTAAATACTGGCAATTCCATGCCTGGGTGGATTTTCTTTTTCCTACAGAATTTGTCATTTGCCATAAAAGATTTGTTTTCTCACTGGTATTACATAATATTATTTCTGTTTCTGAACCTCCTTACTTTTGCAATGGGAGATGAACCACAGACAAAGAAGTGATATTAAGATGGGGAAGGGAAGCAGTGTGTAGCCGAGGCATGGAGGTCCAGATCAAATCTCCCTTACCTGAAATCCTATAATCTGAAATATTCCAAAACCCAAAACTTTCTTCATGGGTGGATGAGCTAGTGACCCCTTTGTTTTCTGATGGTTCAACGTATGCAAACTTTATTTCATGCACAAAATTATTTTTAAAATATTGTATAAAATTATCTTCAGGTTATGTGTATAAATTGTATATGAAATATAAATGAATGTTGTATTTAGACTTGGTTCCCATCTCCAAGTTATCATATTATGTATATATTTGTAAAAACAGGTATTCTGAAATAAAATAAAATCCAAAATCCAAAACACACCTGGGCCCAAGCATTTCAGATAAGGGAGATTCAATTTGTAATGGGGAACTCACTGTGGGGAAGTCCTCACCTGGATGACACTGTGGAGCAAAAGACTGTCTTTGGACTGGAAGAAGTTATGATGTCTGGGGAAGAGGAAATGGAGACACCACTCACTTTCTGGCCCAGCCACAGCATGGAAGGAGAACCTTCTGGGGACAAGGTTAAGAGGGGGAAGGTATAAATGGAGATGAGGGAATTTAAAAAGGGTGAAGAGATCATTGGTGAAGATACAGGAAAGCCAGGTGGGGAGGTGACAGAGGGTCGTATCCTGGAGAGTCAGGTGGGGAAATCCTGGGCCTGGAACTGGCTCCCCACCTTAGTGACAGAAAAAGCTGTGAAAAAAGAAAGAGAGGGAGAGCAGGAAGGCATGGTAGAGCTACACTAGAGCTTGTAGGTTGAAGAGGCTAAACTGGCGGGCAGATGTTTTCAGCTGGAGTGGAGCCAGAACAGTCTAAGAGTGCAAGTGGACACTCATGACAGAGGGATGATAAGTAGAGGCCAATGGAGAGAATGAGCCTAAGAAGAAAATCCTGAATGGGATTGCTCAGAGAAGGGGAATGAAGTAGTGACAAGGTACTGCAGAACCTGAATGGGGAAGAAGGCTTGTAGTAAAAAGAGCTGGAATCCTATTGGGGACTCATGTCTTAGTAAATGGATTTATGGATTCTTTTACATGGCGAAAAGTGATGGGAGCATAGTAATGGGGAGATTATCAGATGACGTCATGCAACATTGCCATAATTGCAGCATTATCCCATGAATAAAGAGTAATGTTAGTGCTGCTTTTCATTCACGGGAGTTTCCCATGAATGAAAAGCAGTGTTAAAATTACTCTGACATGATTATAGCGATGTTGTGCCATATCATCTGATAATCTTCAAGCAATTGCATGATAGTGACGGGAGCATCCCACTATGATCCTGTCACTTTTGTCCATGTGAAAGAGTCCTTATATCTATCAGAATTATAACTTGGTAGTTCTGTAATGTCTGTATCCAGTAAGGAACTGTTACTATGTAGAGGAGCTTTTCATAGTGACTGGTGTGCATTGGGACTGAAACACAACAGGACCAATGTGAATTAGTCCCATCGTTCTTTGGGACAACAGCCTGGAAGTGCCAGTGGGGATTGGTAGAGCCCAGCACACCTCAAGACACTCTTGCTTGTGTCTTGCTATGCATCTTCACATTTCACTAATAGGATTTTTTTAGAATGATAGAATCATACAAGTTGGGAGAGACCCAAGGGCCATCCAATCCAACTTTTGCCATGGAGGAGGACACAGGTGCGAAACAGGTAGGCCAAAAATACTGCCTTCAGGCTATGTTGGGGGCATGGTATTTAGATGCCAAATGCCACGAACTCAGTATGAACCTGCACCAAGTCTGCACCACTGAAAAAGAACCAGGCCAAAAAGGAGCGGATATAATCTGCTCCTGTCAGTGGCCTGGTTCAGGACCACAGTGGTGGCCTGCATCAGGAGTGGGCTGTGGAATCACTGCAGTCCTGGTGCAATCAGCACCAGAGCAGCCTTGCACCACACCTTTGATCCTGTCTGCATGACCCACAGTCCAAGCACCCCCAACAGATGGTCATCCAGCCTATGTTTAAAAACCTACAAAGAAGGAGACCCCACCATACCCGCAGGCAGCATATTTCACTGCCAAACAGCTCTTACCATCAAGAACTTATTCCTAACATTTAGGTGGAATCTCATTTCTTGTCGTTTGAATCCATTGCTCTGTGCCCTAACATCTGGAGCAGCAGAAAACAAGCTTTCTCCATCTGTACAAATATTTGAAATATGGCCATCAGAGATGACTTAACCTTCTCTTCCTCAGGTTAAACATACCCAGATCCTAAGGTATTCCACATAGGGCATGGTTTCCAGACTTTTCTCCATTTTGGTCATGCCTCTGCTACATGGCTAAGTAAGTATACATAAAGTTATATAATGTAGACTATGATAGAGGATTACCTAGGAAAACTAAAGACTACTTGAAAGGAGTGGCAAGACATCAGAATGGGACTTACCTGGATGTTTACTTTACACTGATATTTACCTCGTGAAGTGACTAGAGGAGGACTGCCCAATCCTGGAACTGCAGTTAGAAGCCTTTCTCACAGGAGTGATAATGAAACAGCAGCATGATTGGCAGCTATTGATGGGCATTGTTCACCATTGAAAAGGTGTTCACAGCTGTAGGTGGATTAGAGACCAGCCAGAGGGCAATCACAACATTGTCTGAGAAGGTTCATCCATAGACGCTACTATCCTGCTTCAATTCTATTTTCTTCCCTCATGGGATAATCTCCTAATACTCAGAGTGATTGCCCTACCTACATGGAAAATATTGCCTCAGAAGAGTTACATTTGAGGGCTAGAGTTCCCATAATCTGCCAGGTAGCCATGCTAGCTAGGAAATTCTTGGAAGTCCTAGTTATCTTCTGAGATCTCTTGGGGATATTGTTGATCTCACTGACTATTTCTAATATTCACTAGCCAGGAAATCCAAGTGTGGTCTAAATCCTATTGGTGAGTTTCAATTACAGTAGACACACAGATTCAATTGCTGAATGGTGAATCAATACAGAGATATATCCTCTTGATTCAATGGGTCTTGTCCTGTGGTTCCCAAACTTTGCTCCCCCTGTGAAAGCCCAGCCAACTTGGCCAACAGTCAGGAATCCTGGGAGATGAAGTCCAAAACATCTGGAGGGCCAAAATGTGAATCAAAATGTAATTAAGACTAACAATAGGATACAGCCTGAAATCTTCCAACTTTTAGATTTGTTTTTAATACAATTAATATGCCTGTATAGCAAGAAAGAAACGCAGCACTTTTTGATTTGCCCAGTATCTCTCTCTCTCTCTCTTACTTATAAATTAGCTGGGGGGGGGGGGGGGAATCTGGATTTTATCACCAATCTGATGGGTTTATCTGTGGTACTAGGTCCCAGACACTACACTTCCCATCCCAGACAGTTGTATACTTTGACCTTGGGTTGCAAGAGAGCAACAACATCCTTACAAATGGCTTTTTTCCATGAATTAAGCCAAAGATAAGACTTTTTTTTTTTTACTGGATGGAAACTACTTAACCACGCGTTCTGCACAAACCATTTGGCTCTTGCAAATAATGGAACAGGCCCAAAACGGCTTGGCTTCCCTACTTTCATCCACGTCCAAAAGTAACACTCTCAAATCACAAGTGGGATGAAGGATGTGTTTGCAGTGTCATGTTCATGGTGATTTACTGCTGTTACTGCTAGGAAACGATTTGTTCATTTCTAACATTTATATACTATTGTTTCCATAACATAGTTTTCAATAGAGGGTTTTAGCAGCTGCTCTAGAGGGAATAGCAGTGTGAGATGTCCCTCTTTTCCTTTTCCAAAGAGCTTTATTTTCAACCTACAAAGTAGGCAAGGGAGATTTGAGACTAACGTGTTTATCTCTCAGAAATATTTCTGTATATGTCCCTTGGAGTGGATGCAGGGATGGAAACTCAAGTGTTCCGTGTCAGTGAGGTGACTCTGGCATTTAGTCTGACCTTCAACAGAGATGTTCAAAGTGCTGAATGTATTTTGGGCTTAGCTTTTGGACAGCAGCTTTAAATCCAGACCATTTACAGTCAGCCATCCCTATCAACGGATTTTTTTCTCAACAGATTCAACCATCCACAGATTGAAAATCTTTCAAGATAATATAAATTCCAAAAATCAAACCTCAGTTTTGCCATTTTACTATGCCATTGTATTTAATGGGCTTGAGCATCCACAGATTTTTGTATCCATGGAGGGTCCTGGAACCAAACCCCAGTGGATATCAAGGACCTACTATACTTTTTATTTTAGTTTGTTTGTATGCTGCATTTCTGCCAAGGTGGGACCCAAGGCAGCTCCCTATAAGAATCACTGAAGAAAACCAGAACAATAAAATGTTTTAAAACAATTTTTATTCTGACTAAAAACCTCAGAACAGTTTCACTATTCCACTGTAGTGGAAGACATGAGTTGTCACTGGAAAACCTTATATTCTTATCCCCAACCCCTCCCTTTTTACCCACACAGAATTAGCTGTAATTCTGCAGCTAAGAAAAGGTTACCACCATCACCCCGTGAAACAGGACTGCCAAATTCTAGTCCTAACAAAAGCTCTTGGGTCTGTGTTCCCCCCCCCCCCCCATCATATGATTGGGTGCATCTACATTATAGTAAAATAAAATCAGCTGAACATCATTTTAAGTGCTGTAGCTCCATCCTATGGAATTCTGGGATTTGATCCTGTCAAAGAGTGTTGGTACCTCACAAAATTACAAATCCCAGGATTCTGTAGGATGCAGCCATGGCAGTTAAAGTGGTGTCAAACTGCATTATTTCATTCCCTAACATTTTGACTTGCAGAGCAGTTATTTTTATGGTGGAGCCCCTAAGAGGCCTACCCTGTCTTACAAGTTAATGGTGTTTAGGAGTATATACAGTATAAGAATATATTCTTATTCTTTATTTTCATTCAGGATTTTTTTCTTTCATTTACCTGGAGCAGCCGCGGAGCTGCTTCAAGTCACAGTGCATTCTCCAACAGGAAACACCCTGTTTAAGAGGGATTGAATTAATTAATTAATTAATTAATTAATTACACACACACACACACCCCCAAGTGGGCATAACAACACATCAACCTTATACAACAAATGCCTTGACTCTCATACTTTGATAAAAAGGCAGGATGCAAACAGACTGAACTGGAAAATTTGTGCCTCAAAAGTACAGCTCCTAATGCTTGTGGGATTCAGAGTTTGAGATTTCAGCAGTACAGATATTAGCTTTATTTTATTTTATTTTTTGAGACATACTTGAGCCTTCTGTATTTTACTATAATCAACAGAAAAGCCAAAAGCAACAGAATGCACTGGATGTTTGTTTGTTTCTTTCATTCTCTAGGTTTCACAATTAAGATTATTATCATAGTCAGTCATGGAGGAGAGAGACGTAGCGACAGAACTGCCTTATCTGTCTGTAAACCAATAAGGAGAGATACCCATTCTCTCCTTCTGTGTTTGATGTTGCATAGGAATGGTTCCTGTCAGTCAACAATGCCTTTGGCTACAGTAAACACACACTTCTGCTAGCTGTGTTGAAACCCACACTTTTGATATTTGATAAGTAGGGCTGAATATATTTCACAGAAAATCATAAAGATCTCTTGCCCTGGATCCAATAAGCATACGGGGGGCATGCACATCTTTGCCAGCATACATTTACCACTATGGGGCGCTGAAAGTTGTTGCAGTGCTCCACAACTGCACTTGCTCCACAACTGCACAACAACAGCTGGGAAGGGTCCCAGTCACAGACTCATCCTCAGAGGTACACTAAGGGTGTATCAACACTGCAGTGATAACACCTTAATACCATTTTTACTGCCACAGCTCCATCCTACATGATCCTGAGATTTGTAACTTGGCAATGTACCTTGAATTCTCCAGGGCCCTTTTCTGAACTTCAGTATTGGATTTGCCTGACTGTATATTCTCAGTAACCCAGCAATCTTCAACATTCAGGATTCCACAGGATGAAGCCCTGGGAGTTCAAGTAATATTGGAAGACAAATGACATACCGGATCTAGATTTATGGTTACAAAAATTAATGGACACAATAGAGATGGATAAACTTACAACATATTTGAAGCAAAAGGACAGTGACAAAGTAGAAAGAGATTGGTATCCGATACTGCAATTTTGTAAATTGAGATGGTTCTAAAGAAGGGGTTCATTTGTAAATTGAATGTATTTTAAATATAAATTTTATTTTTGGTTATTAAGATTAGTACATTTAATGACGTTGAAATTTCAGATGAACTAAAAAGAAAGGTAACAGATTTATTGATATACACAGACAATAAGGGAACAAGAATCAGAAAGGTGGGACAAGGGCAGAAGGGAGTTATGGGAATATTACGGAATGGGAATATGTATTAAGAGAAGTACGTAATCCTAATAACAATTGTAGAATCGAGATTTTATGTTTTAAAAGGAATATATATTAAACATTCAGGATTCCATAGGATGAAGCCCTGGGAGTTCAAGTAATACCAAAGTACTAAACAGGTTGAGTTTCCCTTATCTGAAATGCTTGAGACCAGAAGTGTTTTCATTTTTGGATTTTGGAATACTTGTATTTGTACATACATACATGATGCAATAGCTTGGAGATTGGAACCAAGTCTAAACACAAAATTCATTTATGTTTCATATACACCTTACATACACAGCCTGAAGGTAATTTTATACACTTAAAAAAAAATTGTGCATGGAACAAAGTTTATGTACATTGAACCACCAGAAAACAAAAGTGTCACTATCTCATCCACCCATGTAAAATGTTTTGGTTTTTGGAGTATTTTGGATTTTGGAATTCTAGTTAAGGGAGATTTAACCTGCAATTGTCTAACGTGGATATGATCTGGCTGCCATGATTTACCCAAGGAAGATGGAGCAGCCTCTCTTACCAGTGTAAGGCTTCTTCTTTCTTTTTTACTATTTTTTAAAAATAGAAAAAATAACCTTGCCCATAGTGCTGTCAATGCATAGTGCTGTCAATGCATTGCACTATCATTGAATATTGATATTTAACCCCAGTCATACACACACAGACACTGTATCCTCAGTCCCTCAGTAAAGTGTAGACTGCTGTGACAATTCAAATTCAACAAGTTAGATCTCTCTGTAAAAGTTTAGAACCGATTCTTCCCAAACTTTATTTGTTCTGGTAGTGTAAGATGTATTAAGGAGTTTTTGTATAGGTAATAAAAGGCCACCACATTTCTCCAAGCTTTTCATTGTTAGTCTCCTTCCAGAGCTTTTAATTGGTTGGCTAATTTTTCTGCCAAAGCAAGGTTCCATATTCTGTCTATCCAGCTTAAATTTTTTAAGTCCTTTCCTCCTCTTTGTCACTTGAAGTCTAACTCCTTGTTCTCCAGGTGTGCAAGAATAGATGAATATGGCTGTAGACACACCTATATTTTTGGTTGGTCCAAAGAGAAAGCTCTAAGTGGAAGAGAAAGCTCTATTGGTTGCTGTTGTAGCTGCCTTGAATCTCATTTTGGGAGAGAGGCAGGATATACATCAAATACATACATGCATACATACATACATAAATACAGCTGGGGAAAAGAGTATTGTACAAAGAAGTACAGAATATCTCCTTCCAAAGCATAGTGGCATATGTTACCTGCAGAATACTGGCCATCATTTGTTTATTTTAATCAATTCTATTCTGTATTCTGAATTGGGAGGAATCTGTCAGGTTATTTTTTTTATCAGTTGACATCCTGTTTAGTAGTTAGTATTATAAGGTGGACTTCTGATATCCTAACAATGCAAGATTTGGGCCATCATTTAAAAAAAGAAGAAGAAGAAGAGAGGAATATTTAAAAAGCGAAGACCAATAATTATAGCTTTATACACCAAAAACCACCAGACAGTGCTCTCATACTCATACCTCCACAGGAACTCCACCTGCCTGGCCAGGCATAAAATGGAAGAGAAAAGTTGAGATTAAAAAAAAGTGTACTTCTCAGTTTTTAAAATAAAATTATGCAGATAATGGTCTGCAAGACTGCTAGTGAAACCTTCATTTTCCTATTTTTGGAAGGGAAAAAAACTACAGTATATATGGGAATTATATGCAGATATAGTAGGTCCTTGATATCTGCTGGTGTTTGGTTCCAGGACTCCTGGTGGATACCAAAATCCATGGATGCTCAAGTCCCATTAAATATAATGGAAAGTAAAATGGTGTCCCTTATCTCAAATGGCAAAATCAAGCATTGCTATTTGGAATTCGTATATTTTTAAAAATATTTTCAAACCGTGGATGCTTGAATTGGTGGATAATGAATCAATGGATAAGGAAGGCTGACTGTACATGTGCACAAGTCAAAATGTATGTCTGAAAAATGGGTGCAGATATGCTTTGGTCAATGGTGAAAATGCATACAAAAATGCATAAATTAAGAGAAATTACTTCAAAAGTCCATACGTTAGGAAAAGCATAGCAAACTACACATGTGCACACATGCACACAAATATAGAGGGATCTGGGAGAAATGAAAAGAAACTGAGACTGAGCTTTTTCACATCTGTAGGGACAATATAGTTGCACTATGGTAACTATAGAGCACATATATTTCCAGATGCTCTAATGTCCTGATTTAGGAGAACTGGATCTGGGCCTTCAATGATTACCTCAACAGTTGGCTAAGAAGACCTTAGAAGGGGAGAGGTTCTTTCTGTATAAGATTTTATTCACTGCATCATCTTCTCTTGAGGAAAAAAAACATGTAGGCTTTTCAGTGAATCAGAATGTTTTGTTCCATTTTGAATCTGTGTCTGGAACTGGACATGTATTAAATTCCATTCTCATTTCAGCTCTTGAGAAAGTGATCTTTGGAGTACAAACTGGCCACACTGGATGGAGGATTCTGAGACTGATGGTCTTAAAAACAAAAACAACAACCACAAGAACAAGAACAAAAACTTTCCACCTTCGATCCCAAAACACATTTCAGTCCACTTGATAAAGAGAAAACATCTCTGATGACAGAGAATGGTCCAAAAGCTGGTCCTATCTCTTCCTAAAGGTAAAGAGAGAAGGGGACCCTGGAAGCATAACCTGGATTAGGAAATGCTTGGACTCCAACTCCCAGAATCCCAGCCCACCAACCACACTCTGGCGGGATAACGACCGCCAATTTGGGGCGGTCTGGCCCCGCCCCTTTCCCGGAGTATCGGGGCTTCAGCGGCTACACCGGCAGCCGCTGAGGCCCGATCCGCCGCTTTTCGGGCTGCGGGGAAGCGGCAAAAGGCGCTTCCCCGCAGCCAGAAAAGGGTGTCCCTGGGGCTTCAAGCCCCAAGGACACTCGTGGCGGCGGGGAGCAGAGAAAGGGCCGCTTGGCCCTTTCTCGTTTAGTCCGCTGGGCGCAGCCTTCAGACGGCTGCGCCCAGCGGACTAAACCCGGAGGAGCTCCAAAACGGAGCTCCTTCCTGCTCCATGTCCAGGGCGCACAAGCGCCCTGGCGGCGAGCACTACGTCATGGCCGCGCCGCCCCGTCAGAGGCGGCGCGGCCATGACGTACTCACGGCGGCGGCCGTGCGGAAGGGGCCGCCGATTTAGTGCGTGTTCGCCACGCACTAGGGTTAGGGCGGTGCGGAAGCACACCGCCCTTTCGTAACCCTAGTGCGTGGCAACACGCACTAAACTGCCGGTCTGTAACCGGCCATTGTAATTTCCTAGTCATGCCTAGGAACCAAATTTCCCCCACCACACCCTCCTTATCATAACCAGAAACCATTTAATATTATAGGGGAAGCTTTGGACAATTGTAGTCATCTTCCTAAGAAACACAAAAGATAATGATCAAAAAGCTCAGGAGCTTATCCTTTTCTGGGTAGAGCCAAAGGCTGCTTTCATTCCATGTGGAACTCTCACTTACCACCACTACCATCTTAACAAAGCCAATGCCGTTTCCTCTCCCTTTTGGATTCAGCTAAGGATGGAACAAGGTTGATCAATTTCCCAACTGGGATCAACTTTGGGGTTGCTGACTCCTTGATAAACTAGGCAAGAGAGAAAAATGGTACATAGAAATTAAAGTAATTTAATTTCTCAGCATAACAAAACTTGCAATTTTTGACAAGTAGGCAAGAGTTGGAGGAACAGTGTAGCTTTGCCATCAAAACATACTCTCACGTTGTGTTGTTGTGTGTTATTTGCAGAAAGCTGGAACAGGTCCCGAGTGGGGGGAATTGCTCATCTATGTTACTTGCATCATGTTGCCCTATGGGGGTCTACAGACGGGCAGAAAGGAGCGCCGAGATATCACCCCTTTCTGCTTCACACACGGAGGTGGTGCAGCCTCCAGGAGCCCTGAAAAGAACCTGCTCCCAGTGCATTCATCTTAGGGTGCGTGTGCAGCGCCATTGGTGCCCTCGCTACAGCGATGACATCCATGAGGTGCCACTCTGTTTGGAGGTGGCACACACATACATCATCATTGGCCCCCGTGTGGACAGGAGCAAGCCATGATGGCACCAGGGATGTGCGGTAGGGCTCGGAAGCATGCGGATGCTTCGCATACCCGGCCTTAAAATTGGCCCCATGATGGTGCTTTTTGCCTGTCTGTATCGGGCCTATATCCTGGGGAAAGTGCAGAAATTCCAGGCTAAATTCACAATAATCCCTATAAACTACAAGGTGATTCGACATCTTGGCTGCAGCCTTTGCCAGCTGAAAGTTGCACAATTTATATGTTGGAACTTGGATAAATCTAGATTTATCATACCTAGACTAAGACAATATTGTTAGACTGTGGCAGAAGTAACCCATGAGTGACTGAGGCTGCAAAATGTCTAAGCAGCTGGTATGACAGAGGGTC
Source organism: Sceloporus undulatus (assembly GCF_019175285.1). Classification (NCBI taxonomy): domain Eukaryota; kingdom Metazoa; phylum Chordata; class Lepidosauria; order Squamata; family Phrynosomatidae; genus Sceloporus; species Sceloporus undulatus. Next base: position 365,719,720 of record NC_056522.1, on the reverse strand, counting down.
AAGTTCTACCCATAGAATGGACCTGAAGGATTGTATTCTCCATATAGCTGCCCATGTTTGAGATTTTCTGGGAATGCCTTTTCTCTTCATCCCACTACTCTCATGGGTATATCTGTTGGGAAGATGGGAAAGGACCTTCTTAGTGGCTTCCCCCAGGAGCTTGAACTCCCTTCATAGTGTGGCTAGTCTGGAACCCTCCTTGCTAAGTTCTGTAAGCAGGTTAATATTTTTGAGTTTAAGTGAGCCTTTGAGGAGTTATCATTTATGGAGAGGGGACTTTATGTTCTGTGCTGTCTATTATTTCTTTTTCTTTTTTAGAAAAGTGCATGGTTAAAATTAGAATCCAAATCATAGAGTTGACAGAAACCTTAAGGGCTATCCAGTGCAAACCCTGCTATGTAGACAGAGAGGGGCAGCTGGAGGAAGGGAACCTTTGGATAAAAGGGAAATGACCACTCCATTGGCTATTCAGCCCTCTCTGGAGTGTCACCCAATGTGGTTCACACATACCTCACCTCTCTAGTGATGCCCCTCAGTTTGACTCAGGGGGGCCTTGTGATAAATGGAAGCAACCACTCCACTGAGTGTTCAAACCCCCCCCCCCCGGGCTGCCACCTGATTTGGCCCACACACCCCTTTCCTCCCTAGTAACACCTCTTGGTCAGACCAAATTTGTCTGATTTTTAAAAATTGATGTTCTTCTTGCTGTGTGCCTTCAAGTCATTTCTGACTTAAGACAACCCTAAGGTGACCCTATCATGGGGTTTTCTTGGCATGATTTGTTCAGAGGAGCTTTGCCATTACCTTCTCCCGAGGCTAAGAGAGTGTGATTTGCCCAAAGTCACCCATTGGGTATCATAGACTGAGCTAAGAATTGAACCCAGGTTGCCAGAGTTGTAGTCCAACACTCAAATCACTAAACCAATTGACAGTTTAATCACATTTTAACTTTTGAAAGATGTGAACTTTCAGGGGCATCCATTTCAACATTTGTAAGCTGCGCTGAGACCCAGGGTTGGGGAAAAAGCAGGAAACAGACAAAGGTGTCCTTGCCGGTAAATTTAATAAACAACCTTCATCTCTTCCTTCTGTGTATCTTCCTTTGTTCTCCATTGTGTCAAGGAATGCAGGAGGGGCATACCTTGATTCCCCTTACTCTGGGATAAGCAACACAGCTGGCTGACTGCCAGGGTAGAAAAATGATCAATACCGAACGTGTAACAAAGACAGCTGTCTACACATTCTATTGCATGAGCAATATTTTCCATAGCAGCCTCCTGAAGGAAATTCATATTTCTTCTTCAATATTTTCAAAAGCAACAGAGAAACTGCAAAACAACAGCCCATCCCTTTTGGGAGAGCTCTGAATTTTACACCAGGTCTAAAAGAACTGTTAGATGAAGAGGATATATTATGTCTGCAGGCTTCATGTGCCCCCTGGACTCAACACATGTGCCTACTGAAGCCCCTCATTGGTTGCCTGAAGCTCTCCAACCCTCAATTTCTTTAAAAAAGAAAAGAAATGGCATAATTTTCAAGTAATACCATAAAAAAAATACCTCCAAACATGTGGAAACATCTAAAAATACCTCACTCAACCCTTCAAACATCCCAGAACTCTATAAGAAAATTGAGGTATTTATGTAATTCTTTTTTAAAATTCATGTAAAAATTCAACCCTTTTACCATTCTTTCCCTAGAGTAAAAATGTTCTAAACTAAAGAATAACAAAGGTTTGCAAAATTGAGGTTAAAAAAAAACCTTTCTTAAAAATGTATGCTGGTTTTATAGGAATTTGGCATTCTAAACACAAAAACGATCTCAGATTCGATCTATCGCATACAATTTATTCACAACTTGCTTTGATATTTCTGTGTTGTGATATGTGACTGAATGAAATGATCCTGCAAAGAATTATCTTGCAAAGAGTAAGAAAGAAGCTAACATTTTTAATAGATTTCCAAACCATTTTAATTCACTGATATGAAGCACAAAATTCATTTAAAAACGCTAAAAGCAATCACACTGGAACATCAGCGTCCACAATTAATGCATCTAAGTAACAACTAGATTGGAAAAAGAATGAATTTGTGAAAGAACTGTTTGTTGTGTGACATTTTTATTGTGTTTTTTGAAATCAGCACCTAAAATACATTATTGAAAATAACACTGATTGGTTTCAAGTTCTGCAATTTAATTATGCTTCTACCACATCCACCATCATTTATTTTCCTGTTCTTTTTTTGTATTGGGTATAAGACTTGGGGAAGATTCATTTGCATGATAATATGTGTAGATTTTGCTACATGCCTTTCCTAATGCACATTTTTTTCTTCATATTTTTCTTCCATATTTTTGTGCTCATTTTTCCTTCTGACTAAAGCATGTTTGTGTATATTTTTTAAGAGACATGCATTTTGAAGTTGTTCACATTGATATTTTGGTTTTCTCTCATGAATGGGAAACCAAAAGATATGTAGATAACTTGGTTGATAGTCTGACAGACCATGAAATGAACAAATTCAGAAAAAACTTTGGTTCATGCAAATTTATCTTCCAACCCAATTAAAAAGTGTCAGGAACATTACAAAAACAAAAATAATGAACACAAAGGAGTTGCAGCAGTTTGATCTAGACAACAAGAAAATTGAAATAGTTAAGGATTTCCCATACCTTGGCTCAAATATTGACCAAAGTGGAGACTGAAGTCAAGCAATCAGAAGAAGATTAGGATTGGGAAGGGCAGCTATGAAGGAACTAGACAAGATTTTGAAATAAACTGGAAGTGCATTTTCATTGGAAAATACTATAATGCTAGGAAAGGTAGAGGGCAGTAGAAAGGGAGTAAGGCCACATACTACTCCAAAAGGGCGGCCTGGCGGCAGCCTGTTTCCCTCTACAGTAATGCTGGAGCCGTGGTTGATTTGCAGTCCCTAACCCTAATATTGCTGCCCCCATGCCCCTTTCGGCCTGTCTGTCTTGGGCCTAAATCAAGGAGACCCTGGCCCTGAGACTGCAGGACCTGAGCAGAGCAGTTAAGGACAGCGGGGCTTGGAAGTGTTTCATTCACGGGATCACCATGAATTGACATTGACTTAAGGCAGCTAACAATAACAAAACCTGAGCCTATAAGCTGTTTCTTCAGCAGCAAGCTTGACTGTGTTCAGTCCAATTTACTCTCAGAAATAGTGAACGAAATTGCAGCCTAAAATGGACTAGTCATTGTATCACATTCAGAAGTTGACAACAACCTCCATAGCCTCACAAATCTAAAACAGATGCATTACTAAAGGAAGGAAAATCGATCATAAAGAAAGCCACCTTCTACTTCCTTGATGTTTGCCCCCAAATCAAGCCCCTCCTTTGTTTAGTAAGCCCCCCGCCCTCCCCCTTTTATTATGTTTTCCATTTTGGGGTGGAAAATCACATTAACCAAGTTATTTTCATGGAACATGGAAAATTCCCTTTGTGATATTTATGGTGTGTTAAGAGCAGGGTGGTGGCAGGGAGAAACCAAGGTATGCTCTGTTTATGGACAAAAGCCTTGTTTATTCAGCAGTTGATGGAGCAAGCCTGACCACCTTTCTTTGATTTCCAATGGCCTTTGAATTCCCCCCACAAGCCAAAATGATTTATTGATAGAAATATCCTTTCATTGAACAAATAACTAATCCCTTTCAAAACACTGTGTTGTTTTATTAATGTAAAAACCGGGAGGTTGTGTTTTGGTTTGGATGCAGGATATTGCAGGCAGATCTTTTCTTTGTGATAAATGTGATGCCTCTTTGATGGAAAGAGAGAAGTTTGAAAATAATTGATGGTATAAGGCCATGTATATTGATTTTTCATCCTTAAGGCATCTGTGCTTGTTGCACAAGATTTGGGGAAAGAGATTGTGACTCTATGGGAAACACGTGCAGTGGTGCCATCAGGGCAGGATTTGGGGAGTAGATATCAAGGGACTTAACAGAATGAGCAGAGACCATGGCTGGTTTGCCACATGTTGGATGGACTTCAGATAGGGACATCCACATGTGTATGTTTTCCTTACTTGTGCAGATGTGCTTTAGGGTACTGCAGGAGTTGGTAATCCTATTCTCTCTGGGTAGCACCCCTCACAACATAGTGTAAATCCCTATAGCCAGTTCAAACCCACATGTGCATTCCATGCTTCACAACAAGCAAGCAGCCAGGATCAGACAAGTGTCTCTGGCAATATAATAATAAATAAAAAAAAATATTTATATTTTCCCGCCTCTCCCTACAGATTGAGGTGGAATTACAGCAAGTCTCAAGACAAAGATACATCACAATTACAATCATTTGTAATGGGTTTTCAGTGCCTTTTTAAAGGCATCTAGAGTGGAGATAAGTTGAATCTCTTCCGGGAGATTATTCCAGAGCGTTGGGATCGTAGCTGTAAACGCTCTTTGGTGAGTGGTTATTAATCTCACTTTGGGATATTCAAGTAGGAGCTTCCCAGTTGTTCTGAGAGTGCGGGGCGGATTGTGCAGGGAGAAGCAACCCTGCACCAAACAAATTCACAGTTATTACAGAAACACTGAAACTCTTGAAGGATCCTAACAGATGTCATCATTGTGTATGTGCCTTTGCGGTGGGAGCAGCCAGACCTTCTCTGACCTGCTTGCTTGCTGTGAAGCACAGAATGGCCATGTGAGGTAGTTTGGGGCTTTGTCAAGAGGGTGATATGCAGCTCAGTGTAATATAGGACTGCAGGGTGACATTTACATTACACTGAAAGGGGTGTTGAATTGAGACCATTATCAGTCAAGTTATACCTATTGCCATTTTTCTACTGTCTAAAGAGCATTAGATTCAAAACCCTTCCCCTGTCACATTTCTGAATCCTCCTGCCTCGGTTGGTTTTCCATAGACAGAAGACACAGGCATAGACATATTTTTTCCTTCCAATGTCAAAAAGTATTTGGCATGACTTGAATTTTCACTGGCAACTAGTCAAATGTCCTGCAGCTCCCAAGGGTATCTCCATCCAAACATTACAGTAACAGCTTTCTCATTTCCGTTCCTTGTGTACTTCTTTTTATGGTCATGTGCCTGGTATCACATTGAGCTCTCACCTCTTATTTGTATTTGGCTGGGCTCCTAGCAATAGGAACAGCCACTTTCCCCATCCATCATTGACCGTTCTCTGAGAACACTGACCCTTTTGACATCCACAGTAACTTAACTGCATTTCTGCCTGGTATCTGACAGCAGTTCTAATCTGTGCCAATCTCAGCTGGTGTACAATGTTACCTGATATACAATGGGATGTGCCTTCATCACATGAAAGATTTGTTGGATATGGATCTGTGTTCAGTAACAACATGCCAAATTTTGTTTGCTAGGTTTCAAATTGGCAGGTTCTGTTTACATCGTCTATGATTCGTATACGCTGCATTTTATTTTAGGTCCATGAACCAGGGATTCAGGAATCATGAAGGTTGCAAGACATGAAACCTTCTTTGTGACATGCAACCTACTTTGTGGCAAATGAACAAATATTATCATTTCTTAACTTTGAATCTGTTTTGAATCCTGAACTGGGAGAAATGTGGACTACAAATCAAGGAATAAAATACATTTGTTTGGTTCTAAAATACCTAGAAATGGGGGGGGGGGGGGTAGCCACACTATTTATTTATAACCGTGTGATATTCCTCTAAAAGTAATGGCTCAGTCAGTCCTATAGAATTCTGAGATTTGTAGTTTGGTGAGATACTCTGAATTCTCTGTAAGAATGATCTGTCTGTTCCTCTGAACCACAGCATAGTTCTTTGATAGAGGATTCTCCATATCTTTTCAACCCGTAAACCCCAGGTTTTCATAATATGAAATAAAGGGCATTAAAGTATTAAAATGCTGTAATTGGCCTACAGGTCCACATCAGCCTGAGAGGCTCCATGATGATGTAGGCACATTCAGCTCCTGACATTACATACCACAATCTTTTGTAGCACTTAGGAGGTTTTCATTCCTGTAATTGTTTTAGGGATATAAACCCATATATGTGCCATTCTTGCATACAAGAATAAGCAACTGGGGAAAAAAATTACTTCCCCTGTCAAATGGGCAAGATATCTTTTTTTGATCTTGAGACATTTTTCACATCCATGAGATTAATGTTTGCCTTAATTCTGTAAATTCACAAACTGCATAGCTGAAACTATGATAGCCACAGCTTTGTCCAATGGACTTTAAAAAATAAATAAATTACAGCATCAAATGGACTCTTTACATGTTATTGATCAGTCAGCCAGTCCCCCTGTGCTTGCTAAATGGGCATAAAGTGCTTTGTCTCACAAAACAGAGGCACTTTTGTGCAGATTACAGAAATCTCCAGAAAACTCTCCTTATTCTTCAGCAGGAAAAAGGAACTGTCAAAGTGGCTGGTGATTTCTCAACATAGAAAGCCTTTCTTGTGAAGAGGAAGACGTTTTGTGAATAATATTCACATCCAAAGCTTTTGCCCAGGAAAATATATTGTGTACAAAAGATATCAGCTGAGAACTTACCTCAAGAATAATTTCTATGCTCACAGGCTAAAATCCAATATCCCCTTAGCATAGCGTAAATATCTTCAAGCAAATATATGCTGCACTGGCACTATGCAATCTCCATGTCAAATAGTAGCATTGTGCAACACAGGTCAGTGACTGGATGTCATTGTGAAATATGTAGAGTGAAACGTACGACCAAAATGTGGCTCATCATTTCTTTAACCAGTTTCAAAACTGAGTTGAAGACCATCCTGTTCAGAGAAGCGTTCCCAGGCATTGCGTGACTATTATTTGCTATTTGACGTTTTTAATTTGTTGCCTGCTTTACTTTATTGAACCCTTTCCTGTATTGTTATGTATTATTTATATATATTATGCTATTATTTCTTAGATTGTACTCCATGGGCAGGTTTACTTTATTTTATAGTTTGTATGTACAGTGCTGTGTAAATCTACAGCATTATATAAATAAAACATCGTCATCGTCGTCGTCATCATCATCATCATCATCATCATCATCATCATCTCTCCCTAGTGAAAGCTAAAAGTGGGATTGCATTCCAGAAACTCTTCTTAGAATTTAGCTTTTCTCCATTTCATTTCTCCTTTGTGAATCTACATTTCTTAATATATTTTCCTAGAAAAAATCCTAGGCACACCAATCCATGGATTAAATAAAAGCTTACTAGAGGAACAAATTGCCTTGTATCACAGAGAAGAACAAGATTTTTCCCCTCCCAAGTATTTTGGTTGAATTTTAAACTGAACCACAATCATGTTATGTCTAGGCTGCTTACAGGTAAATATATACTTCCATAATTGCATTGGTGGACTGCTGTGAGCTAATTTGCAAAATTGCAGAACACTAATGACTAGTTGTTGAGCTTTCTGAACTAAACTATACTGCTCCAAAAGGAATAGATGCTACATGCTTAAGAACCTACAGTCATCTAGAATTTGAATCATGCCAATATTTAGCAACCCATTCCATTCTATTTACAGCAAAAGCTGCTTTTGGACAGAGGTACAGCTTCGATAGATCAGTATCAAAAGCTGGCATCAGGGCAGAATGGGGGAATGGCGTCTGCACAATGCACCCCCCAACTCCATCCTCATGCCATTGTGATGCTGCATGCCCCACCACGTGGCAGGCAGCCTCACAGCACACCTCTAGTGCAGTGTACAGATGATGCAGTGCCAAAGGAGTGCCAAAATGCCACAGCACTGGTGGCTATGAGATCGTTTCCATGGCACAAAAAGGAGCCACTTTTTGCAGGTTCTTTTTGTGCCATGGAAAGGCCACAGTGTGTAGTTGCCACGGCCCAGATCTGATGAAGAAAAAGGCAACTTCAGGCTGCCTATTAGGGGCCATCGGTTCAGCCCTTAAGTGGGATCATTTTCTGTTGGCCTCAAGTCAAAATTTACATTTTCCCTTTTACTAGAATATCCTCCAGGGAACACAGCCATATAAATATTATTTTCACTCCTGATATTTGAAACACTGAAGTAGAGAAAGATTGTGGCAGATATCATCATACCCAGATGGTGTTTAGTACATAAGAAACATAAGAAAAACCCTGTTGAATCATTTTGCAAAGCATGCATCTTATTCACCATCTTCATTCCACATCAGCCAACTAAAGCCCATCAGATCAGCAGGAGTGCTCCCATTGTCTAATCTAGCAACAGTATTCAATGGCATCTTGCATTGATGGATTTATTAACTGCAGGAAGTTGGACTAAATTACCATTGTGGTTCCTTCCAAGTATGATTCTAAGCATGAAGTTTCTATCTCAAAGATGTGGAGTGTGTGGCCTAGCAGCTGCTGTTGAGCTAAAAATATAAATAATTTACATAGGGGACCTTACACATATGTAAAACACCAAAAAGATTCTGGCCAATTGATACCTGGATACCAGCAAATTTTATCACCCTTATGTGAAAGGATGCCTGGACACATCAAGGCAATCCCTCAATAAAATGGTTAATGACCACAAGATTTTTCATATTTTGGAAATTTCTTGTGGGTTACAAAAAACAACGGCTGAGATCCCACATTGGGAAATGTAACTACAGAGATGTAGCTACAACATCTTTTGATGCTACCCTCCAAATCTTTTCTTGGAAGCCCCACATCCATTTCTGAGATGTTGAAAAGAGTAGTGATATCTCTGGCCATGGGACAAGCTGAGACAGTCAGACAGAGAAACCCCTGTGTGTTTCCATCAGGTCTTGTTGCAACTGTCTGTCTCAGTTTGCCCTGCAACTGGGAGAGGACTAGTCTTGTCATTTGGTAGCACTCCACTCTCCAACACCTTGGAAATGGTTGTGTTGGTGGGGATGTGAAGTTTCAAAGGTAGGATTTGTGGAGCACTTTTGGTAATTGCAATGGGGCTATCAATGAGAACTGAAACACTTATAATGACATATGTCAGATTAATCATATTGTAATTACTGGAAAGGATGCCTGCCAACATTTTGTGGGGAAATGTACCTATTTTGTCACAAATACATTGTGTTTTACCCTTAAACCAAGGTTTTTGCTCAAAATATTTTTACAGTGCCCCAGAATGTGAAAAACCATTAGAAATGTGCAAAAGAAGCTTGTAATCTCACTCCACAAAAGGAATTTTTGAAAGCCTTCATTCTTGCATGCAAAATTCCAATAAACAAAGACTTGCATTCCTAAAGAGAGCATCACTAAACCCAGAGGGGTTAGAATCTACTAGTATTTTAACTACTGATAAGAAAATGGGAGCAGTGAAAAAAGCACTAGGGAAAAGACAGAACACAGAAAAAGGGGAATCACACAACACCATTAAAATAAAGCAGAAAGACAATGGAAGAAGGGAGGGAAAGGTTTGGACTGCTCTTGCCTTGTATTCTCCCTCTAATACAGAACATACTGTGTATCCATTTTCTTCTAAGAAGAGAAAGACACATCTCTTACAATCTGAGTAATTTCCCACTATCCTTGATGATAAAATGCATTTTTCTCAGAATAGCTCAAAATCACGTGGAACTCCTACTGATAGCACTTTCCAGCAACAAGAAAAAAGCTTCAACCCCCACCTCCACTGCTCCTCTCCCAGAGATAATGGCTTCTAGCATTGCTTTGTCTATGGTAGATACATTATGTATAATGCAATCCTCCATATCAGAGGGTGAATTTTCTATATGGCACAAATAAAGTCCAACACAAGGCTGGCACTGGGTGTTGTCAATGCCAAGCACCTGGCTCACAGCCTAGCAAAGGGTCCAACTGCCACTCCTCTGGTCCTCCTTTCTGGTCCTGTTTAAGTATGGGGAAGAAATTTTTTTTTAATTCTAATGCAAACCTACCTCAATACCAACCAATATGTGTCTTGAACTGCAGTTAGCTTTTGCTGTTTACATCTTGGGATGGATGCAGTTCTCTTATCAAAAAAGCCACTCCATATTAAAGGGAGAAAATGCACATGAAACGTGTACTGTCTAGTAGAAGTGCATGCAAAGCATGTATGTTGGTGAAAATCATGTACAAATGAAAAACTTTATGGGAAATTGATCAGTGTTGTTTTGGGAGAAATGTGCACCAAAATGTTTGCTGCTCTTCACTGTCTCAGTGGGGCAGTGAATCTGCCCTGCATTGCAGTCAGATTTTTGTTTTAAATAAGCATCCCCAGGGTTGCCACACTGAAAACTGGAGCAGGCCCATGTACATTTACAGGCTCTAAAGAAGAGGAGATTTCAGTAGGTGATACTTATTACCTGATTACATGACAAACAGTACTTGTTGACATTTCCTCTTCTTCATGAGTCTACATGAGTTAATGGTACACAAGTCTTCTGCAGTTTTCACTCTGGCAGTCTTGGGTTGAAACTTATCCTTACAAAATGTTCAGAACATTGGATAGGTACAAGTGGATCAATCCATCTGAAATTCAGAATGGAATAATATTTTTCTTCATGTGAACATTTTTGTGTTCCCTTCTCTTCCTGCATGTTTTTTAAGTAAGTAACATAATATGGTCTTGATTCTACTTTCCCCTACTATACACTTTTATCTATGGCCTGGTACAAATGGGCACCCTGGGCCAAAATTAGGGTTCAGGTGTGCGGAGTATCCACACGCTCCTGAGCCCTAGTGTGCAGTGGCAGCGCCGCCATCATGGCAGACTCCTGTCCACACAGGGGGTGCCATGAAGACACAAGGGCAGTGCAGCAACCGCATGTCTGGTCACTATGTTTGCATCATCGATGTGCCATAGAGTGCCAATGGCACACTGATGGTGACAGCTATGTGCGCCAAAAAGAACCCGCTTTTAGCAGGTTCTTTTTTGGTGTGGAGGGAGCCCATGCGATTTGGTTGCTGCAGGCTTCCTCAGGAGCAAAAACGGGTGGCTCTAGCCCGAACTTTTGGAGTGGTCTGTCAAGCTCCTACATTTAATTAGAGTCGTGAAATATATTGCAAGATACTAAAAATTCTGGAAGAGTTTGACATACAAGATAGTCTTGGTGTGATTGCAAGGGAGGTGAGCTTAGTCTGATCTTAAAACTTCATGAGGTCCCTCAAGTATTTCAGGGGTAGGGTTTGACATTTCCAGACACGCTAGACCACCATTTCTCTGGGCATGAAAATATTGAATTGCCTGTCTTATAATTAACATTTTACACAGGTTTATGCCTACAGCAAAGGAGGAGGGACTGCACTGGGTCCAGGGAGAACGTTTCTGCCTGGTCTCCTCTGTGGATTGCATGAAACAGGGGTAGGCAACCTTTTTGAGCCAGGGGCCGGGGTGGTGTCCCTCAGATTGAAATGGATAAAGTCAGCCCACTGTTTGGACTTTCTCCAAAGTGATGCACGCACACACACACAAATACTTAAACACTTGAAAACATTTCTGAAGTGTTTAAACATTTTTGTCTTTGTGTGCCTTCAAATTATATCTGACTTATGGAGACCCAAAGGCAACCCTATCCTGGGGTTTTCTTGGCAAGATTTGTTCAGATGAAGGTTACTATTGCCTTCCTCTGAGTCTGAAGGAATGTGACTGGTCCAAGGAAACTCAGTGGGTTTCCGTGGCTGAGCAGGGATTTGAATCCTGGTCTTCAGAATCATAGGAGAATATTGCACCCAGAAATCCTGCTGCAGCCCGGATTTTCCTGTTCCTAAAAAAGGTCCAAGTTGCAGATGGGCTGCCTGGCAGAGGTACGGGTTGCATACAGCCTGGGAACGGGTAAGTGAAATAACACCTGTTTTTGACTTTTAAATCCGCCATCTGTCCCGGCGGGATTTCTGGGTGTGATAACCATAGTATTGGGGAAAAGGCAGAATAGGAATGAATGAATGAATGAATGAATGAATGAAATGATGGGCACAAAAACTACACTGGAGGCAACATGGATTCCTGGGACCATTGGCATACAGCACTTCAACTTTTGTCATCATGAAGCTTTTAGAGGAGTATTTCCAGCATATCATACTTCAAATATGGATGGACTTAAGCAGGTGGAATAGAATTATCATGCAGCTCTCATATTTATTTTAATTTTACTTCTTTTGGCCAGAGTGAATTAGGAATTTTACAGGAGCTGACCCTTTTCTCCATCACTTGTTTTTGTTTGAGTTTAACTTTTACACATTTCTAAATTCAGCCCAAGCTATGTGATGGAAAAATATTCAGTGGAAACATGTGGCAGAGGTTTGTTGCTGACCTGATTTGCCATCTGTCACATTTGTTTCCTGCCACACTCTGTTAAAACTGGGCAAGTTGGGAAAGATAGCAATACTCTCAATGAAAAAAGAGAGACAGAAAAGCAATCTGTGAAATGGATCAAAAATATTTTCAGGGATGATTTTGTTTGAAAGTTTTCTTTCCCCTCCCACAAAAAAAAGGAACAGCAGCTGCAGAAACCTGAAAATGATTTTTTCATTAAAAGCCCTGAAAGGCAAAAAAATCTCATAGCGTCTGATCATTTTCTCAATAGAGTTTGTCAATAAGTTGAGTTACCCTTTCTCAATGAGGAACAGAAGAATTCTGAGCATCCCAAGGTCACACATGGATTCTGTGTACTAAGTGAGAAAATTTGAAGCCACTGCTCTTTGCATTGACTTGTTAAAGATATCTGAACTTCACAATTAAAATGGATGGATACCACTTTCACTATCGTGACTCCATCCTACAAAACCTTGGGATTTGCAGTTTGGAAAATGCTTAGAATTCTGTTAGAGAGCTCTAGTGCTGCAGTGCCAAGGAGCTATGATGGTTGCAATGGTTTAAAAGCTAGTACTGCAGCCACAAGTGAGTTGGTTCAGGCAGAAACTCCAAGGTCCACTCAGCCTTCCATCCTTTGTTAGGTCAGTAAAATGAGTACACAACTTGTTGGGGGGAAATTGGCTTACAGATTGTAAACTGCTTAGGGAGTGCTAGTCACTTATAATGTGGTATAAAAAGTTATGTTCTATTACCATTGCTATTGCTATTGCTATAGTTCAAGGGGGTATATTGTTTAGCACTGTGAAAAGCTGAGTCCTTATGCAGAAAGACTGCCAGCCATGAAAGCAAACACCATTGCTGAGTCTGGAAGTAGCTGGAGACAAAAGCTCCTGTTTCTTAAACAGAGGCACGTTCCAGACGCGAAAAAAAGTATTACTAGGTACGTACTAGGGTTAGGAAAGGGCTCCTTTCCGGAGGCCTAACCCTAGACGTACCTAGTACATACAAAATGGCGGTGCCCATTCTACATGGGCGCCACATTGGGACGTCACGACCGTACCCCCCAAACAGGGGTCACAGAAAAAGTGACATTCTGGCGCTGCACAAGGGCGCCTGGGGTACCCTTTCCAGTCGTGCGGAGGAGCTCCAAAAAAGCAACTCCCAGAAAAAGATCCAACTCTGTTCCACCGTAGAGGCTTTTAAGAGGGTATTAAAAACCCACCTCTTTCAAGTAGCTTTCCCTTCCGACTCTGTTTCGATGAGGAAGTCCCCCCCCCCCCATACTGATGGTTTTAATGGTCTGTACATGGCTCAGGTTTTTATGCAATCTGTATGAAATTGTGATTTGTAATTAACGGAATTTTTACGTCTTTTGACTGTGATGTTTCACAAACTGTTGTACTGTAAACTGCTTTTGATCTACAGGAAAGGCGGGTATATAAATAAAGTTTTATTTATTTATTTTTTATAATGCTCTTGCCACCAACTGACATCCACCTAACCCATAGTTGTATTGGAGCATTCTCCTTAATATACACAAAAAAACAACAGGCGGAGGAATTCTAATCCCCCCTGCTAGTGTTTCATCATCTTCCTGTCATGTGTCTACAGCAGTGGTCCCCAAACTATACCCTTTAAGAGATTTCAGACTTCAGCTCCCAGAAGCCTCAGCCATATTGGTCAATAGTCTGGGATTCTGGGAGCTGATGCCCCAAATCCTTTAAAGAGCACAGTTGGGGGACCACTGGTCTACAGTGACTGTGCAGTTTTGAACTATTATGACACAACTCCATGGTGAAGTGTCATCAGCTTCCTCTGAGTCAGCATTTTCCCTTTTTACATTGCATGCACCCGAAACATTTTTTTTACAGCCTGGGGCAAAGCTTCACTGACATGTATGAATGTCTTTTTTAATCAGAGAACTAAAAGAAATGCACCAAAATATAATCCCATGCTTTTGCAGGGTGAAGCCATAACATTTCATATACTGCTATAACTGGAAAATGTTGGTTCTTTGTATAGGAAATAATTTCATTCAATTTTATAATCTCAGAGTTTATGCAATTCTCAAGATTTATACCAAGAAGAAACACACCTTGAGAATCCTTGCATTTCTGAAGTTTAGAGGTGGGAAAGTAAACTGAAAATAATGCCGATGTTTTTGAAATGCAAACATCTAAAAGGAAACATAAAGACTCCACAAACCTATTTTGGTAAATGAGGGAAATGTATAAATTATTTAAAGTGCATACATAAATGTGCACGTTAGGAAAAATGCATTTAAAATATATATGAATTTTGGTGTCAGAGGGAAAAACAAAGAAGATTATCGCACTGGGGTTAAAACGTTCCCCAGTGCGTTCTAACGGGGGTGAGCACGGAGCATGACGGGAACCTGATGGGGCCCAGAATGCTAGTTTACTGCACAGCAGAACGCCGCCACCGCCGTCGAGCATTCCCATTGGGTTTCCATTGAATTCCAGGGGACGCCATTTCTGGGGACGGTTTCAAAGAGAGCTCTGGTGCCACAATAAGCTACAGTTCCCAGGATTCCCTAGCATTGAGCCAAGGCAGTTATAAAGCGGTCTCAAACTGGATTATTTCTGCAGTGTGTTTTGGACCTTAATTAGCAAAAAGGAAATGTTTTTTCCTGTGATTCTCCTGTTGCTGTTGTGCTATTGAGTCAGATGGGAATTTTCACTCTTCCTCAATTTTTTGGAAGGCAGCAATAAACTTTAATATTACACAAGCAAGTAGTTGCTCCAGTTAAAGGGGAAGATGGATCAGTTTCTCCTTCCCTTCTAGGCTCATCAACCTGTTTTAGACTACACAGAAACCAAATGTGTTTGAGTTAGGACCAGAATTGCTTGAACCACTGAAGGCCACTGTGAAATCATGGTTATAGGAGTCCTACATTTTCTTTTTTCCATTGTCATGTCCAATTTGTGTAGCACGCATAAGGCTGGGTTGAACTGTCTTCTCTCCCCAACTTCACTACCCTCTTCCTAGCTAGCAAACATGGAGGAGATATCTACAGAGGGTGGGATAACAGTTGTTTATTTATTTAGGAATTATATTTAGGAATTTCCTTCAGTCAGCTCAAAGCAGTGTGTAAATGTGTCCCCTATTCCTCAGTTTTTCCATAAAACTACAGTCTACAGTTAAAATGAGAAAAAGTGACAGGCCCAAAATCACTCAATATGTTTTCCTGCTGGTTGTATAGCATCCCCACTCTTGGTTTAAATTTACCCTTGATTTCTTGGATCTTGTGGAACAGTATACTTCTTCTCCCTTTTTTGTTATCTTCAATTTCTCTGCATTGATGATTATCGTTGTTCCATTCTTCCCTGCACACAAATCACTGAAGAGTTGCATTCAGGGCTCTGACCCAATTTCTGTCACCTTTTACCATTGCTTCTCATCTATACTTAATTCCTTGAAGAGTTTCATCCATCACCCATTAAGGCTTCTCTTTTTGATAGCTTCCCCTTTTGGCTGCAGATAGTTTCTTTTTTGGATTCTTCCCCAACAAAGGGTCTGGGTTCAGTCCAGAATTCTTCTAGTCCCAGCCAATTAAGCTGGGAAAATCTATTTTTTACATTATCTTTACATTCTACAGGGATATTCTTCAGGTTATATTTTGGCACAATGGTTGGTTTAGTGACATTCCTAATTTTACTCTATTTTTTTCTATTGGTAGTTTATGGTCTGTGCTGTGATCTCCTGTGGTCTGCTACTGGTGTTGTTTTTGAAGAAAAGATGCTTCGCCAGCTTTTGCTTCCAATGATGTTGACTGATTTCTATATTGGTCATCTGGTGATGTCCATGTATACAGTTGCCTCTTTGGTTGCTTGAAAAACTTGACCAAGTACATTGGTAAATTCCGTGTTACCAAGTATTATTATCATTTCCAGTAAGTCATGTTGTCTTATGATATGTCCAAAGCATAACAGCCTCAGTTCAGTCATCTTTGCTTCTAATAGAATTCATCCTTGATTTGCTTTAGGACCTATTCATTTCTCTTTTTAGCAGTCCATGGTATCTGTAGAATTCTCCTTCAGCACCATATTGCAAATTAGTTTTATTTTCTTTCTCACTGCCTCAGTACTGCAGAAATAATGCAGTTTGACACTGCTTTAACTGCTATGGCACAGAGCTTTGGAAGTCTGGGAACTGTAGTTTTGTGAGATGTTTAGACTTCTCTATCAGAGAGCTCTTGTGCTAGGAAAAACTACAAACCTCAGAATGCCATAGTATTGATAGAAGGCACTTAAACTGGTGTCAGATTGGATTATTACTGCAGTGCACATGCAGCCCCTGTCAGTTTTCTTTATTGTCCACCATTTGCACCTATATACAGAAACTGGAAATATTGTGCCATGGATGATTCTGAATTTAGTGTTTAGTTATATAACTTAACACTTGAGGATCTTATCTAATTCCTTCATAACTGCCCTTCCAAGTTTTAATCTCCTTCTAATTTCTTGACCTTTGTCTCCATTGTAATGATAGTTACAGAAAATCTTCATTTCGATCTCTTCATCCACTTTAAAGTTATGTAGAACATCTATGCTGATTACTTTTGTTTTCTTAATATTCAGGTCCTATATATATATAAGGACAAGGTAAATAACCACAGTTTGCTATCCTTTTATGACATCCAAAATGTTCCAGAGCCAGTGACTTTGTTCTGCCTAATGGCAAGGTTGACTCTGCTCATACATCTGCTAAACTGTCCTACCCAGATCAACCTGGAAGTCACAATAGTGGAAGTGATTGATTTATCTGCCCTGTTCCTTCTCTGTTTTCATTCCACCATGAACAAATGGCTTGAATTTTCAATATTTACTGAGTCATTTGAATCTCACCTAACATTTTACTTTCAATTTGCCACCATTATGGTTTCATTTGACATTCAATATATGGTAATAGCAATGAACTGGCTGGATATGAGATGTCATATACCTGGTAAGGATAGCATTTCAGTGTAATGTACAGAAGCATCTGTGGACAGCGGTTTTTCAGAATCTCTTTCCTATATGACTATTTTTATCCTCCTTCTTTTCTACAGAACGATAAATGTACTTCTAGATTTACTAGGAATTACGGAGGGAGGCAGACTCAGATAAAATGTCATGTAGCCATTTTCCAGTATTTTTTTTCTTTGCTATTTTTGCTTTCAGAAAGGAGGTAGATGGGGCAAGGATAACAAGAGATAAATGCATTTTGGTTTGTGTATTGTTTGCAAATGTGAAATTTCACCATATTATGTTGAAATACAAACCATACAAATTTACACATACACACACTACATCCCTGTTCTGTCCTTGGTCACGCATGCTGAGCAAGGGAAAGGTTTTGACACATCCATCTCTAACAAGAGCTTCCTATATTCTGTCTCAATAAGCAATAGCCTTTGTTGCAGTACACCACCAGAATAAATATTGACTTACTAAATATCACAGAAGTGAATGGACAAAAGACTCTTCCCTTCCTGACAAACATCCAGCAAACCTGAGGATAATGGAAATGTATAATTGCCACCTGATGCCGAGAAGTCCGATATATCTGGCACCAAGGATTTGTTTACATGTCAAGGTTGCTGCAGGTTTTCAGAGATACACTGGTACCCCGGGTTACGAAATTAATTCGTTCCGCCGCCGCTTTCGTAACCCGGGATACTTCGTAAGCCGAATAGCCCATAGGCGCTAATGGGGAAAAGCCGCGGCTGCGCCGCGGCTCCATTTAAAAAAGCGGCGGGGTTTTTTCGTAACCCGAAAAAACCTTCGTAAGCCGAAGCAATAAATCCCTATGGGATTTATTCGTATCCCGAAAATTTCGTAACCTGGGTATTTCGTAACCCGGGGGACCAGTGTATCCATTTAAGCATAATGCTTGTTTGCTTGCACTCTGCTTTTCAGCTTCACACACAGAGACTATTCCCAAGCAAGGTGCCCTTCAGTTGAAGACAAAAATCCATGGGGAAGCTATCAAAAAAGGAAAAAAGCACAATGGGATAAATAATATCCTGACATCTACTATGCTGTATAGGAAGACACACTTGTTGCTTACCACCAAGTAACCCTTTGGCAGCTGGACCTTTGCAAAACAAACAAACAAACAAACAAACAAAAATATTGGGCCCCTTCAGGAATTCAGCATTTGCAAATAATGGTTGGGGGGGGGGGAATTACCTGATCTACACATTCTGGACTAATGTGTGGCCAGAACTCTGTTTATATGTAAGAAATGATTGGACATTTTTGTCCAATACGGAATAACTGTGTAAGCCACACTGTTATTTAAGTCATTATTATGTAACTGAAGTACACTCGAAAATCATTATTTGTGTGATCCCAACAAAGGGTGCATCAATTGCCACCTCCCTTTATTCCTTCAATAACAGCAAACAGAGTATGCTCAATAAACTGTTTTTAACCTCAGAAGGCTTGCCACCAGTACCTTAAGGGCCACTCAGGGTAACAGATCTCATTTGTTTTTTAATATTATTGCCACTAAAATTAGCACTGAGCACTATAATCTGAATTGTCCAACCCACTGTATTTCCCGTCACCATGTATGGATGTGCGAGCTTGACAATGAAGGACGCAGATAAAAAGGAAATCAACCCATATGAGATGTGGTGCTGGAGAAGAGCACTGATGGTCCTTGAATAGATTAAGCCTGAACATTCCCTGGAAGCCAAGATAACCGAATTGAGGCTGTCGTATTTTGGCCACATCAGGAGAAGGCACGACTCACTACAAAAGACAATAATGCTAGGAAAGGTGGAGAACAGAAGAAAGAGAGGGAGACTACATGCCAGATTAATAGACTCAGTCAGGAGGTCACAGACTTGAATCTAGAAGATTCACTGCAGAGCAGTGGAGTAATAGGGAGTCTTTGAGATGTCTCATCCACAGGGGTCACCATGAGTTGAGACTGACTCGATTGCAGCTAACAACAACTACAACAACAACAAATAAATAAATAAATAAAACTTTTATTTATACCCCACTTTTGTAATCAATCAAAGTGGCTTACAACATTAAAAACATTCTACATAAAATACATTTGTATTACATTTCCCCCCCCCCCCAAAAAAAGAGAATTAAACAAGCCGTTCAAGAGTGAGAGAAAGGGTTAAAATTTGGATTCAACACAGAAAGGCAGAATTTTTTTAAAAAAACAACAACACACACTTTACACACGCATCCTGTAAAAGAATTTTTGGACTCCAGGGCCCTGCTGGATGAAAAAGTCATTATCTTTTATTTTATTTTATTTTATTTTATTTTATTTCTACCCTGCCTTTCTCTCAAAATGAGATCCATGAGGGCTCACAATATAAAATACATTAAAAGAACATGTTTTAAACAATTAAAATAACCTAATTAAAACACTAGAAGGTTAAAATTTAAAATATACAAAAGCTAAAAAACATAATTTAAACCATCAACACCCCTCCACAAACTTTTTGAATTCCACACAGAACCCTAATGAGATGAACACAGGGCCTGTTGAGGCAGCCCCAAAGGGGCGGCATGGAGCTGCTCCTGGTTCAGCCAGATCAGGGCCACGGCAACCTTTCAGGCTGGACTGTGCAGGGCCACAGTCATCTCAACCAGTAGGCACAAAGCTGGGAGATGGAAGCATTGTCCAAGGGAGGAAAAACATTGTCCATTCCGTAAGGTTTCTGAATGAATAGTTTTTTGTGGGTTTTTCGGGCTATGTGACCATGTTCTGTAAGAGTTTATACCTGACGTTTCGCCAGCATCTGTGGCTGGCCACAGAAGATGCTCTGAAGATGGCCAGCCACAGATGCTGGCGAAAACGTCATGTGATAAACTTCTTACTAGAACATGGTGCCACATAGCCCTAAAAAACTCACAAAAAACTATGGATGCTGGCCATGAAAGTTTTCAACTTTCTGAATGAAGTTAGGCCAGCAAGTCAGTCGCTAAAATGAGTCGAGTTGAGGCAGTGTGTCATTTATTTCCGAACTGAGTCATTGAAGTGAGTCCAAGTCAGTCAACTTGCATCTACATCACTGGGAATGGCTGTAGTTATTGGGGTATCTCCAAAGTGTCACTGCTGGGTGGAAGGGAAGTAGAGAAATAGGGTGAAGAAGAGAAAACTAGGTGGTAAGAGGCGGGAAAAGGTGAAAAATCTCTGCTTAAGGTTCACTTTAGAGGCCCTGCTGTCATTAAAATCTGTTAGGCTGAGAAAAGTCCTTTAAAGTAGCCCAAAATAACTTTAAAGAGAAATATATAAACAAAAGACTTTTTAGTGGTGGTGACCCCTTTCTTTTGACATTAATGCATAAGCAGGGTATGATGGTTTCTCTTGGTGCTGCCATTTAAAAGGTTTTTTTTTTCTATTAGAAAGACACTGCTCTGAGTTCCTGTTGTTATAATGCAAAGGAATTTGGATAACGTTTAGACTGAAAGGGACAATTAAGATCCATTAGCATTATAAAATGCTTGTTGCTGATGAAAGACAGACTTTTCCAGATTTGGCTATTTGATATGGCTCAACACAGCTTTCTGTATTTGAGGTCATGTCTGGAGGGGGGACTTTGATAATGGGTGCTTGCACTTCAAAAATGTACTCATACCCCAGTGCCAGTACTGAGTGAGATAGGTCAACAGCTGGCTAAGGCAGCCTCATGTCTTCATAGCTGTCTAATAATTCTTGCTGCTTCAAGGATAAGTACTATTTTGCATTGCATTCAATAAAGTGTTTCTAGGGTATTATCATTTCCCTGTAAGTAATGATCTAATATTCTTGGCTACTAAACCAATCCATATTCTGATATTACTATTGGGACAGTGCTGGCTGCAGTTTAAGTATATAGGTTTTTATATTCACTTGCCAATAGCACATATTTTAAAGCCCTTTGCTTTCCAGTTTTGATACTACCATCAGCTGTGGCAGCTATACCTACATATCACCACTTGCTAGACTTCTCATTTTAATTAGCTCTGTATCCAATCCAATAGCAGGCAGAAGTTTATTAGTAAATTATTCCCTTGATCCCCATATAATCTACATTTTTATCCTCCATTGCTACTTTTTTTTGGGGGGGGGGGTAAGGATCATAGCAATTATCGACAGAAACAGAAAACCTTACAACTATGAATGTATCATCGTACAGCAATTATCGGTGGGCATTTTTGCTTCCCTGATTATGATGATTCTTACCATTATCTATCTGATCCAGACACTCTGATCTGAACAAATGTGAAAGCTGAATTCACTGCAGCATCCAGAATAGGCTTCATTATACTAATATCAGCATTCTGTTTTCAGCTCTAGATTTACAGACAGATGTCCAACAATGACTTGATGATCTTCAGTCAGAAAACAAACTCAGACTGTCAATTCAGATGAATCCACATGCCCATTGCACAGGTCACTCATAGTAGGTCCTTCACATGCAGCTTCAAGAGCATGATCTTGATCAGAGTTTGGTGAAGTTACTTTTGGAACTTTTTCTATCTCACTGAGTTAAAAGAAAACTCAAACATTATTTTACTCCTTCTTGCAGCCATGGTCAAAACTCCATTATTTAAAGCAAAGTTTCAAAAAACCAGACAGGCAATCTCCTTCCCTTCTAGCCTGCATGTAGCTCAATTCTCAATATTAAATTGTATTGGAGACAGCTGTTAATCTTTCTGGTTATAACTTGTGTCAATACCTTAGACATCATGGGTAAACAAGTGATAGATTTATTGTTTTTTTGGCTTACTGACATATCATATATCTCAATCCTGGAGCTCTGCAATCAGGCTTGGAAGCTGCCCTAGGGCTTTTTCACACAATCATTTGGAGCACTGGATGCTCAGATATTATTCAACCACACTAAATAGATGGCCCCATACCAGATATTTTTTCTTAAAGCAGTAAAAAGCAGTACCACTATTGCTTATTTAAATCTTGTAGCACCTTTGAGACCAATTGCCTTTGTCCCATAGTTAAAAGTTGTCACCCCATCACCATATCCACAACATTTGCATTTCTTTGGCTAGTCATACAGTCTGATTACAAAGGTCCTTCCTGGGCATCAGCACTCCATGTATCTGAAGAAGCATGACCCTATTGCATGGCATAAAAACCCAGCTTACCTTTCCCAAATTGAATTCTAATTCACAAGGCAGCTGGGGCCTATCATATGTAAACACCACCGAAATCGCCACCTAGATCCAGCCCGGATGCAGCCTGGGTTGAAGCCATACCCAGCCAGCCCCTTTTCAAAAATGGAAGCTTCCAACTTTACAAAATGATCGTCAAAGTGTCTCCGGGGACCCAGCAGTATCCAGGGGGTGATTTCAGTAGTGATTATGTATGATAGGACCTGGTGGTCTCTCAAATTAGAATTCAGTTCAGGAAAGGGAAGCTAGGTTTTTTATCCCATGTGATAGGGTGCTTAGTTCAAGTCTACAAAAGCTTATGCTACAACTTCTTTCACACAGTTAGTCTCAAAGCTACTACAAGATTCTTTTCCACAATGATATTCCAGACTACATGGCTATGTCTCTGAATTCTACTGCTTGTCTATTTTGAGAAATCTATATAAAGGAGTTAATATCATTCATTCATTTCATCTCGTTTCATCTCATCTCATTTCATTTCATTTCTATGTCACCTTTCTCCCAGAAAGGGACACAAGGCTGTAAAGTTGAAGGCTTTCATGGCCAGCATCCATGGTTTTTTGTGGGTTTTTCAGGCTATGTGGCCATGTTCTAGAAGATTTTCTTCCTGACATTTCACCAGCATCTGTGGCTGGCATCTTCAGAGAATAGGGACCACCAAATGCAGCGTGCAAACAAGAATCAAGGAACACGAGAGACACTGCAGACTGGGCCAGCCAGAAAAATCAGCAGTAGCAGAACATGCCACAAACCATCCTGGGCATAAAATACTGTTTGAAAACACTGAAATTCTGGACCATGCCAACCACTACCATGTCAGGATACACAGGGAAGCCACTGAAATCCACAAACATCTGGATAATTTCAACCAGAAAGAAACCCTTAAACTGAACAAAATTTAGCTACCAGTCCTGAAGAATAGCAAAATAAAGATTCAGCAAATGCAAATGGGAAACCACTCAGAGTCAGGGGCTTTCACAGCAGATAATGATCACCAAGTAGCAGACATTAATCCTCTTTGCATTAGCCTCCCAGCCTGAGGCCTGCCATCAACACAGAACAATACACATGTAAATCACTCCTGTATTCCCAGGTTCACACAGTATATATAGACCCACTTTTTCCAGGCAAACATTCTCTGAAGACGCTAGAGAAACGTCAGGAAGAAAATATTCTAGAACATGGCCACGTAGCCCAAAAAACACACAAAAAAACCCATGGACACAAGGCTGTTCACAGATAAAATTGTTTAAAAGATTTTACAATAAAAAATTAAAACAATTAAAATCAACTTGCTAAAAACAGTGTAAACATTGGTCAGACCTCACCTGGAATACTTTGTCCAGTTTGGGGTGCCATTATTTAAAAAGAAAAGTAAGGGGTCATTCACACTGTGAAAATAATCCAGAATCAATCCGGGTTGAATCTCTTGTTCCAAACATCCTGAATGCACCCAATTAAGGTTTTTTTCATGGGGGGGGGGGGGCTGCGAAAATCCCCACTTAATCTGGGATAATTCATATTGGGATATTTTCTGAGTTTAAAAAAAAGATCCACATTGTCGGTCATGTGAATAACCAATGCAAATAGACCTGAATATACTTGGGATAAAACACTGCATGCTTGGACATGTTCCGAATGCATTCATATCATCAACTCCATCTTTATCCAAATGCTTGCATATGTGAGAAACTGAACTTGCAGAGATGTGCATCAATGAAGTTCCATACCATGAATAACAAACTCAGAATTTGTCAGTGATTGTTCCAAAACCACTACTAAAAAAAAAGGTGGTCCCCCCCCCCCCCCCCTTAAAACCTGATAGATTTAACTGGTGGTCTTGTGAACCTGGGGTAGAATATCTGCTAGCCCTTAGAGGAAATAAGAAGCCAGGCCATTTATTTATTAATGCATTTTAAAAAATCTAGTTTCCCAGTTCAACTAAGAAAGGCTGGCAGTTTAGTTAAGGAGAAACCAAGGGGACAGAAAATGGGGAAACCACACAAAGCATGTGAAAACTAGGCTGAATTGTCACATGCTGATCTAAAGTAACCTGCTCAATTTTGGGTCTGCATGTCCATAATTAGTATCCTTATTAAATTATAAGTATTAATCTCTCCTCCTGTTGCATGGGCACTCCCACCCTAGAAAATGGAGGGGATGGCATTTCTAAGGCAACAAAGACATTAACATTTCAACATAAGTAATGAGAGCTGGCACAAAGGCATTGTGCAGATGTAGGAAATACAAAAGAACAATTTCAGTGTCTTTTGCAAAATCAGCCTACGATACTAAACCAGCAGCAATTGAAAGAAGAAAAGTAACTCAGAAGAATAATAATCACAACAATTGTTTCCCTGGGTATTATGGCTGTTCTTCACAAAGTAGTTCTATTATGATAATTGGATTGCTCCAAAGTGAGTGGTAATATGGACTACAGCCAACCCCCCTTTTGTCATTCAAAGTGAAGGAAATGTTTATTTCATCAATAATTTCAACGAAACACATAGTGGCAAGAAGCTGCAGTCCCAAACAGCTCATTGCAATGTCCAAAATCTTCAGTAGAAGCTGCTGGAAGATGTGCAGAGGAGCTAATTCTTCAGTGGACCTCCATCTTTTAGACATACTGGTGTAGAGAGAGCAAGGTGTCCAAACTAGGAATGGAAAGACGGCCCAATAGCTAGATGTTTGTGAATCCTTGCTCTTTAGAGCAATAGCAAGTACACTGCAATACAGCTTATAGCACTCCCTAAGCAGTTTACAGTGTGTAAGCCAATTGCCCCCAATAAGCTGGGTTCTTATTTCACTGACCTACAAAAGTGGACCTTGGAGCCCTCCTCTAGGATTGAATTTACAATGTTGTGGCTGTAGTACCAGCATTAAACCACTGCACCACCAATATCTACTGCTTTCTATGGTGCTCTTTGTGTGTATAGGTTAGTTGTGCATAATATAAGAAACTCCAAGATGGACCACTACCAGATGTGTTCCAGGATCATTTTAAAGTACAGTCGCCCCTTTGAACTCACAGGGGATCCGTTCTGAATCCCCCCCCCCAATGAGTTCAAAATCTCATGCATATTCAAAGCTTGAAAGGGCCATGTGCATGCGGGGCACGTGCCACGGGTGCACGCCCCATTCAGGTTAATAGCGGTCGACCCTCCATGGATTTTCAAGTCTGCACATATCAAGTCCGTGGATTTGGAGAGGCGACTGTATACCCTGCTGAACACCCTCTGTCTAATTGGGAGGTGAACAGAATCCTGAACTAAACAGATTTTTTCCTATGATCCAGCAGGGATTTCTTATAACCACCTATTTGCCCCCATGCCATCAGTCCCAATAACCATTTTCTCTACAAAGGTCTTACAGATGTCTCATCTGCCATGATCATCTTTGGCATATAGCACACTATAGTCTGGATTCTTTGCTGAGGCATATGAAGGAACTGAATTGGGAATGGTGTGTATGTGTGTAGCTCAGTTATTCTCAACATTTGGTCCAGCAGATGTTTGGTTGACCAAAATCCCAGCCACCAAGGCCGATTCTCTAAACTTCTGGAGAGGAAGTCTAAAACATTTGGTGAAGTCAAAGATTCATAGAATCATAACATTGGAAGACACCACAAGGGCCATCCAGTCCAACCACCTGCCATGCAGGAAATCTCAATCAAAGAATACCTTACAGATGGCCATCCAGTCTCTGTGTAAAGACCTCCAGGGAAGGAGACTCCACTACACTCCAAGGGAGTTTGCTCCACTGTCAAACAGCCCTTACTGTCAGAAAGTTCCTTCTAATGTTGAGGTGGAATCTCTTTTCCTGTAGCCTGCATGCATTGCTCCGGGTCCTTGTCTCTGGAGCAACAGAAAACAAGCTTACTCCCTCCTCAATATGACATCACTTCAAGTATTGAAACAAGGCTATCATATCACCTCTTAAACCTCTCTTCTCCAGGCTAAACATCCGCAGCTCCCTAAGTTGTTCCTCATAGGGCATGGTTTCCAGATCCTTCACCATTTTAGTCACTCTCCTTTGAAAACACAGTTTCTCCACATCCTTTTTGAATTGTGGTGCCCAGAACTGGACACAGTATTCCAGGTGGGGCCTGACCAAAGCAGAATAGAGTGGGACTATTACTTCCCTTGATCTAGACACTATACTTCTATTGGTGCAGCCTAAAAATGCATTGGCCTTTTTAGCTGTTGCATTGCACTGTTGACTCATGTTCAATTTGTGGTCTACTTGGACTCCTAGATCCCTTACACACGTAGTTTCATTCAGCCAGGTGTCACCCATCCCATATCTGTTCATTTCATTTTTCTGCCCTAAGTGCAGTACCTTACATTTTTTTGTGTTGAAATTCATTTTGTTAACTTTGGCCCAGCTTTCTAATCTATTCAGTTCCTTTTGAATTTTGATCCTGTCCTCTGGGGTATTAGCTACTCCTCCTAACTTGGTGTCATCTGCAAATTTGATAAGTATGCTCCCAATTCTGTCATCCAAGTCATTGATAAAGATGTTGAATAGCACTGGGCCCAGGACAGAGCCCTGTGGGACCCACTGGTCACTTCTTTCCAGGATGAAAAGGAGCCGTTGTTGAGCACCCTTTGGGTTCAGCCAGTCAACCAATTACAAATCCATGTAACAGTTATTTTGCATATCCCACATATTACTGGCTTGTTTGCAAGAATGTCATGGGGAACCTTGTCAAAGGCCTTACTGAAATCAAGATATACTATATCCACAGCATTCCCTTCATCTACCAAGCTGGTATTTTTATCAAAAAAGAGATAAGATTTGTCTGGCATGACTTGTTTCTCTGAAACCCATATTGACTCTTTTTGGTGATTATGGCATTGCCTTCTAGATGTTCACAGACTCTCTGTTTAATGATCTGCTCCAGATTCTTTCCTGGTATTGATGTCAGACTAATTGGACGATAACTGTTGGGATCCTCTTTTTTCCCCTTTTTGAAGATGGGGACAACGTTTGCCCTCCTCCAGTCTGCGGGGACTTCTCCTGTTCTCCAGGAGTTCTCAATGGCTCTGATATTACATTTGCCAGTTCTTTTAATACCCTTGGATGTAGTTCATCTGGTCCTGGAGACTTGGTCTAGATGAATTTCCAGTTGTCAGAGAAAGCCTTCTTTATCTATCCCATGATTTTAAATGAAGGAATTCAAGCCTTTCTGTGCCAGTTCAATGGGTTTAGCAAATAGTCTGCTGGATAGCATTTCTTATGACCACTTGCTTGTAATGTAGTGACCTCTATCATGTTTAAGTAGCCATTTATAAACAGTTCTCAAATAACAGGAAATGTTTGAGAGCCTAATTTCCATCCAGGACAACAACCACAACCATTAAAATGACCAGGCATCCCAAACATATATATTTAAGACTCTGTGTTTTGACAAAGAAGCAATATTTTTTTTATCAGACTTTGCAAGGCTGCGGCTGGTTTGTCACATTAAAGGCTTCTTCCACACTGAAATGGATTCATATGGAATGATCTGGCAGACTCTACAACTGTGCTGTTATCTTTTGCTCCAGTGTTTTATCAGTTGTGTCCTGTTTTCTGCTTCATTGACAATTCTGTTCACACCTAATCAGATAAAGTCTACTATATTGGAAATTCATCCAACAAAAACATCCAAATCCTACACTGTTTTGCATCATTTTAACCTTAGCTTGGAATTAATTATTTGATGCTAAGTCCTACAGAGGGATAATTTACCCTTTGTTTGCTTGGGTAGAAAATAGCAATATATACTAATTAATTTTTTAAAGATGTTTTAACTTCTTAACTGATTTAATGTGTCTGTATCCTACTTAAATTATTCATTGTTTTAAATGTTTATATCATTTTACTAGTATGCTGTTCTGAGATGATTTAGCACAGCATATAAATGCAGACATACCTCAGGGTTGGGTTCAGCAGTGTGTCTGCAGTAAACAATGCAATAAAGTTTGACCTGTGAAAGAATGAGATTCTATTCTATGTGATCCTACCCTAGCTGTATGTGCTTATGTACAACAGGCAAGATAAACAGCTGCCTCCAGAATCACTTACGCTTATAGCTCCTCACTACACCTTTGCAGTCAGAGAGTGAAAATGAACCTGGGAACCATTTGGCTGTCTTTGAACACTCAAAATAAATACATCGCACAAGCAGGAATTAGATCTAAGGTCTCAAAATACAAGGAGTTGTGTTGATTCATGTCAACAAACTGGGTCTTGCAGTTTTCATTTCTGCTTTTCATTCTACTATAAAAGCTTATTTAAAACACTGTTTTGCATGTATTTGAAATGTGCATATTTTCCCTAGGGACCTCTTCCTGTGGGTGTTTTTCAACTATAGATGCTGTTTTCTTTTTCTTTTTTTCAAATGAAGCATCCACAGCTCTTTATCACCTTGAATATTCTGGAGATCAACTATATCTGTCTTGTGGATAGCCCAGATACCATGGACAGCCCAGGCATTATGGAGGTCACTGTCATGTTACACAATTATTGCACTTTGACACTGCATTAACAGCCATGGTCCTATGAAATTCTAGGCTCTGTAGTTTCATAAAGTATTTGCAATTCTCTCCTAAAGACCCCAGCAATCTGCAGTTCTGAGGATTCCATGGGAAGCAGTCATGGCTGTTTAAACGGTCTCAAAAATTTTCAAAATGCTATACAGTATTTGTGTTGCTTGAAAGAGGCAGGAATGAAACAAGCCTACATAAACCTAAGACTGAGAGCAGATTCCTCAGCCATCCCTTCCTGTGTCTCACTCTTGACCTACAATTGACAACTATTTTTGCTCAAACAAGTTGCATCTGAGTAATATCCACTTCATGTCTTCTCTCTCTCTCTTCTGTTACTACGTGGGCACGTATTCACGGAGACATAATAGGCCTAATTTATGGCTTATTTGTTATGCCAAATGCACACCTATAGAGCCCCTTTAAATGGATAAAAGAGAAATACAGGTTGAATGCATTACAGCGGCTTAATTGTGTTTTTACTGCTCATTAAATTTTGAGTTAATTACATAGCAACCCGGTTTATGTTTTTTACATTACATTTTACTCCTTGTGCTCTTAACTTGAAGGAGAGAAGCTATTTTTATTGCTTTATTTCTTCAATGTTTATTTATTTTTATGCACCTGCAATGAATAACTGCATACAAATGTGAAGACAATGGAAGCACTTTGTACAATTTGACCTCTTACAGCACGGCTGGCACAACATATTTTGCTTCCCTCAGCAGTTGTGCTGTGCAATGTGGCTCAGAGATATGTATCCCTCAAAATGTAGGGTGGGAATACTAGGGGTCCTAAGTAAAAGTTCTGGCCATGCACAGTTTGGAAAATGCATCTATTGCAAGGGACTGGGTGGTAGACCCCTCAGATACCATGTTGCTTCATTTTGCTTTACTGCCTTGAAATTCTTGATTTTGCTGGTGTGAGAAGTTCTTTTACAGATTCAGACCACAACTTTTCTACACCACCAGTGTGTTAATAGATGCCATGGCCAACTGATCACCTATCCTCTGGGATTGAATAATATACAATTAAAGTTCTCCTGGAAGATGCTTATCCAACCTCTGTTAAATACTGTACCTCCAAAGAAGGAGACTCCACCACCCTCCAAATTATTACAGCCGGCCTAGGGGCAGAGTCAGTGTCTAGTCCATTGTTGAACAATAATAATAATATAATAAAAATTTATTTATATACCGCTATTCCTACATAGATCATAGCGGTTTACAACATAAAATGATACAATTATAACAACATATATCCCCAACAGTGTAAACAAACTACCCATACCACTTAAAAACTATACAAAATACTCTAAAAACCATTGTATTGCAACCATTAAAACCATACAACTCTTAGAATAAAAAAAAAGTTCTTCCGAATGTTTCTGTGGAACTTTCCCCCCTTGTAATTTGAATCTCTCGGTTCATTCTCTAGTCTTTGAAGGAGCATAAAACAAGCTTGCTCCATCTTCTGTATCCCTTCAGATGGCTAACATATTATCTCTAAGGCCCTGTGCAGACCACCCATTAAGGCCGGCCTAGGGGCAGAGTCAGTGTGTCATGTCTCCACGTGTCCCGGCTTTGCCCCCAGCGTGTTGTAACACTGTGTGCTGCACCACATAGCACATGGCATCACAGCGCTCCTCTGGCACTGCCTTCGCACAACGCAGTGCCAAAGGAGCACCTTCAAAGCTATCACACCCTGGAAAGGCCGGATCAGGGCTGCGGCGTGCAGTTGCCACAGCCCTAATATGGCACACCTGAAGGCGGCTGCACAGCCCCAAAGTCTTTTCTTCTGCAAACCAAACCAATCCAACTCCCTCAGCTTGGTTTCCAGAGCTTTGATCATCTCATGCTTTTTTAAAGGTCATATTACAGCTCATAATGTGCCAGCATGGCACAGAGGTTTAAGTATTGGGCTATGAATCTGGAAGACCACAGTTTAATCTCTCATTAGGCCATGAAACCTGCTAGGTGACCTTGGGCAAGTCACATGCTCTCATCTTCAGAGGAAGGCAATGACAACACTCCCCTGGCTTTCTTGCCAAGAAAACTTCATGATAGGTTTGCCAGGGTTTACCTTGGATCACCAAAAGTTGGAAACAACTTGAAGGCACACAACAACAACAACAGCTTGTCAATATCATTCTTGAAGTGTGATACCCAGAACTGGGCAAGGTATTCCAGCTGAGCTCTAACCAAAGCAGAACACAGTAGCACTACCAATTCCCTCGATATGAAAGTCCACTACCAGGGCACATCTTACAAGCTTTATTGAACCTGACAATATGCACTCTGCTGAACCACAAAGAGCTAGAAGAGTAGGACTTTGTGCTCTTTCAGTTTATGGCCCTTAAATTAATGCTGTCCTGAATCGGTCATCAGTCAGGCAAGTTCTCAAAAAATATATCATACTGCCTTTTCTGATTTGATGAATCCCACATAATTAGACTAATAGCCAGTCTAATGCAGCACTGCATTTCCCCCAGTACATTCAGTAACAGACCACAAGTTAAACATGAGTCAACATTGTAATGCGGCAGCTAAAAAGGCCAATGCAATTTTAGGCTGCATCAATAGAAGTATAGTGTCTAGATCAAGGGAAGTAACAGTCCCACTCTATTTTGCTTTGGTCAGGCCCCACCTGGAATACTGTGTCCAGTTCTGGGCACCACAATTAAAAAAGGACATTGAGAAACTGGAGCGTGTCCAAAGGAGGGTGACTAAAATGGTGAAGGGTCTGAAAACCATGTCGTATGAGGAACGACTTGGAGAGTTGGGGATGTTTAGCCTGAAGAAAAGAAGGTGAAGCGGTGATATGATAGTTCTATTTAAATACTTGAAGGGATATCACATTGAGGAGGGAGCAAGCTTGTTTTCTGCTGCCCCAGAGATTAGGACCCAGAGCAAAGGATGCAAACTCCAGGAAAAGAGATTCCACCTCAACATTAGGAGGAACTTCCTGACAGTAAGGGCTGTTCAACAGTGGAACACACTTCCTCGGAGTGTAGTGGACCCAGAGTATAGTGGAGTCTCCTTCCTTGAAGGTCTTTAAACAGAGGCTGGATGGCCAACTGTCGGGGATGCTCTGATTAAGAGTTCCTGCATAGCAGGGGGTTGGACTGGATGGCCCTTGTGGTCGCTTCCAAATCTATGATTCTGTGATTCTATAATCACCACATTAATAGGGTTAAAGAATCCATTTTTGCATACTGCACTAGTATGAAACCAAAAACCAATATGAAATAAAATAAATTATAAACCTGTTTGAAGCTATCCTATAAAGTGGAACCCATAAGTTATGGGTTCACTTCCCATCACATCCCTGATACATTACCTTTGCACAACTCTGTTTTTCTTTCCACAGTGTCCCTTTTAAAACCTGAGATTAGGGATGTGAAAGAAGTTCAATCCCTTCAGATTTTTCTTAGATTTGGCTGTCTCAGACTCTGCATAGGCAAAAAACCCTTTTAGCCAAAAACCTGATAGCAAGATGCAGTGAAATACCATGGGTCTTCCCCTGGAGTTGGCAAAGAAATGGGAAGCCCCATTGTTTTCCCAAAACCCCAGAGTTAGTGTAGGCTTTGTGGTGTGAGAACAGATGGACATGGCCCAAATCAGGCTGGCCTACTGTTTGCATACCAGGCGCTATGCCATTCTTCTTCCCCATGCTGAGCAATGCAAAGAAAGGCAATGTCCTGTCCCCAAAACAATACTAGTGCCAAACCTTCAGGAGTTCCATGACAACCCACTGCATCTCCTGAATGTGGGCTAATACATGTGATCAATGAGAAGAGAGGATAAAGGGATCTCCTGACCACTTGTCTGAGGTCTCCGGAGTCTGACGTACAACATTGCAATTTACTTTTATGGTCATCACACCATCACAACAACCAAAAGTCACGCTCCAAACCATTTTTAGCCATGCAGTCCACCAATATGGTCAGGTATGCGCTTACCCACCTGACCTTGTATAGGAGCCTTATTAAGTAAAATGTTCCACTCCTTTAATTATGACTGCTATGTTTGCTATGATTGTCATGCAATTTTATTAATAATGTCGGTATTTTATGGATTGTATCTTTGTATTTGTATTTTGTATTTATTTTATTGGATGTAATCCCGCCTCGATCCACAAGGAGAGGCAGGAAATATAAATACATTATTATTATTATTATTATTATTATTATTATTATTATTATTATTATTTCAGAGTTACTGGAGAGCAGGGGATTCCTGCAGCTATACACTCAGCTACAGGAAGAGAGCTAGATGAACCACCGATACCCTCTACTCTCCATCAACTCAGAAATTGCCGTGTTCTGGGAACCTATGTGTCTTAAAAGGTAGGTTTGGGAGGAGCAACACTGGGAGACAGTTACAAGACATAGCTATGCTTCCATAGTTACACCTCTCAAATGTAGGATCTCAGACAGTTGTGCATTTCTTTGTTTCTGTTGGGTTTTCCATAACTTGTGCAAAATTACAAACTGATAAAGAAAAGAATAGACTGCTTGCTTAGATGTCAAAGTTGAGATTTTTCTATAGAATGAGCCTGACATAGCATTCAGCCAACAAGGTAATAGCTCTCACATTTTTCCAGTACTGCACATTGTACTAAGTGCACAAACAATAGCCCACAAAGTGGGAAAAAGCCACTGTAGTTCTTGTCATGTGTAGAGAGGACGAGGAAAACTCATTTTTCTTATTAACTATGCAAGATGAATCTACACAGGATTAACATCCCTATATGAGAAGGGCTTTGTTCTAACTACAATATCCTTTCTCCTTCCTTTGTTGTACTCCAGAAAGTTCTAGTTCCCTTAAAAGAAAAAAATATTCACTTCTGCCAATCCTATTTACCCTGTTGTGTCAACAAATTCTGACCCTCTCATCTCTCACCTCAATCCCTAGTGGCTATTTCATAGTGAACTTGGTCCCATCTGTCTTTTTCTTCCACCAGCTAAACATAAGACTTCTTTACCTTGTCAGCAGGTTGAGACTGAAGTCTGTAACTGTCTTAGAAACTAATGTCTTAGAAATGCCTCAAAAGCAGACAGCAAAACATAGGGAGCTTCTACACCAGTGTGAAATGGAGCATAGGTCAGTTCAGCCTGAATCATACAGCTGCTTTGCAAATATATCATCCCCCCCCAAAAAAAATAGATAAAAAATCCCACCTATTGTTTTTGTCTACACTCTGACTTTTTTAAGGCTGCTGAAGGAGACAGTTTGATTGCTCCAATGTTTTGAGATAGTTTGTGTCTCTGTGGATTGACAGAGACCTGATCAATAACCTCTAGTCCTGAGCATGCTATCTGTCACAGCTGGTCCTACCATACGACAAAGCGAGGCACCCAGCTCAGGAAGCAGATGCTATGGATCAGCAATAGCACCCTTCCAGCTGTTCTTCCTGATCTCCCTGGCCTTTCACTTGTCTCAAAATATAGAATTGCTCCTCACAGCCTGTCTTGTACTGCTTAAATTGCACACTCGTCAGCATTTCAGAGATGAAAACTGGGAGATGTGTGGCCAAGAAACATTGGTGTTGATATTGAACATGAAGATAAGAAGTGAAAAGGGGCATGGTATGTGAAAGAAGCAAGAACCCTTCTTCCAGAAAGGTTCCTTCCACACTTTTAAGAATGCTGGAAAAATTGATTATTTTAATTCAAATATTTATGTTATTGCTGGGTTATTATTATGAGTTGGTGCACCTGTAGCTTTCATCATCAACAGATCTTGCATCGGCTGCCATGATGTCCTGTCAGTTGGAAGTGTGGCTTATCTCTTCCCTCATCCCCTGAACCCACCTGTATGCCCGGATGCCTCTTGCAGGCTTGGAAGGGCTGCTAGTAAGGCAGGAAAGCGAAGGGGAGGAAAGGGAGGAATCCACGGCCACCAGGGCCCAGTGGGTGGAGACACTTGCCTCACCCACTGAGCCATACAAGGCCTTAAAATCCCAAGGAACCCTGTGCACGGGATTGCGTTCATATGGATCCCAACTAATTGGGTACTTTGTAAGGGAGCTGTTTGGTGTGTGTACATACAGTACACACATGCAGTAGAACAGTCCCACTATATTTTGTGGTAGTCATCTGGAGTACTGCATTCAGTTCTGGGCATCTCATTTTAAGAAGGATATACACAAGCTGGAGCAGGTTTCAAGAAGGGGAAACAATGGTAATAAGAGGTATGGGGAAAAAACTTATCAGGAAAGGTTGAGGGAGTTGGACATGTTTAGCATGGTGAAGAGAAGACAGAGGGGTGGCATGATTTCATGACTATCACCAAAAGGAGGGTTCAGTTTTGTTCTCTACAGCTTCTGAGGGTAGGACCAGGTCTAATGGTTTTTGTTAGAGCTGCAGAGTACTTGTGGTCCTTCTCTGTTGGGCTCTGCAGTGCTGCCAGCACTTATATCTGCACAGGGTGCTAAAAATACTCATTCTCCAAGTTCTATCTACAGAACTTTACTACAGAGTATATATAGCACTATCTACAAGACAATGACTCTCCAGTCAACCATCCACTAACAACAATAACCCACACTGTCCATAGGTCTCACTATGTTTATACATACTGTCCATGGCATGATCTCCTCACACAGGTGTCTGCAACTGCCCACTTGCATCAGCCTCTTGCATCAAGCCTGTTGAGACATCCTGGGCATATCTTCCAAGTGTGACGATGACACTCCATATCAGCCACCATCATGCAACCTTTTGAGATGTTGCATTGTCCAGCTTCCTCAGCCAGCTGCCATATTCTGTCCTGTGAAATTTTAGTCCAGGTGTTGTACATACGTACACTGACAGTTTAAAATTAAAGAAGGTACATTAAACGGAACTTTTTGACAATAAGAGTGGCCCAGCAATGAAACCAATTATCTAGAGAGGCAGTGGGATCTCTTTCTCTGGACATCTTTCAATAAAAGAGGTTGGACAGCTACCTGTCAGTGATGCTGTAGCTGGAGTTTCTACACTGAGTGGAGAATTGGACTTGACAGCCTATGTGGCTGCTTCCAATTCTATGATTCTATGATCATCTGCACTTTTAGAAAATGGAATTATATCCTCCACTTTATTTGCTCTCCCTCTCCAAATGTATGCATGTTTGCTTCCACAGTTTACATGGTGCATATTGCTTGAACACATCCCCACCATTGACTAAAGCTGGAGTACACACACCCAAGCTCAAATACCAAGTAGCTCCACATCCAACACTTTTAGGTTTTCTTAAGTGGTCATGTTCTCTTCCTCATGCCATTGTTGTTTGGTATTTTTTCAGCTTTTTAATGGTATATACCCCATCCTCACAGCTTAGTTACATTTAGAAAGAGCTCTAAACTAAAATATGCTGGTGTTTTTGGTTGAACCCACTTGTCTCTGGACTCACCCATCACCACAATGTGGCATCTGAGAATATCACTTAAACTGAGAGGCCGCCAACAGAATTCCAAAGAAATGATTAACCTTCATGTTCAGGTAGTTCATGTGAAAGACAGAAATATTTAAAATGATTCTTTGGTTGGATTTTTTTTTAACTCAGGAAAGCAAGAGCAACAAGCTGTGGTGATATATTAATTACCTACTTAGAAAACATCATGTTTTCAACTGCTGTCATGTTAAAATCAACAAAGAACTCAGCTGAGAAAAGCTATGAAATGAAATGACTGCAACTTGCAAACAACTGTGATAAAAAGGAAATCCATACAAGTATGAAGAAAGAGAATAGAACAAGTGTGAAAGTACAGCTAATACTGAAAAAATGAGTTATTGCAGGGCTCCCAATCCAACTCCCTATTTAGTCTGATTTTGTGATTTACGGAGGTTGCCTGGATTTGTTTATGCTCACATGCCAGAATGTCATGGAGTTTCATCAGCTAACCTTGCCCATGATGATGATGTGCATGCCACATACTCCACTAACCATGTAGGT
This sequence comes from Sceloporus undulatus, assembly GCF_019175285.1. Classification (NCBI taxonomy): domain Eukaryota; kingdom Metazoa; phylum Chordata; class Lepidosauria; order Squamata; family Phrynosomatidae; genus Sceloporus; species Sceloporus undulatus. Next base: position 365,682,875 of record NC_056522.1, on the reverse strand, counting down.
GGCCATGTGGAGAGGGCCTACATACAGTCAGTGATGCATTTTTTTTAATCCACAAATTTAAGCATCCATGGTTTGAAAATATTGAAAAATATATATAAATTCCAAAAGGCAACCCTTGATTTTTCTGTTTTATATAAGGGACACTATTTTACTATGCCAGACCTGTTGGTAACCAGGGTTCTTGTGGGTCTCTTATTCATAGGGTCACCATAAGACAAAGTTAACTTGATGGCAATGTGGTACCTAGAATTCTGTATTACTGAACTTTAATTGCTCTAGTTCATAAATATACTAGTGTTTTCTAACAGAATTCCCAGTAACTTACCAAAGTGCAAATCCCAGGACAGTGAACTGATGCACTAATTAAAATAAATTCTTAATTAATGAAAAGGGGCAACCTAATTAAATAGTGAGATTTTTGTTTTACCAGAGTGATTGACTGAAGTGGGAATTTTAGCATAAACATTTCTCCAGAATAATGTTATTAATTAAGATATTAATTAATTGAATGAGACAAGGTGCTAAAGAGCTCAAGAACAAACATATTTTACATTTCTCAGTTTTTGTTTTTATCTTAAAGTCTGTTCCTCTTGGAATTTTGCAAGACTACATTTTTTTTTAAATTTATCATGGCTGGGAAATTACAAGATTTAGATCACCAACAGTGAGGGCAACTTGGAAAATAATGATCCTCTTTTCATGTATATAGTTCTCCTATGATCCATACAGACAGCACATCTCATCTGTCCCCAAAAATGGGATTTTAAAATCTTAACCTTGAAACTTTTGCTGGGATCTATACAGGTATATTTAAACTAAAGAAAATGAGATGATAAGGGGATAATATTAGAAAGGAGTGACTAAATAAGTTAAAAGAAGGAGGCTGGGTCATTTGGGAGAGAAACTAAGTTTGCAATAATTCTTGCAGTTTTCCCCTTCTCTGTAAACCCTAATTTAATATCCCACCTTTCTCCCAATATGGGATCCAAGGTAACTTATAATCTGAGTTAAAACCAAACACAATTAAAACAATAGTTAATACCAATGTTAAAAACAAGCAATCGTGTTAAAAGCAGTAATTTAAAACAGTTTTGAAAACACAGTTTAAATGTGTAATATTATTATATTAGAACATTATTGTTAATTGTTATTTTTAAATTATGAATTTAAACTATGTATGTATGTATGTATGGATGGATGGATATGAGAGCTGGACAGTTAAAAAAAATCGCTAGGAAGGAAATAAACTCATTTGAAATGTGGCTACTGGGAATACCAGGGATGGCCAAGAAGACAAACAAATGGGTTCTAGAACAGATAACGCCTGAACTCTTTCTGGAAGCCAAGATCACTAAATTGAGGCTGTCATACTTTGGCCACATCATGAAGAAGAATGAATCATTAGAAAAGACAATGATGCTGGGAAAGATAGAATGCAGTAGAAAGAGAGAAAAACCACATATCACATGGCTAGATTCAGTCACAGAGTACATGGGCCTGGGCCTGCAGGAGCTGGACAGAGAGGCTGATGATAGGGGACTTGGAGATGTCTCATCCCACAGGATCCCCATGAGTCAAAGTCAGTTCAAGGGCAGTTAACAACAACAACGACATGGTTTTCTGTGGGTTTTTTCAGGCTATGTGGCCATGTTCTATAAGAGTTTATTCCTGACGTTTCGCCAGCATCTGTGGCTGGCATCTTCAGAGAATGCTAGCCTGGAAGAGAGTGGGTGTATGTGTGTGTGTGTGTGAGTGTGTGTGTGTGTGTGTGTGTGTGTGTGTATATATATATATATATACACACACATACACATACACATACACATACACATACACATACATACATACTGTGTGACCCTGGGTGAGGAGGAGTGATTCCCATGGTAATCTATGTATTGTTCTGTTGTTGATGGCCTCCTCAGGGTAGGAGGATATGCAAAAGAGGATTAGTGTCTGCTAATTGGTGGTCATTGTTTGCTGGGAAAGCCTCTGGCCCTGAGTGGTTTCTCATTTGAATTTGCTGAGTCCTGGTTTTGGTTTTGGTGTCTTTCAGGACTGGTAGCCAAACTTTATTTACTTTGAGGGTTTCTTCTTTCTTGTTGAAGTTGTCAACATAACGACATGTATTTAAACTGGCTTATGTGTTTTTAACTGATGTTATCTATTGAATATTGATCTGTTCTTGTTCCCCACATAGGCCCATGGGAGAAAATAATAATAATAATAATAATAATAATAATAATAATAATAATAATGTACCTCTACCAGACAGGTCCCTGTTAGTTCTTCAAGTTATATGGTCCTATTGTAAATACCTGCAGTTCCAAAACTGGCCAATATATGAATACCTTTGCATTCCTATAATGCAGTACCCCAGACATTGAGCTGGAAATTACTGCAGTACATGAACAGTCCTAAATCTGATGTCAGGAGTTAGGACCCTGGGTTTTGCTGAGTGATTCTTTCATGCCGGCAGGAACATGGGCCTTGGTTCTACTGTTAAAGCTTCTTTCAAGTCCCTCGGGGGGCTCACATTACGTTGTTCTCCAAAAAAATCCTTGTGTTTTAGGCTGAAAGTATAGCCAGCCAAGCTCAAGGTGAGCTTTGTTCCTGAGTACAAGTTTACTCTCAGTTATGTGAGTATTTGAGCCTTGGTTTCCCAACATCCTAGTCCAATACTCAACCCATGCTGGCTCTCAAGTCCATCATACTGTCCTCTATACCAGTGCTACTCAAAGTCATGGTTCATGAACCATTGAATGCTGGTCCACTGAGTTGTTGGGAGTTTTTTTTTTCCAAAAAAGAAGGAACAATTGTAGCCAATGGGAACAAATATGGTACCAGTCCATGGCATATGAGGGAAAAATCTCATCACTCTTCCACAACAGATTGCATGAGGAAACACTGCTCTGCACCACGTTCACTCCCAAGACAGATCTATTCCAAACTATACTTCTCTCCATTATACCAGCATTTCTGAACATTTCTATTCAGCACTGTCTCCATTTCTGTTCTGTTGCTTCATTCTCCTTCTAGTCTATGTTGTATTAGTCTGATCAATTAAACTGCTCCATTCCCCTCCACCACCCGTCTTCACAATTTCAATGAATGTGTTTGGGTTTGTTTAGCTGTGGTTCATTGATCACTTTTATCATTTTAGCATTAGAAATGCAAAGCTTTTTTATTGTTGTTTGAGATTGATTTTAATGACTTTTGTAATTAAAATATTTTTTGAACTTCTTTTTCCCCCCCGTTTCCTCCCCCCCCCCCTTCCAAATCACAGGGTTTTCTTCATGCTTGATGGTAAAACCCCTCCACATGCATGTAATGTTTATTTATCAAAGTGACAAATCACTGATAATGTATGCAGGGTGTTACTATACACAATGAGGTTGGTGTCACAGTAACAAATTTTAATTAAGCAGTGATCAGTTAGGGATTGCATGTGTTGCAGTATAAGCTGTATGAGACCAATATTTCATTATACTCCTGTCAGTTCTTGGTGTCACTTAGAAGGAGCGGAAAATTAAAATCATAAGTATGTGTGTGGTGGGACTCCTTCCTGTTCATAAACACAAGTTAGCTAGAGTTGCCTGGTTTTCTATTTTTATGCTGTAGTTTTTTAATATTTCCCAGATAATAAGTAAAGATCAGAGGTAGCTCTCACATCCACTCTATACATGTGTGTGTTATATGATGAAGGGATGCATAACCGCATATTTTCTAGTTAATAAGTAGGTCTTTGTGGCAAAACAACAACAGCAGCAACAACATGGTTTTCAAAGGGAAAGGAGAGTCTCTGTCCATAGGGCTATTATTAGGGGGTCCAGATTGCACCAAGTGGCAGCAACCTAAGGGTTACACCACTCCTTCCCAAACATCTAACTTTTGGCAAAAATGGGTTGTGTGGTTTTCCTGAATCTCTTTAAAATGCTGAAGCTATGGTGTGAGTGGAGTGAAGTTTAGTGGGAGGAGAAAGGAGAGGGTTTTTTTTTTTAAATAAATAAAATTTTAAATTTTGATCATTTTTAAAAAATTAAAAATATATTTTTAACAAAATTATTTTTTTTACAATTCTTAAAATTTTCTTTAAAAACACAATATCTTACCAAATGTTCACTTTAACCACATGAAATTATGTACACGTAAATACATTTAGGCTGTGCAACTCCAGAGACCAAGGACTTATACAGACTGGCACTTTATGCAACCTCTGGGCAGAGCCAGGGCACAGTGTCCTCAGGCTCAATGCCCTAACTCTGCCCCATGGTGCCATTTTGGCATGTGCTGGTCCACACAGCATGCGCCATCATGATGCACTTCTGGCGCTACATCCATATGATGCAGCCCCAAAGGGGCATCATAAAGCTGCACCACCATGGCTATGGCTCCTCTTGGAGGGTGCAAAAAGGAACTGCTTTTTGTGGCTCCTTTTTGCATTCTCCAGATCGGGACTGCGGCATGAGGATGCCATGGGACCAATCTGGCCAGTAAAGGGAAGGCTGCAAGCCACCCCTTAAGGGCTTTCTGGAGAACCCCCAAGATACAATTCCTAGTTTGGCTCTGAGTAACCTTGGGCAAGTCACATGCTCTCAGCCTCAGGGGAAGGCAATGGCAAACTTCCTTTGAATAAATCTTGCCAAGAAAATCCCATGATAAGTTTGCCTTTTGGTCGCCATAAGTCAGAAATGACTTTAAGGCCCATGAAATATTATAATTTAAAGGTATAGTTTTAATTTTGCTAGTTGTTTATGTCACTGCTATTACCATTACATTTAGTGATATACAAGAATTAATGATTTATGAGTAAACTGAGTAAACAACAACAGCAACCCATTGCTAAGGATTGTGTATGGTTTAGTATGGGCGGGATGTCAATGAGGGGGTGACACCATGAATTACCACATCTAGTGACGCTAGCCCTAATGACGACACTGTCTGTCCACAAGGAGAATCTGGATGAGAGCCATCAAACCTGATCTTTGAGACTCAGCACATTCACATGAGATAAAGTGGTTCTGCCCATATCCCAGTCCTAAGGCCTTTAAGGTCTAACTCAGTGTGAAATATGTTCATTCCTTTATGCTTACCAGGGAATGATAGCTATTCACACAAACATACATATGTGCGTCCGTGTGTGTGTGTGTGTGTGTGTGTATTCCACCTCTAACTTAGCTAGCTAGATGCTCTTCATCCTAACCCTGAAATAATTCAGTTCCCTATGGAAGCATCTGTTCAGAGCTGGAACAAAAATGTTTCCTTGCATTAATTGACACAAGCAGGATGTGGAATTAGAGGAGGGAACACCAGCTGTTTTTGAGCCATTTCTAGAATTGGCTCAGCTTTATTTCCACTGCATTCCAAGTATATTTCCACAGTTCTCTATATTTATTCAAATGATACACATTTTTCCCCAAACTCCAGCTCAGACTAGTTGTTTGAAGTCTGGGATTGCCCAAGTTGTCTTTGTTCAGGGCACTTTGCCTGGAATTTTGTTAATATCTTATGCTTATGTTTGTTGTTTTTATTCTTGTGCGACTTCAAGTCATTTCTGACTTATGGCCACCAATCTCAAGCTACCAAAGAGCCTCAAACTGCCAAGCTAATGCAAAATATATTGAACAAGCTCACTAACACAAGTTAACTCTTCCTCTACACTGGACAACTGTGAACATATATATGGTCATGGTGCCAACAAGAAGTGCTGCCACACTGCAGAATTAATGCAGCTGACACTGCTTTATGCTATGGAATCTTGAGAGTTGTAGTTTGTCGTGTCACCAGAGCTTTCTGATAGTGAAGGCTAAATATCTCACAAAGCTACAAATCCCAGGATTCCTTAGTACTAAGCCATGTCAGTTCGAGCAGTATCAAACTGCATTAATTCTGCAGTGTAGATGAAGCCCTGTATTATAAAATCTATCTGTCTGGCAGCAAAGGCCAACTCACTACAAATCCTAAAGTGGGGAAAGGCCCAAATAGGACATTGAGGATTCAATGACTTTAGGACATTGCTTGCTTTGATATCTGTTCATACAAAACTGGGTGAGAGGAGAGTGGAATAAACAAAGTATCTCAGAAAAGGCCACCGCTGGTAGGCCAGAACACCAAAGAGGAGCACTCCACACTTAAAATTTGTTAGTGCTCCTGTTTATAATCTTATAATTAAGGAACTGATGTCTTGATCTGTTTACCAATCACAGAGAAGTTTGTTTCCATTTGGACAGCAGACCTTTCTCAGCAAAAAACTAGTTTCCCTCCGAGTATTAATCTAATGGTAGGAGGATGTCAATGGCAAAACCCCTTCTAAAGAAACTCGTCAAGAAAAGCCCATGAGAGGTTTGCCTTAGGGTCACCTTAAGTAGGAAATGACTTGAAGGCACACAACAGCAACAACGACAATAATAACAAAGAGTTGGGGCCAAGGAAAGAAACCTTTCTCTTTTTGTGTTTGATAAAAATTGGAGACAAAAATCCTGGCTGGACAACCGCAAAAATTGTCCAAATAGCCATTGGTAGAGCACCACCTATCTTTTGCCAGCCCTGGTGCATGGTGCATTACCTGGTGCGAGGTAATATTGGGAATCTCTTGGGAAAGAGATTTCTACTGATATTGATTGAAATACATTTCTGATTCTGTAAATCACATTGCCTCAGGAATCTTCCTTTTTCTTCCTTTTTCATGCATATGTGTCTGTTATTTTTGGTTCTTGCTCTTTGACATGTGTAGGTTCATGGAAGTTTGCCAAAAACTCACCATGAATAATTCAGTATTGATCAAATGGCAAGGCAGTCTTCACTCAAGCAAAACCTAGACCTTTTATTATGCAATCATTTGGAAAGTGAAAGCTAAGTATTCCTTCATTCTGTGGCACAATACATGACATCTCCATATTCCATAGTAGAACAGTAGTGTGTGTGTGGGTGGGTGGGTGGGTGGGTGTATACATGTATATATGGGGAAGGGAAAAGAATATAAAGGTTGCCATTCTGCATTTCATTCTTTTCCTCACTAGAATGTATAGCTTATTTTTTTGCCTTAAGAAAATCAACTGCTTTTAACATTGCTCTAATTAAATTTCCAGATGACTTTTTTGCTTGCTTTTTTTTTTTGCTTGTGTGAGAGAATTCAATTAGGTTTTAATCTCAGTAATCAAAAATGCACTGGTGCTTTGAGTATTTGATTTTTAATTTAAAAATTTGACATGGCATTCCAATTAAAATGTTCAACAGTTGCATCGTAGCATAAAAGTCTATTACCTCTGGTAATCAGGAGAAACTGGAGACTATAAAAAAATACAAGTAGCATTCAAGGCAACCCTCAGGTAATTGCAACACTTAGACCATCCTAAATCATTCTGTTGCAGCTGCATGTAAGAACTCTGCTGTTCAGAAATGGATGCTCTGAACCTATTCTCATGGATTGACAGTGGCAGCTGGGTACTCCAATGTGAATGAGATTGTGAATCTGCTCCAGGTTTCACTTTAAACTTCAAATTTAGCCACAACAGGGGAATCTGAAACACGAGGAAGCTAGGAATTGAATATTAATTCTTTGAGGTGTCTACCTCCATCAAAGGCAAAACTTTTTTCATTTGGACTATACAGTAATTGGCAAGTTTTACCTATACAGCACCTAGAAGTTTTTTTCAAAGCAGTACATAGACTTTTTAAGAAATCCAGTGTTCTTTGCCTAAGAAAGGAGCCCGCAGCTTCACAAAGTACAGGAACAATCTGGCTCCCCAAAATAAGTTACTTTACTACTGCTAATTTAAATTTAAATTTTACTGTCCTTTGTCTTAGTCCCCATATGGCCAAGATGCAAAGTGGCCTTTGCCTGCATTGAGATCCCTGCAGATCAAGTGAACTACAACAGAGACAACTTCTGATGCAAAATGTAGGCTTGTGACTCTAACACCATCATTTTTCTTCTTCTCTATGATTTTTTAAAAATATGTTTTCCCCCAGGTTTTTTAGGTCAACTTTTTGACTAAAATTTCTAGACTTATACATGAATACAGTGGATCCTTGTTATACTCTGGGGTTTGGTTCCAAGATTCCCCATGGATAACAAAATCCGTGGATGCTCAAGTCCCATTAAATATAATGACATACCAAAATGGTGTCCCTTATAAAAAATGGAAAATCAAGGTTTGATATTTGAAATTTACACTTTTTGGGAACATTTTCAAACCGTGAATGCTTGAATCTGTGTATAAGAAATCCGTGTATAAGAAGGGCCGACTGTATTATATCCAGTACAAGGCAGCAACAGAAGGGACAGCACAGGCCAACACTTTATCCATGTAATACTCTTCCTCCACAATCTATTGAAGCTGTCGCTGTATTAAAGTAAATGTTATAGTTTCCCTCTGTTTTGTGTCTCTTGTTAAATAACAATTGCAATGTCATAAATAATACCATATATTTTTTAAGTGGGGAAAATGAATTAATTGTAGCTAAGGTCTAATTGGCACTGTAGAAATAATAATAACTATTATTATTATTATTATTATTATTATTATTATTATTATTAAATTATACCCCACTCAAGCCAAGTTTGACAGCACTTTGATTGCCATTGGTCAATGCTATGGAACCTTGGGATTTGCCATTTGTTGTGGCACCAGAGCTCTCAGACAGAGAAGGCTAAATATCTCACAAAACTACAAATTCCAGAACTCCATAGCATTAAGCCATAACAGTTAAAGTGGTGTCAAAATGCATTGTTTCTGCTGTGCAGATTAGACCTAAATAATTATTTGCAGCTGTCACTTCAAAGCACTGATAACACTGTCCTTGAGCATGCCAAACACACTCCTTTCAATGTGCATTGCAAAAGAAGAAACATATGATGGTCCTAGGGTTGCCATATCCCGGTTTTACCCAGGACAATCCCAGGTTTAGGGCCCTGGAATCGTCCTGGCCCAGTTTTGGCAATTTGTCCTGGGCCCAAGGAGCCTGGGCACTCGTGCACCTCCGCTGTACTTGCCACAGGCCCACAGCTCCTCCTCCTCTAGGCTTGGCCACAGAAGGAGCTGCAATGTCTCCAACTGCCCACAAGGGGCAATGGCTGGCCCAGAGGAGGAGGAGCCCAAGTAGGCGTGGGCTGGCTGTGGTGGTGTGTCAGAGAGGTTAGGGCCGCCATCGCAATTTGCGGCATGTTTGCTGTGGCTGCGGTAGCAGGGGAAAGACAGAAGCCTAACAGGCACCTCTCCGTTGGCCGGGGGGTAGGCCCCCCGCTGCTGCTTGCCCGCATTTGGCATGGCAGCGGCGGTGGGAGAAAGAGAGGCCTGTGCAGCCCTCTTTCCTTTGGCGGGGGGGGGCTTCCCTGCCCTCTTCAGCTACGCCAGCCTCCCGGGACAGAGCCGAGGGGAAAAAAGAAGCCTTGCCACGGCAAGGCTTCCTTCCCCTCTTTGGCCCCACGCCAGGGACAAAGCCAAGGGGGAGAAGGAAGCCTTGCCACAGCGATGCTTCCTTCCCTTCTTTGGCCCCGCCGCCCGGGATGAAAACAAGGGGAAGAAGGAAGCCTTGCCACAGTGAGGCTTCCTTCCCCTCTTCGGCCCCGCTGCCCGGGACGAAGCCGAGGGGGAGAAGGAAGCCTTGCCACAGCGAGGCTTCCTTCCCTCTTCGGCCCCGTCACCTGGGACGAAGCCAAGTGGGAGAAGGAAGCCTTGCCACGGTGAGGCTTCCTTCCCTCTTTGGCCCTGCCGCCCGGGACAAAGCTGAGGGGGAGAAGGAAGCCTTGCCACGGTGAGGCTTCCTTCCTCTCTTCAGCCCCGCCGCCTGGGACGAAGCTGAGGGGGAAAAGGAAGCCTTGCCAAGGCGAGGTTTCCTTCCCTTCTTCGGTTCCGGCCGCGGGACAAAGCCGAGGAGGAGAAGGGAGCCTTGCCAAGGCGAACCTTCCGTCTCCTCTTCAGCTCCGGCCACAGGATGAAGCCGAGGAGGAGAAGGGAGCCTTGCCAAGGTGAGCCTTCCCTCTCCTCTTTGGCTCCAGCCGCGGGACGAAGCCGAGGAGGAGAAGGGAGATTTGCCAAGGTGAGGCTTCCCTCTCCTCTTCGGCTCCGGCTGCGGGACGAAGCCGAGGAGGTGAAGGGCGAGGCTTTCCAAGGCGAGGCTTCCTTCCCTTCTTCGGCTCTAGCCACGGGATGAAGCCAAGGAGGAGAAGTAAGCCTTATCTCTTCCCCTTATCCTCCTCTTCTTCTTCCTCTCTTCCTCCTCCTCTTCTTCTTCCTCCTCTTCTTCTCCCCCTCCTCTTCCTCCTCCTTTTCTTTCTCCCCCTCTTCCTCCTCTTCTTCTCCCCCTCTTCCTCCTCCTCTTCTTCTTCTTCCTCCTCCTCTTCTTATTTTCATCTTCTTTTTTGTATTCTTCTTTCTCCTCCTTTTCTTCTTTCTCCTTCTCCTTCATTTTTCTTCTCCCCCCTTCTTCCTCTTCTGTTGTTGTTGTGTGTGTGCCTTCAACTCCTTTCCAACTTATGGCGACCTTGGCAAGTTTCTTCAGGGGGAGTTGCCTTTAGCTTCCCCTGAAAGGCTGAGATAGTGTGACTTGCTGCCCAAAGTCACCCAGTGGGTTTCCATGGCCGAGCTGGGATTTGAACCCTGGTCTCCCATTGTCCTAGACCACTACACCATGCTGAACCCTCCACTGCACTTAAAGGTACAGTACTCAGTTGTTTTTTATTCTTGTGTACCTTCAAGTTGTTTTCCACCATATGGTGACCATAAAGCAAACCTATCCTGGGGTTTGCTTGGCAAGGTTTATTCAGAGGAGGTTTGCCATGGCTTTCTGCTGAGGATGCTGAGAGAGTGTGATTTGCTTGAGCTTGAGGTCACCCGTAGGCAGGGAAGTGAACCCTTGTCCCCAGAGTCCTAGTCCTACACACAAAGCTACATCCCAAACTTCTGTCCAGGAAAAAGTCAAAATGTCCTCCATTTTGAGCATGCCTAAGAAGCATGCATTTATTTTAATGCTTTTTGAATTTATCATTTTTGTTGTTTTTTAGTTGTTCATGTCCTCCATTTACAAAATATGTCCTACATTTGGGAGCAAATTTTGTCCTACATTTGTCCCACTTTTTTTACATTTGTCCCAGTTTGGAGGTCGACAGTTATGGCAACCCTATGTACAAACTATATTTTTGAGAGCTTTGTTTGTTAATGCTGAACTTCTGAAGCACCCTGTGGCTCTAAGGGACATAGCTGGAGAACAACAGTGGTAATGGCCAGCACCTGGTTATTAGAAATATCAAAAACACATTCATTAATGTACAGGTTGGAAATGTAGCCCATATTCAGAGGCCAGCCAGATGTAATTCAAGGCTGCCAGGGGCTATATGAGAAAGTGCTGACCTTTTCTGTTTACTTACTCATGGAGGCAGGTATCATTTTCCAAGCCCATAAAGCTATGTCAGACAATATCTTCCAACCAGGAGATTGCAACCACTGCTTAGCAATCTGATACATTATCATGCTCTGTTTATTATCCAATTTTCTTGCCTGCTTCAGGCCGCTTGCTAGCCAGGTGATTGCTACCTCCTGCATTGAAGATATGCAATCAGATTTGTTTCCAAGAGGCTTAAAACACTGACCTCTCTGTCTTCCTTACCTGCAGCTGTTTCTTTGCACATCAAGGTCTGTGTTTCAGGCCATATTGCTAGTTGATTAGAGTCACGGTTGTGCTGTTGCCGCTAGTAAGGCTTGCTTAGATTATACCAGTTGGAGATCCTATTAATTATTTTCCATTCTGTAACAACTCTTTAGTGGTCCAGAAGAGGATGCACTCACAGGGCCAAGCTGCATGTCATCCTAGGCAATCCTTGATTTCCAACATTTATGCTTCTCTCGCTACCCCACTTTCTTGAACTGGATTGCCTACCTCAAGCTTCTGTTTCTTCCAGGCAGAGGAACAGAAGTCTAGCTTCATTTAGGAAAGCAAATAAAATTGGGTTCTCAATCACCCAGGAAAATCCAAGTAGTTTGACCTAGTTGTCCTGTTTATTAGTAATGGTTCTTGTTGCATGTTCCTCCTACTTGGGGTATCATGATGCAGATCATCATTTTTGGTCTGGCTACTGGAACATAGCCAGGTGCTTCTGTAATCACCTCCCACTTGCCTTCACTACATAATGACCACAGGGAAAACTATTTCAGTGTGTGTCAATGATATGTTTAGGGGCCACTGTGAAGTGTAAAAGAGAATACCACACTCTGCAATAGCCAAAAAAGGATATACGCACATGTGCCACAAATAGAATGCCAGCTTTGTCTGTTTTGCTGAACACAAATATTATTCAGTATCCTTGAGGTCTGAATTTCCTTTGTTGAAGTTCATTAACATACTGTTAAACATATTGTTTACATATTCCTCACTTCTTTCATTGGTTACAGGTTGGGAAAGGGAAAGGAAACTGTGCTACATGGGACCAAGATCCCACTGAACAATGTCAGAGTGAAAAACCCCACTGGCAGAGTACACTGCTTGCCATTCTACTTGTAGCATTTAGAAGATACAAGGGGTGGTTGTGCAATGAGATGTTGAATACCTCATTGTGCAAGGAGCAAAAATGTCAAATTGATCATGCAACAGACCATTGTATGAGTGGTTTGACTGGACCTGTGCACAGATTCCTTTGGGTAAGAAGGCACAATAGATGGTATTTGTTCACTGCTATTTACTTTATTCACAAATAAATAAATACCTTACAAATAAAATTGCTATATGGTAAATCTACCTTGATGGCATTTAACCAAAAACAAGGCAGAGCTAAATTCTACAGGGCACTAGATTGTGATGGAGAAATCTATCTCTTTTGCTTTTTACTGCATTCACACTTTTTAAACCTCAAGCAATGGCAAAATTTACCAACTGAAGGGCTAATGAGACTACAGACGCCCTTTTACTGGCCAGATTGGGGCTGTGGCAACCTCATTCCACAGCCCCAATTCAGCCTCCGGAGAGCCCAAAAAAGAACCTCAAAATGTGGCTCCTTTTTGCGCCCTCCAAGGGCCACCATAGCCACAGCAGCATGGTTTTATGACACCCCTTCGGTGCTGCATCATGTGGATGCAGCCCCAGAGGGGCGTCATGATGGTGTGTGTCATGTAGACCAGCGTGCACCAAAATGGCACCCTGTGAGTGGGGTTAGGGTGGATGCTGTGCCCTAACCTCATGCACAGGCTGGCATAAAGTGCCAATCTGTTGAGCCTCCAAGATACTCTACATGGGCGCCCCCATTGGGACGTCACAACTGCGCCGCCTCCAAATGGAGCGACGCAGAAATGACGTCCTGGCACCGTGCGAGGGCAACTGGGGTGCCTTTTCCATGGCACCGGAAGGAGCTCCGAAATGGAGCTCCTTCCAGGTTTGTGTCACTAGCGCAGCCTTTACATGGCTGCGCCAGCGACACAAATGAGAAAGGAGTGGTCCCTTTCTGTTCGTCCCCATTGCTGTCGGGTGTCCTTGGGGCATGAAGCCCCAAGGACACTCCTTTCCAGGCCATGGGGAAGCAGCCTTTTGCTGCTTCCCTGCAGCCTGGAAAGCAATGGATCGGGGCCTCAGAGGCTGCTGCTGTGGCAGCTGAGGCCCCGATCTGGTGGGGAAAAGGGCGGGAACAGGCTGCCCCAAAAGGGCGGTGTGTAAATCGCCCCTGTTGACTCATGTTCAGGCATGGTTTCCAAACCTTTCACCAATTTCGTAGCCCTCCTCTGGACATGCTCCAGCTTGTCAACATCCTTTTGGAATTGTGGTGCCCAGAAATGGACACAGTATTCCAGGTGAGGTCAGATCCAAAACAGAAATAGAGGGGGGGGGTATTACCTCCCTGTAATAGACATGCTACTTCGATTGATGCAGCCTACAATCACATTGGCCTTTTTAGCTGCTGTATCACACTTTGCTCTGAGGTCAGAATGAGGCAACCAGGAATATGATCAAGGCTGAGCACCTTATTCTGACTTCAGATATGAGTGATTCGTTGCTCCTGTGGCTGCACTGGGAAACACAATGGGACACGCATATGAACAAATGCTTGACTTTGGAATGGAAGGCTAGGTAATAGGGGGAGATCAGGACAACACCAAGGCCAGGATATTTCGATCTGTCCCTGGAATATCCTGGCCAGTGCAAACAGCACCCAAATCTCCTGAATGCCAAATTTAAACAGGAAGAAAACTGCCAGGGTTTCTTCCAAGAATATTTAATCAAGCTTGTAAAAAGTGTTAAAAGAAAAAAAAGATGAAGCCAAAGAATCATTTATATGCCTAATTAAGAAAGGGGGGGGGGTATAATCCCAGCCTATTAATGAAACAGCAGAAGGAGAAAAACAAAATGGCTTTATTTCACCACAGGCAAAAATACTGGAGCCTGCACTCCACCTCCCGTTTCAGCTTTTGCAAGTTAAATTGCATAAGTAGAGCAAACCTTGGTATGGTCTGACTGAGGGAATCTCTCTCCCAGCCACCCACATGCTGGCTTCCATTTGAGGAGCTGGGATAGATAGCTGCGTGGCTTTAAAAGCAAAACACCTCCCAGCATTTCCCAAAATTTTTAATTTGTGAAGGGCGGGAGCAGGGTGGGAAGGAAAGGAGTTGTAACGGGAGGCAACAGACGGCAATTTAACGAGCGAGATCGGCAGCGGAGAAATTGGAAAAAGAAACAAAATATAATTCAGAGACTGCTTTGGGCAATAACTTTCCTCTCAGGTTTGGCACAGAACAGTTAGTGAAAGCTGCCAAATCACATTTCTGAAGTGTTGTCTTTCTTTCTTTTTCTTTTTTTAAAAAAATATCTTGCACTTGCCAACAGAGAAAAGAATCATCGTTGTGCTTCAAAGAGGAATTAATTGAAATGATGGGAGGCAAAGGGGAAGTTTCTTAGATATCATCTTTTTTAAAAAAAAATGGCTTCCTTTTTTTTGGTCATTCTTCATTTTTCATTTGTTTGCAGTTGCTAAGATGCTCAAACATTCAAGGATAGTTGTCTCAATGTGAACAAACGGTCTGCACAGGTGTATACTTTGGGGAGTTGGTATAAGAGGCAACAGAGTAGCCAATTCACTCTAAGTTCCCAAACTGAGAAAAAAGATAGGATGTAAATATTGTATTGGTAGTAATAATAATGACTTCCTTTTTGCTCTTAAAACACCAATTCTGGCCAATGTTGAAAGGTAAGTAAGGTCAGGCCTGGTTCGTAATTGGATGGGAGACTGTCAACAAATACCGGGTGAGGTAGTAAGCTATATTTCAGAGAAAGGAACTGGCAACACAACTGAGTATTTCTTGTCTAAGAAAACCCACATGGGATCATCATAAATGGGCAGGTGGCTTGATAGCACACCTATACATACATACATACATACATACATATATGTACAATTACATATTACTGTATATACTCATGTATACATCTAGAATGTTTAGACAAACAATTGACCCAAAAAACCTGAGAGGACTTATCCACAGGTCAGTATAGGTACTCTAAGTAGTATATGTTAACACTTATTTTAAAAAAGCAACCATCCCCTAGTGAAAGGCAAAAACAAAAACTGTCTTGGAATCACTGAGCCCCCTTTATTCTTTCACCCGTCCAGCCTTTATTTTGATCACAAATAGTTATGCCTACTAGAATTTTGTAAGTTCTTTGGCATTGTTTTCCTTTGCATCATCCTTTGTTACATGCCTCTAGATTTTATCCATGTCTTATCTATGGGTCATATCAAAATCCATAATTTTGACCCCAAAACGTGCCCTTGATTTATACATGAGATCGACTTATAGTCAAGTATATACGGTATATATATACCCTAAATGGCTTGGGCCCAGGATACTTGGAGGACCGCCTCTTCCCATATAATCCGCCCCGCACTCTCAGGTCGGCCAGGAAGCAACTGTTAAGAGTTCCAAATATGAAACATTCTGTGTCTGCACAAAGAGCATTTTCCAGCTCGGCCCCGCAGCTCTGGAACTCTCTTCCCAATGAGCTCCGCTTGGCTACCTCCCTCGACATATTCAGGAAGAGGTTAAAAACCTTCCTCTTCAAACAGGCTTTCCCCCAGACAATGTAACATCCGCTCCCCCCCCCCCCGATGTGTTGATGCACCTGCACTTTCGCTAGCTATTGTTATGGTTTTAATTGGTAGTTTTTTAGCTGTTTTTAATCTGTTTGATTGTACCGCTCGCGTCTTTTACATGTGTATGCTGTTTGGGATGTTTTGTGCACTGCTGTGCTGCTGTAACCCGCTTTGATCTGGAAAGGAAAAGCGGGATACAAATAAACAGTATTATTATTATTATTATTATTATTATTATTATTATATTAAATACACACACACACACACATTACTACTACTAATAATAATAACAACAATAAATAGACTGAAATGACTTGTTGTGATCTGTCCAGTTCAAAAATCTGCTTTTACCTGAAGGGGAACAAAGTGCTCAATTTATTTTTTAAAAAGAAAGGTGCAGGAATGGACATCCAAATTTTGTAGGGTTTTTAAAAAACATTTCACCATGATAGACATTAAAATAGCAGAGATTAAAGCCATCTAAAATGACTGGGAACATTACAAGTGGGGATGATAGGTACGAATCTCCTCCTTTCTTCTATAATATTCCATATGGAGCAATAAAGGCTGGATCAGCCTATCAACTTTAAAGGGTTCTTCTTCTTCTTCTTCTTCTTCTTCTTCTTCTTCTTCTTCTTGAGATTCTTCTGAATTAAATAGAGCTACTTTTATGGTTCGTAAAATCTCTGGTTTTTTTTTCTGTTTTTTTTCTTTTTTTCTTTTTTAAAGTAAGACATTCTCATCTAAAATCCACAAAACAGTGAAAGCTTTATTGGTCCAACCAAAAATATATATTCTCATCTAAAGCACACAAATGGAGTCATTAATGGGTTTCCTGTATCTATCAGAAAGTCACAGCCCAGACTGTGATGTTATCCTGCCGCCTAGATAAATGTATAAAAAGAGATTTAAGTGCATTCTCCTCTCTTTTGACCTCTGCAGCAAAAGTAATGGGGTGGAACAATTTCTTTCTTGATGCAATTAGAAAAGGAACAGAGTGAAGACTTCTAGAGAAGAGGAGCCAACATTAAGAGTCAGACCTAGGGAGATAAAACTTCTGCCCACAAGTATGTTATAGAAGAAGAAGTGTGGAAAACAAAAAAGAAAAGAAAAGAGGATTGCAGAACAGGAAAAATTTTCTCAAGGTGTCAACATTTCAAGATATTTGAATGGAAATCTATCCTAGTTGAAAAGGCAATGAAGATATAAGGTCCCACACCCTGGAAAAGCATTAGTAGTTCTATTTATACTCCTGAAATTTCATCACTGTTCAATTTGTCTCCTTGCTTGGTTTTGGTTTTTTCTGTATTTGCAGCAGATTATTTTGCAAATCACAAGCAGAGGAGTATACAGTGCACCCAAACCTTACGCAGGTGCGTCATATGCTGCTTTCAGCTTACACTGAAGTTGTATTGTAATAAAAGGAATGGCAGATATGCCCATGGCATGAGCACTGCACCATGTGCACGAACCCCATTGTTTTCAATGGGGCTCAAGCATATACATTTTTTGCCTTATGCAGGGGGGTCCGGAACAGATCTTCCGCGTAAGGGAAGGGCCCACTCTGTATCCATATTTAGGTGCTTCTCAGTTATACCTTCCCTGTGGACAAAATATTGGGGATTCTCCCATTTCCAGCAGACGTTTGAGAAGCATTGGCTGTCTCAACATTGAAAATGTAGTTTAGAGAAAGGCTTGAATACGGATACAAGCTGTTTCTCTGCTTATGTTATTTGATAAGCCAGATGTGAATAATATGGGGGGGGGGGGAGCTTTTTTAAAATAATTTTTTAAAGAGTTCTTGACTTCTAGGCTACAGCAGATGGAAGGGATGGAAAATCTAGACAGGCTTGGGGCATGTGTGGAGCAGTGGAAGTACCAGACCATAACCTTGTAAACTGAGCTTGTTTAATCCTGACCCATAAGATTCTCTTGTTATTAGAAATAGGAAATTTTTCACACTTTGTCCAACGTTCCAATTGAAAGCTTCAAGTGCTTTCTTTCTAAAATATGAAGCATTTTAGGAATGTCAGGATATTCTCCAAACAACAAACAAACATAAAGTTCTCCCCTATTTGAACCCCTTAAATTCAATAGTGATTGGAAGAACATTGGGGATATGTTGCATAAATCTCCACAGGTGGATTTGTGCCTTGATTGTGCTATACGGCCCTTGTGTTGAAGAGCAACATTATGCAAGTGAATGGAAGCCTCATTGGGTAACTGAATGGACATCTTATGCCCAACTTATTGCATGAATATGCACATCTGCATGCACAACTACGCCACATGCACCACTCCATATCTGCAACATTGAATTGAATGTGGATGTTGTTCATTGAATAAAAATGGCCAACCACTTGTATTTGGAACGTTCATATGCATAAGACAACAACAGGATCCTTTTTTATAAAATAATGGCCCGAACAGACAGGTCAGAAGCTGCACCAAAGCCACACTCCAGTCCTAAGCTTTGTTTTGGCCTGCCTGTTCAGGCCCTAACTTTCCAAGCTCTGGACAAATTCATTTGTTTTTATATCCCCACCCCAAATGGCGCAACGGCAGCAGATAACTTTGCCACTGTAAGAGGAAAGGAGGGAGGGAAGGTGCAAAGATGAGTTAAGCTTTATAATGCCATTTACTGTTTTGTTCTGCCTTGGATGTGAAGAAGTTATTAATTTTTAAAACCCCTCAAGGACTTTATAACAACCAAGCTCACAGAAGGCTTCCTTCCTTCAGTGCTTTTACAACCTGAACCATGGTTCTCCGAATGTGAAATGTGAAACCAAAACTGACTACAAATGCAGCTAAACACAATTAATAGAGACTGTATCATTTCTGCGAGGAGAGGGGCAAAAAGGCAAACGCAAGAAAGAAGTAATGAAAAATAAATTAGGCTGTTACAGTTCTTTCTATTCAAATACACTGCATGCCCCTCTTTAGTAACTTCAGTAAAGTATTCCTTTAATTACATTATGCCCTTGCCAAGGTCTACAAAACTTGAAGGAGATTTTATATATAGATATTCACAAAGTTGACATCATGTATCTGTACTAGGCCTTGTGGCCAATGATTCACTTCTCCAAAGAAAGGTATAAAAATGAGTGGCACAATTAAGTTTTGAGTAAGACCCACATTCACTTTATATTGTTCCTGGCTCAAAATGGGGCCCTGTCTGCATGTACCAAATAAAATGTCCCCCCCCCCCCCATTCTCATGGTGAGTTGTCCTGTTGACTCAGGTCCCTATCCCCAGATCTGGTGCAAACTGTCCAGATGGCATCCAGCCAGTTCAGCATCAAACCTGTTGTGGATTTTTAAAAATTACCTTGTTCCAGATCTTTCAGGAAGATCTGGAGCACTCCATTGCAATGCATGGTGGCCGTTTACAATGTGGCCCACTGTGCTGCCCACTGTCGCTGCCATGGGTCATTCGCTCTGAGGTCAGAATGAGGAACCCAGTTATAGGATAGATTCTGACCTCAGATCAAGCGACATGTGGCAGCAGTGGGTGGCACTGTAGAATGTACATGTGAACATCTGGCCAGCATCACAACAGAGTGCCTAGGTACCAAACAGGAATTGGGAGCAGCTCCAGGATCAGAATACTTTGCTCCTGGAGTACTCTGCTTTGTGCAGACCCAGCATAGGGAATAATTTGTTAATTATGCTCTATGTTATGTGTGTTTATTTAGTTTTTTTTAAAATGACACTTTTTTAATGAAATGTTTTTAGAAACAAATAAACAACAAAGGTAGCGAATGGTTGCATGGGAGTGAATGGGAATCCAAAATTCCTTGTTGACTACACACACACACACACACACACACACAGAGCTGCCAACTAGAATACCACCAAGCGTGCAAGTGTTCAAATTCTCTGGAAGTATTCTTGTGTTTAGGTTATCCCCTACTTTTATTCCTCTCTGCTCAGCCTGATGAATAATTATAGAGGACATGAACATTTACGCACTCCGTGACACGTTGGTTGGTGGTCCTAATACAAGTATTGTCCAACTGTGACTATTGTTTGCTTATATCCGGGGAGGGAAAAATATAGCCGGTGAACTTCATGTCACTCTAACCCCCTTTTCTAAAGTTCCTGTTCCATGCTCTTTCTGCATGAAACACTGGAATTTCCTGCAAACTCCAGAGTAAACTGAGTTTTTTAGACCTGGGTTAAGGGAGTATATCTCAAGTTAAGTGCAGACAGAGCCATACATCATATGGTCTTATTAAAGCAGATTTGGAAGGGGGGGAGTTTCCTTGTGTAGGCAAGTCCCATCACAGGCATATTTGGTGAGATCACAGGACAGTTTTCTCAGTGCTTGTTCCCAAGCTGTGGAACTCGCCTCCCTGGGAATTCTGTTGACCCTGCCTAACTCCCTGCTCTCTTTATACTAGCAGGCTGTGGCTTGTTACAGACAGCCAAAATAAAGCTGCTTCGAGTCACAGTGGAGGTATGGTGTTTCAATGATGCATGCGTCTTAAAAGTCCAGAAGCCACACCAAAGCCACGCTCCAGTCTGGAGCATGGCTTTGGTGCGACTTCTGGACTTCTGGACATTGAAACACCATACCTCCACTGTGACTCAAAGCAGCTTTATTTTGGCTGTCTATAACAGGCCAAAGAGTTTTTAATTTAAGCAGACTTTTGATTCTTAAATTATGTGGCAGAAAGGTGTCTGAAAGCTGTATGCTGTGCTTTCATCTTTTCAATTATGTTTTAAAGTGTTCTAAATATTGTTTTAAACCATGTGCCGTTTAAAACAGAATTGTTGTTTTGTTTTACTTTTTTAACTTTTGTAAAATACAATTTTTAGTATCATTTTAGTTTGAAATTATTATAAACTCCTTTGGGCCCCATTCAGGGAGAAAGGTGGAGTATGATTTAAAATGAAATAAATGTGTGTCTGTTGTTGAATACATTTTCCCCTTTCACAGATACATTGTAAGCCTGAAAATGTATAATAATAATGATGATAATTTATTATTTCTATTTCCCACCTCTCCCTACGGATCAAGGCAGGATTACAACAAAATCACATACATGTAGATTTGTGGTCACACATGGCACCCAATTCTATGGGAGGTGTAGAAATGGGTAAATCCTTAAAAGGGATTCCATGATTTTATGTATGATTTCTCATACAGTTTGCCCTCCCCATACATGGGGGATCTATTCCAGACCCCCTCCCCCAGCATATGAGGAAAAGAGCGTATGCTCAAGCCCCATAGAAAATAATGGGGTGCATGCTCGGGGCAGTTCATGCCTGCAATGGCGCAGGTTGCACCCTATTACTTTTGCCAGGCCTTGCCTTCTGCGTAAGCTCAAAGCTG
The DNA here is from genome assembly GCF_019175285.1 of Sceloporus undulatus. Classification (NCBI taxonomy): domain Eukaryota; kingdom Metazoa; phylum Chordata; class Lepidosauria; order Squamata; family Phrynosomatidae; genus Sceloporus; species Sceloporus undulatus. The sequence continues at coordinate 365,661,472 of NC_056522.1, read as the reverse complement.
TGATAGGCAAGCCCACCTATGGAGAGGGCTGACTGTATATCCCTATTCTTTCTATTAGGAATGAATTTCTAGAATGTCTCTGTGAGGAAATCACTGCACATTGCAGATAGAGCATTCCAGTTTTGAATGTACCTGCACATTAAAAGAAATAAAATAAAAAGTACTTCCTAACAAATAGAAAAGATTTGCATTGAAGCCACTGATAAACTATTGCCTTTTCCCAGAGAGTCTGATTTTCTATTTGTAGGGCACTATTTTTAACATTGGAGAAGTTCTGGCCTGGCCTGCAAGCGTTTGGAGAATGTTCTTAGTGTTATCTAAGGACTTTATTACATGTGGCTTTTAAACCACAATTCGAGTTGGAAAAAAGTGCCTTTGGCGATACTTATCGCACAGTGTCACCTCTGGCTCATAGCTGAAGTATGCCCAAAGCACAGTTGGGGCATCTCTTTTCAATGACAGGGTGACCTGTCAATGAGCTTGCAATTGCACTAGACCTCAATAGTCCCCAGGAATGAAATGTTGCTGCTAGGCAATTGTGATAACAATCATATGTTAGCAATGTTTCCTCGTTTCCTCTTGTCCTTTCTCCTCCTCACTATTTGCCAAGCAGGCTGATTTCCTTCCCCCCCCCCCCCCCCAAAAAAAAAAAATTAAAAATCCCTGAAAAGCATGCTGATTAGGGCATAGACCAGAAAAGTGGGGTAAAAGTCAGGTAGAGAATACACTGAGCTATATCGCATGGGGGTTAAACCTCTCCCCAGCGCGTTCTAACGCTTTGAAACAGTTCCCAGAAATGGCACCCTCTGGAACCGAATTGGGAAGCGATAAAGTCGTGTTTTGGGCCCCATCCGGGGCCCATCGCGTTCCGTGCGCGCCCCCGCTCGCCCCATGCGATAAAGCTCACTGACAGAAGCAGCCCCGGTCACACGACTGAGAAGATGTGCAATAATTACTGCTCACAAAAGATACCATTCTGCATAATTTTTAAGGCACACAATAGCAGTGAGATTTGCACTTGTGCAGTAATGTCCCAACAATACAGTGAGCCCTTGGTATCTGCTGGGGTTTAATTCCAGGATCCTCCATTTATAGCAAAATCCATGGATGCTCAAATCCCATTATATACAGAGGCATAGTAAAATGGTGGCCCATATATAAAATGGGGTGTCCCCCCCCCCCCTGTATTTTCAAGCTGTGGATGGTTGAATCCGTGGATAAAGAATCTGTAGATATGGAGGGCCGACTGTATTTAGCAGTTGGTTGCTTCCCTGCTGGCAGTGTTGTGATCTTCTACAGGGTTTAATTCAAACTTTAAAGGACCTATTTCAAGAAAAAGTTTAGAACTTAAGTTATCCGGAGTGGATTCACAGCCCACTGACACAGAAGCCAAAACTAACAATTGCAAATCACTTTATGCAAGTTTCATCAAAATGAGCAGCTTAGCAGTTGCAGGAAGAGAGAGCAGAAAAAGCTATTTTGGAAGTGAAATATTGTAGAAACATGCTTTTTTATCTGTGCTGAGTGACTTCTCTTCCACCTTTTTATCTTTGCTGAGATCCCCCCTCTCCACGAAGCAGAGAGTTAACCCTTAACATAAAACTAGTGTAAACCTTCTAAGCAGATTGCCCAAAGCAATAATGATACCTCCTGCACTGGGAAAACATTCATTGATGAAAAATAATTGCCAAATCTAATTAAAACTACATGCTACTTTGATGGTCTAAAGTATATTAATGATACTTCAGTAATTTGGTACCTTAAAGAATACCGGTGTGGTTTTGAATGATTTAAAATCATTATTCTTGTCTGTATTTTTTAAAAAGCATGTCTCTTAATAAGATGGTGGGAAGATGATTCAAAATTAGTCATTCAAAGAGCATTCTCCATTCCCTCTCTGGAAACCTGCCAGATCAGATTTGGATTCTATTATGTTATTTCTGACAATTTACTATGCTGTTTCCTAAACAATCTAGTTCTGGGAACAAGCCCAGCTTTAGGGTACTCAGAATATGTGAAGCATATATACTATGCTGACACCATTATTCAGATGTATGATACAGATAGGCAGGTCTGACAAAGAAAGCACCACACTGAATGATGTAAAAAGTCAAACGGAGATCAAAGTGATGTCTTTATAGTAAATGTTTACTATAAAAAGGGATAGTCCCTTCCTCATTCCCAATTTTTAATTTATGGATGAGGAAAAAAATATTGTAAAAATCCAAGAACCATTTTCCCTCTGTATATTTATATCCTGCTTTTTTTATCTGCTTCGAAAATATTTAAAGTAGCTAGCAGAAATTTATAACATACAAAAATCAAGCAGAAATCACATCCATAAACATGCATAAAGCCACCAATGCAATATGAGTAACACTGTTTAAAAGATATCTGCCATCTCAAAGCATATGGGAACCGCTGTTGTTTTTTCAATGTCTGCTGAAAGATGATAGAACATAGAGTCAGGCAGATCTGTTTTGGGAAAACACTGGTGCCAGGACAAAAGACTGAATATGGTGAGTGGCTATGAGACACAGGGCCTTTTTCATCCTGGCACCATATTAATACATCTTATAGAAAAGCATTAATTTGTGAATCATTTTCCATCCCAAATCCACTATCATGAAAAATAAAAACAACACTCTGCAGATGACAGTGGATGAGAGCATATGACCTAATGAAACTGATGTGGGGGGATTATGTTTGATTCATACATCACTAGTCTATTATGTTTGTCTTGCAGTTCTTGTTATTGTTAACTGCCCTTGAGTCATTGTCAACTCATGGTGACCCTGTAGATGAAAAACCTCTAAAACTCCATGTTCTCTACTGCTCTGCTTAGTTTCTATAATTTCAGGCCCATGACCTCCCTGACTGAATCTTTCCATCTGCCATGTGGTCTTCCTCTCTTTCCTCTTTCTAGCATTATTGTATTTTCTAATGAGTCTTGCCTTCTCATGATATGGCCAAAGTACGACAGCCTCGATTTGATCATCTTGGGCCCGGTCCGGACAGGCGTGGTAGGGCACCCTTGTCACGTACGAGGGATGGTGCTTCTAGATGTCCCTCGCCCCTCGCATGTGATGAGGGCATCAAAATGGCGGCACTCTGTACAGATGGGTACCGCTGTTGTTACGTGACAGACATCTAGCGTCCACACATTGCGGCGCCATTGGCGCACCGTGGCGTCATAATGGCGCCACAAGAAGAACCCGCTTTTTACAGGTTCTTTTTGGTCCACAGGGAAGTCCCGTGGTCTGGATGCTGTGGCTTCCCTGCGGACCAAAGCTGGGCACCGGGAGACCGTCCTTTTTGGATGGTCTGTCCTGCACCATGGTTTTCAGGGAGATTTCTGGCTTGATCTGCTGAAGGAACCATTTGTTTGCCCTTTTGGCCATCCACAGTATCCTTAGCACTCTTCTCCAGCACCACATCTCAAATGAGTTGGTTTTCGTTCTATCAGCTTTTTTCACTGTCCAGCTCTCAAATGCGTACATGGTGATGGGGAATACAATGGCTTGGATGATTCTAAATTTAGTGCTCAGTTCTCTATCTTTACCCTTTATGATCTTGTCTAGTTCTTTCATAGGTGACCTTCCCGTTCCTAGTCTTCTTCTGGGTTCTTGGGTGCAGTCTCCATTCTGATCAATGTCTGGTCCAAAGTATAAGAACTTTTAAACTTTTTCAATTTCCTCATTGTCTAGTCTTAGCACAGGTTTTATATGGAGAGCCAATCATAGTGCTTTGGAATGGGGCAAAGCTGAGACCATGAGATAATCATTCCCCCCCAACACTACCTTGTGTCACTATTTCACAGTTCAAACTAGTTCCCAAGGGCCATAAGTCTCTAGTCTTTGCACCTACCCTCCTAAATCTTTGACACTTTCAAAATGAGGGGCACCATGCTAATGCTTGTTTCTTTTAAACAATTGGGCCTCAAAACGCAGTAGAAAGGGAAAAGTAAGCCACTTCCCACCCAATCTCTCTCTCACACATTTTAGGACTCCCCTTATATATCTATATATCTATATCTATATCTATATATAATATGCCGCTGTACCTGTCCTCCTAAAACATTTTAAGTCTGTTATTTAGGGAACTCCCTTTGCTATTTGGCATTTACAGACATACAGTCTTTTGAAAATTTCCAAGAATGGTCTATGAGAGGTGCAAACTTTCAAATTTCTGAATTTTAACATGTCTTTGAAACTCGGGTCAAAATAAACTGGTTATGTATCAGTCTAGGCTGGGGGTAATAACCATGCAGCCCTATAGATGTTGGACTACAACTCCCAGCCATCCTCACCATTGGGTATGCTGGCCAGTGATGCAGGGACTTGCAGTCAAACATCTGGAAGGCCAGATGATTTTAATCCCTCATCCAGGCATAAATTGGCCATTTAAAGAAATGCCAAATAGGGCACCAAGCTAGATCTTGAGTCCTCCAAAAAGCAGTAAAAATCTTCCAATGCAGTATTTTTTACATTGATTAAAATTTAACCTGCTACTGTATATGAGATTTGAACCATTGGGCTGAATCCTATTGTTAGTCCCAATTAGCCCTCACTTACTTAATGAGATTTGCTTATATACTGACTCACTATTCAACATCTCAGTCAATGGGTTTACTCTAATTGGAATTAACCATTAGAATTTCAACCAGTCTCTTTATTCCTTTGTTATTTATACATGAAATATGTGTTTCCCTCCCTATTAAAAAAAAGCAATAAAATATCATATTAAAAAATTATCCCAGCACTTGTATGAACACCTTATGCTTTTCTGTTCCAAAAAAAAGAAAAGGTGGAAAATGATAACATGACTTCTCTGTTCTTCCTTTCATCTCCTTATGGATTTGACCATCTGCATCAATTGTGCTTCCAAGCCTTAATAACTCATTAACCTTGCTGTATTTTCAACTCATCAACCACATATGTACAAGTTTTAATCATTCCTCTCTCATTCATCAGGACTTTTGTTTTCTCTTGGATATCTCTTAATCTCTTCTTTGGCATCCTCATCTTTGGAAGTCACTTATTTTTCCTTCTGTCTCAGAAAAAAACAACAACAGGTTTTCTGTTGAACTGCTGCAAAAAGTCAAATCTGCATGAAAAGCTCCATTGACAAATAAGGCTTAACTTTTGGTTTCTTTTAAAGAAAAATGTTTACTTTTATCTTGAGATGACTGATATAATTTTTATAGTTGTTATTGTTTTCATTATATATATCCTTTTTCAAAGTAGTTTACAAAACATAACAGATACAGATTACAGTTCACTAAAAAGTAGTATGCACTCAGTTAACTCAGCAGGAGAGAGGGAGAGGAAAATAGGGATCAGATACTTTCCTGTAAGCACAGGCAAAAGCAAACTGCTGCATCTTCTCTTACTTTGTATGTTCTTTCCCATTAATAACTTCATTTATTTATTTGTTTGTTTGTTTAATATCCCACTTTTCTCTATGCACAGAATCCAAGATACAGTAGTGTATAGTGTATAGTGTTCATAACCATAGTACAATTAAAAATATCTCTTAATACAAAAGGTAAAACACAAGCAAGCTAAATTTTTATTTTAAAAAATACAAGTTAAAATTGGAGGAATATGAAGAATAAATAGGAATGCAGGTAGAATGAACAAACAGCTAAACAAGGGGGGACTGAAGGAAATTTTGTTGTGGGAAATAGAATTCTTATTTGGGAAGGTGCAATGCCATCACTTTGCCCCCTTCCAGCTACACTCCTGCTCCCAGTCTTGAATTTTATCCAGACCCCCCACAGATTATCAATATATCTCATTTGTCAATTGGAAATTGAACTATAAAACGCAGCTTTTGCTTATAGATTTGTAGAATCATAGAGTTGGAAGAGACCATAAGGGCCATCCAGTCCAACCCTCTGCAGAAAATCTCAGTCAAAGCATCCCTGACAGATGGCCTCTGTTTAAAAATCTCCAAGGAGGGAGGCTCCACCACTTTCCGAGGGAGCATGTTCTACTGTTGAACAGCCTACCTGTCTGTATATCTTTCTATACATCATCAGGAAGTCTCTATCATGTGAGATTATCACATGCAGGATAAGGACAAGAGCAAAGTGGGTTACTCCCATCCTGATCTCATCCTATTTGTGCGATTGGGGAAAAGGTTATCACACACCCCACATTTTTTCTGTTCTTCTCCCATGGTGAAGTATAATGGACCTATCATTTGGTATTAACAGGAGTTTCTGTTAATACCAAATGATGGGTCCATTACACTTCACTGATGAGAGAAGAATGGAATAAACATCCAGGGTATGATAATCTTTCCCCCTATTGTGTAGATAGGATGGAATAATGATGGGAACAACTGTTGTTGTTGTTTTGTTGTTGTTGTTGCTAAATGCCTCCGAGTCAACTTTGGCAACCCTGTGAATGAGACACCTCCAACACCTCCTTTCCAAAGCTGCTCTGCTCAAGTTCTGAAGGTTAAGGACCATGACTGAGTCCATCCATCTGTCATATGGTCTTCTTCTCCTTCTACTGCCCTCCATATTTGCTAGCATTATTGTCTTTTCTAGTTAGTCATGGCCAAAGTATGACAGCCTGAGTTTTGGCTTCCAGCTAGTTTGGCCATGTGCTAGGACCCATTTGTTTGTTCTCTTGGACATCTACAGTATACTTAGCATTCTCCTCCAGCATCACATCTCTGATGAGTTGATTTTCTGTCTATCATCTTTGTTCACTATTCAGCTCTCACATCCTTACATGGTAATAGGGAAAACAATGGCTTAGCTTTAGCTGATTCTAAGTTTAGTCTTCAGTTTTATATCTTTCCATTATGCTAAGGAAGCATGGTGGAGTGATTTGAGTGTTGGACTATGACTTTGGAGATCAGGCTTCAATTACTGTTCTGCCATGAAAGCCCCAGGGTAAACCTGGGCAAGTCACACTCTCTTAACCTCAGGGGAAGGCAATGGCAAACCTCCTCAGAATAAATATTGCCAGGAAAACCTTTGATGCTTTAGAGTCACCATAAATTGGAATAGATTTGTAGGCACACAACACACACACTGAGGTAGCTTTACTCATACTTAGTTGTGTTGCAGAGGCACTAAGAAATCCTGTTAGTGAACTGCAAAGATGCATTACCGGTAACAGCAAGAGTGCCCCAATGCACATCAGGCTCTGCCATTGTGCACTGGCACTCCCTAGCTGGTGTTCTGGCACACATTGGTCCCACTGTGCATTAATCCCATTGTGCACCAGTTCCATTGTGCATTGCTAACTTTACTGGCTCTTCTACTTAGGGCCAAAACAGATGGCCTTAAAGGTATGCTGCAGCTCTGATCCGGCGTTTTTCCAGCTGAAAAAGAAGCAGCAGAAAACCACTCCTTTTTGAGCCTGGAAAAAGCTGGCAGTGGCTTTTTAACATTTCTGCAGTGTAGAGTATGTAAATGCTGCACCACGTAAACGTTGTGAAACCGCCACACGTGCGTTCAGCCATGCAGCTTCCTGGCAGCCTGGGGGCATGTGCTCTCTGAACGCCATACCCCCCCCCCATGCCACTGGGAAGCCAGCTCTTACTGCTAGTCTGTGTTGCCTCACAGTTACATAATAGCAGCCCCTTGCTCAATATGGATGTTACAGAACTGTTCGATTCTATTTCTTGCTAGATGTAAGTATACTTACAAATATGTACATTCCCAAAATGAATTCCAGCCATCTTATTTATTCATTTGAGTAGCAGAATCTGTCAGGAAGTACAGAAAAATTATCCTACATAATTATCCTACATTTAATTATCTTAAATGTAGCTCAAGGACAGTGGAAGATTGACACAGAAAATGGAAATTCACAGATTCATAGATTTCACTCTAAAGGCTTACTCACTAAAGAAATTGATATTTAAGCATAAAGATGTGAGTGAATGTGCAAAATAGAAGCAGAAAGCATTGAAGACCAAAGATTGCCTGGTTCATTCATAGTGAAATCTATTAAAAGGGTCCTTTGCACACACTAAAATAATCCCACGCTGGTTGTTCTGAAGTACTCTGAGATTGAATTCCATCACTTCAGTGTAAAAATGAAATAAAGAAAGGGAAGGGGAAGAAAGGAAGAAACTAAGAACAAAAAAAAAAAAACCCAGTTTTTTCCCTTCTGTGAGAGCTGTGCTTGGAATTGAAGGCCAGCACTTTACTGTAATAGGCAGCAAAATGACCATAATAGTCTGAAAAATGCAGCATGTTTGGTACTGCCTTTGTAGATGTGGGCTAAAATACATCCTACTTATTAGAGATAACAAAATAGGAGATGATTGTTTCCTCAGCATTCAGTTATATTCTTCATTGCAGCCCATTACATTTCTTTTTTTATCATGTGCACCTGCAAAATCTAGAAAATGTCATTTTCATTCAGTGCCCATGTATTTTCCATTACAGGTTGAGTCTCTCATATCTGGAATTCTGAAATCTGAAATACTCCGAAATCCAAAACTTTTTCACAAGTGGCTACGAAAGTAACACCTTTGCTTTCTGACAGTTCAATGTACTGTGGGTTCTTGGTATCAGCTGGAATTTGGTTCAGGACCCCCGCCCCCCATGGATACCCAAATCCATGGATGTTCAGGTCCCATTAAATACTATGAGTAGTACAATGATGTCCCTTATATAAAATGGCAGGAACAAGGTTTATTTTTTTGGAATGTATATATCTTTTTCTAATATGTTCAAGTGGAGGATGTTTGAATCTAGGGATAAAGAATCTGTGGATATGGAAGGCTGACTGTACATAATCCACTCTGTATAATCAGGTGCTCTAGGAGACATTTATTTCAACCAGAACTAGACTGGCAGTGGTCACCCAGAGAACATTTTCATCAGCCACCCCTAGCCTTGAATCCCATTGTGGGAGAAAGGCAGGATATATATCCTTGAAATAAATAAATAAAATAGACTATGGGATGACCTACTGGGAGAGATTTGACAGCTAAACATGCTGTCTCAATTTAAAACATATTTTAATCTGGATGATTTTAATGTGAAATGGTCATTTCAGTTTAATCCTATGTTTTTATGTTTTAATTTATGAGTTTGCTATTATGTGTTTTAATCTATGTTGTACCACACCTCAAGCCCCACCTCAACTAATAATAATAATAATAATAATAATAATAATAATAATAATAATAGGATTTATTTATATGCCACCCAGTCACTGGGAATCTGGGCGGCTTACAACAGAGGGGATAATAGACGGTTCCCTGCCCTCAGGCTTACATTCTAAAAAGACATGACACAAAAGGAGAAGGGAATGATGGTGTTGGTGGAGGGATCAGGTCCAGCATTCTTCTCTCCCTCTGAGGCCTGGACCAAGGCAGATGGACTACAGGGAGGGCTCTTTTTCTTAACTGAGGCCGGTCCCGATGGCTTTGGGCCTGTTCTTTCACTCCTTCCCAGGCCAGAAGATGACAGTTGAAAGAGGGAGGGGAGAGCTCTTCCTCTTCAGGCCCGATGGCGTTGGGCCTCTCATTTTGCTCCCTCTAAGTCCAGAAAATTTATTGTTGTTGCTGTTGTTATTGTTAATATTACCCACCTTGAATCCCGTTGTAGTAGAAAGGGGGGATATAAATCTTTGAAATAAATAAAAATAAATATTATGCATGAAAGTATGCAATTTAATAAAATCAAAATCTAACATAAGGAAACTATATACACACACTTTTCAAGGATGCATTCTGACTTTAGGTTTCGTCCCTCTTGGTCTAAAAACTTTGAGTTGCTTTGAATGTTGCTTTGAGTCTCTACGGGAGAAAGATGGGATGTAACAACAACAACAACAACAACAACAACAACAACTGGAGAAGAGGATCGAGGCACTGAGACTCCAGGCCAGGACCTAAGAATTGGGAGCCCCAAATGAAATGTACTTGTAATGGATTATCTCAAAGACCTTCTGCAAACCAGTACTCAAGACAAGTTTTGCTCTGGCTTCATCGGTTATTGAACTCTTCTGTTTCTCCAACACTTAACCAGTCTTGCACAAATAGAAGCAAAGCAAAGCATTTGTAATGAAGTTGCTTAACAGTGTGATCTAACTTCATTATACCATATCCTGGATATTAAGGGTGGGGGCTGTTTTTATATGTTGTTTTTACTCTGAGAAATAAAACCAGAATGTCAGCAGTTTTTATTATTATAGCTCTGGGGAACTAAATTGGAATCTTTTAAGGTAAAGGCATTTGACCATTAAAGCGTATCTGTTTATGGTTATAGAAAAAATGGAATAGGGGATCTTTAGCATACACTGTATTTATGTCATCAAAATGTTCATTTCAGGTCTGGGAGGATTATTAAGTTGCCTTTATGAGTTAGGGGTGCCTATATAGGCTTTAGAAACAAGGTCATTTGAGAAGCCAAATTGCTCCATGGGGAGAAAACTACCATTTTTTTTTGGGGGGGGGGGAGATTATAGCATGGTACTGGTTCTTTTCTTTCACACATTGTAACTGTTTGGACAGACAATCCTTTTCATGACTATAGCAACATTAGTGATGCCACTTTCTTCCACCAAAACCAATATTTCCAAGCATATTTGAAGATTTCTGTGTTCAGTGTTCAAGAAATTACAGGGTGTTTGAATATGATTGTGTATCGTAAACAGAAATGTTGGGGTGTGTTCTGCATGGATTTGGTTTTATGCTGCTTTAATTATTCAATTTTAAGAAATGTTGGGACTTACCTTATATTTCTTCTAGATACTCTGGATGGCCATCTGTCGGGGATGCTTTGATTTGGATTTCCTGCATGGCAGGGGGTTGGACTGGATGGTCCTTGTGGTCTCTTCCAACTCTATGATTCTGAGAAGAGAAGGACTCATCTACTGCTCCAAATTGTAATCCCCATGGTACCATGAGTGTCAGTGTACACTACAGAATTCAGATGATTAATCATCTGAATTCTGTAGTGTACACTGACACTCATGGTACCATGGGGATTACAATTTGGAGCAGTAGATGAGATTTCTAGACCACAATTTTTAGTCCCTCACCAGGACTAAATCCCAGGATTTTTTTTAGGTCATGACTATTAAAGTGATATGAAATTGACATAAATGTATAGTGCAGATACAAGACAGGGGTGTTTATCACACTATACTCTTATAGTGCTACTATTCCACTTTGATTCCTCTAACTGCCTCCTGTTGCATTCTGGGATTTGCAGTTTTAAGGAGGGGTATTTAGAATTCTCAGGCAGAGAATAGTAGCACTATAAGAGTATAGTGTGATAAATATATCTACACTACACAATTATAGATGTCTGGCCTCACTTTAGCTGTCATGGTTCCATCCTATGACAATCTGGGATACGTAGATATGTGATAGACTTAACATTCTTTGATAAAGAACTAAAAAGCCCTAGTGTTATAGTTAAAGGGCGTGGACTCAGAGTTCTCTAGGAGGGACAGTTCAAAGTCCCTCAGGAAACTACAAATCCTGAAATTAACAGGATGGAGTAATAAAGTTTAAACTGGCATCAAATTGTTGTAATGGTGCAATGTAGATACAAATTAAGAAGTGTTTTTCTACATATTTTATTTAAAACTCACAGTTAGGAAACTTCTTTTTCATCAGTCAAGATGCCAGCCACAGATGCTGGCAAAACGTCAGGAATAAACTCTTCTAGAACAAGGCCACATAGCCTGAAAAACCCACGAAAAACAGTATTTCCAAGCTCAGAGTCTGCATGGTGTGATTTACCATGGATCTAAGATCTTTCCCTGAAACAAGGGATAAGGTTCAATAGTTCATACCTTTATGTGTATGAGCATGCAGAAATGCTCATTCTGAGTGTAGTGAAGGGGATAATGTCTACTTACCCTTTGCTGGAAGAACAGCATCTTCCTCCCAGGTGAACTCCTGAACCAGAGCTACGTTATTTTATAAAGTACAAAAATACACTCTAAATTAAGCTCTTCTTTTTTTTAGTCCACTATCTATTATAAATTGTACTTCATGTGGTATAAAAGGTCAGGTTAAAATAACAGTGCACTCTGAATTCATCCCACAGGGCATCAGGAGCATGACTTATCTGTGTTTGTAGTACTGCAGAAATATGGTGTAACTGCCTGTACAATTTTCCCAAATACATGAAATGCTAACTATGCCCAGATGTGTAATGAACAGCTGTGCTAAAACTGTCTGATTATGGGCTTGTTTGGCACTGTTTATTATATATATGCCATTCTTTGGAAGTCATTAGTTTGCTTCATTTTTGAAGTCCTCTGCTAAATAAACTTGGCTGGTTCTAGGAATCTCGCCCATTCAGCAGTTCCAGCAGAGTGGATTGTCTTTGGTTTGTGACAGTTTGCAGACTTAATTACAGCAAATGCAATCATATGCTTACTGTATCCATGTGATTTCACTGGAGAAACGTTATGGAATTTTCATACAGGCAATTCTACAGTCTAGTGAGATACATGCAAATACACTCCCCATTTGCAATATGGACAATTAATTTGTATTTTTTTAAAAATCCTTAAAATGCATTCTTCCATAATCCACACAGAGGCTCAGAAAATATAAAATGTACCCCAGCAACTCAATTACAACATGATTATTTGGGGGGGGGGGTGTTAAACATTCAAAACTTCATGATGATGATTATGAGGAAGATGGTTCCTGCTTTCTTCAAGGAAGCTTACATTGGTTGAAACAAACATAATTTAAAAATTAACAGAAAGAGTAAGCAATAGGTAGTCTAGCCTCTCTGGGAAGAAAGATCCAGAGCCTGGGAACAGCCACCAAGAAGGTCTTCTCCTATGTTACCATCAAATGTGTCTCTGCAGGTGGAAGGACAGCGAAAGGAACTTGGCAGAAGACCTTAAAATATGGGTAGTGTCATACAGGGGAGTATAGTCCTTCAAATAATGTGGACCTTTATAGTAACTGTGTGTGAAAAGTTAAGTGGGGTATACAAATAATATAACTAATTAACAATTTTTTCAATTAACAAATGCATGAGGAGTAGTGGATTTATATTCTCCCAGTAAGGTGCCCACACACAAACAATTCAGAAATACTGGAAGATGTATTTGTTGTCTGCCTTGAAATCATTTCTGACTTATGGTGACCCTAAGGGAGCCCTAGCACAGGGTTTTCTTAGCAGAATTTGTTCAGAGGGCATTGCCTTTGCTGGAGACAGTTGTCTGAGGCTGAGAGTGTGTGATTTGTCCAAAGTCACCCCCTAGGTTTCCATGGCTGAGCAGGGATTTGAATCCTGGTCTCCCAGTGTTCTAGTCCAACACTGAAACCACTACACCACATTAGCTCTCTTATAGGAACGTGGATAGCTGGATGATTTTTTACCACTCCACCACTCTCCAACAGCCAGTAAATTGGTATTTGATGGTGGTGGTGGGCGATTGCAGCTAAAAGATAGGTCGGTGGGGTGTGTGAGAGAGGGAAGATATTTTTCCCAATCCATTATCTCAGCTGCACATTTTTTTCTGCACAAAATGCTGGAGGATACCTGGATTTCTTTATCCATTTCTGAAAAGTGGTCTTCTTTCTCCGAAGAGAGATGAGAACTAGAAAAAGTATGAGAAATGAGAAGTTCTGGAGCTGCTAGAATGTGGAACTCAAATAATATGGATTCTACTTCTTGTTGTTTATTTGAAGTTAAGTCAACTTTAACTTATGGTGACTCTATGTATGAGAGACTTCCACGAGGCCCCAGTCACCAGCACCACTGCCCAGGCCTAATAAACATAGGGCTGTGGCTTCTTCTGTTTGAATCAATCCATCTGGAATGAGGACTTCTTTCCTACTACCTTCCATTTTACCAAGCATTATTATATTTCCGAATGGGTTATGTCATCCCATGGTATGTCCAAAGTACATTAGCCTCCATTTAGTCATTTTGGCTCTGAGTGCTAGTCCAGGCATGATTTGATACTGGACCCATTGATCAACCAAGGAGAGGACTATCTGAAAAATCATATCCCTGTGTGAACCTGCCCAAGTTTAAAAATCCTCAGGGGAAAGCTTTATCTCAGGTCTTATATGCACAAAGGCCCATTCCTGCCACCATCCTGGCACTGTCCTGTTCAGATGACAAAATCTCAAACCCTGGTTCTGGTGTCTGGATGAGGTCCAGCACATTCCACACCAGAATCAGGGTGGTACAGCCTTGAAATGGTTTTTAAAACATACTTATTGCTCTAGATCTGGAAAGATCTGGAGCCCTCTGTTCCTGGTCAGCAGCAGCTGTCTGCATTGGCATCCTGCTGGACTGCCCATTGTGTCTACCACTATGAGTCACTTGTTCTGAGGTCAGAACAAGGTGCTCAATCTTGTGCTTGTCACTGGGTGCCTTGTTCTAACCTCAAAAGTTAGCAACCTGTGATGGTGGTGGATGTCCCAGGAGACCTAGCAGGATACCCATGAAGACAGCCACTGTGGTGTGGGAATGGAGGGCGAGGTAATGGAAGCAGGCATGGGCAGCTGTGGGGCCAAGAAACTTTGTTGCCCTTAGAGTATACTGGCCACTGCCAACAAGGCCTCAGTCATGCCACCATCACATGTAGGTTTATTGAGGACATGGGAGATGGTGTTCTTTGTGGCTGCTCAGAGGTTGTGGAATTCCCTCCCTCATGGGTTCCCTCTCTGCAAAAGGACCTTTCAATGAGAATGCTGAAGCTGCACATTTTTCTTCCTTTTGTTTAAAAAACGTTTTAAGTGTTTTCAATTGCATCACTTATTTAATTCCTTTTCCAAACTAGTGTATGATAAACTGTTTTAGCTGTATTGTGTTTTAACCTATGTTGCCAGCTGCCTGCAGGTCACATAACATGAGAAAGGTGGGATAGAAATTAAATAAATAAAAAGGGAAGAAAGAGGGAGGGAAGGAAGGAGGAACCTACCTTTGTGAAGGCAGAAGGCAATGCATCCTCTTTTGCGGATAAACGTGTGCTACTATGGAAGTGTTAAAGAACATAAAACATTTCTTTTAAAAAGTTCCTTTGGAGAAGAAAGGTGAGAATCTACCAAAGATAAGCACCTGGAATCCTTAGACAGCAGGGTTTTGGTTAAGCATGTGACAGAAAATTCCCTGCATGAGGTAAGGAAGATAGAGACTCTTCTAAATTATGTTCCCCCTGAGTGTTGCGAAGGCATACTTACACATATTATATGAGGTAGAAAATTAGTACTTTAAATTGTTATGGTTACATATGCAGTAAAGTGTAAGTGTTTGCAGTTTTTCAAGAGTTTGCCTCTGGTTTATCACACCATTCACCCACTGTGAAGAAAATGTACCTGCTGTAAAATGTTGAAGCAGCTTATAGGTTAGAGGGAAATTGCGGCTAACTCAACTTTGAACTGCTGGGTTTTCCTTGGGGATAAGCAGGTCGTGTGTGTGTGTGAAATCACCATTGTTCAGATTGTTTCCAGATACGTTTTTAAAGGACTCAGGTGTGTGTATGTTAGGATGCTGAAGTCCATGCAAGACAATAGTTTCTATTAAAACTTGGTTTAGAAATCCCCCTAAATTCTTAATGCATTTTCAACATCTGTGCCTTTTTTCAAAAGAAGGGATTATCGCTTACATATTATTCCCGCTTCCATTTTTCCACTTTCCCATCTGGAAATATTTTGGGAAATTCAAAAACAACCTTTCAATATATTATAATCTTTTTCCAATTGGTATCTGTTTTGTGTTAGTTTTCTGCAATGTGGTACAGCCCCTCTTTTGATTCTTCTAACACACACACACACACACACACACACACACACAGAGAGAGAGAGAGAGAGAGAGAGATTCCTCCCTGTGTGATTCTCCTTGTGCTTATATTATCATAAATCCATAGCAACATCTTGGCTATGGAATGGGATGTAGCAAGACTATGGAAGAAAAATATAACATGTTTATACATTTCAAAGCAATGCAAAACCTCAATTTTTACAGTGCTTGGATCTCTTTCACATACACAATTACAATACTCTGATTCCACTTGAATTGCCATGTTTCTGTCCTATGGAATCCTGGGATTTGCAGTTTAGGGAGAACAGTTTAGACTTCTTAAGCCAAGTGCTCTAGTACATCACCACACTACAAACCCAGTGGAATGTCATGCTATAGTTGTGTAGTGTGAAAGAGCTCCAGTTGCAGCTTTCTTACTGCTGTTCTGCAATAAATTGTGTACAATATTTGCTTAATAAACAATGGGTGAGACTTATCGCATGAGAAAACAAAGCAGAAACAGAGTTGGAGAGTAACAGCTTTCTCCATGCCTTACCACATGACATTGTAGTGCTTTAGTTCCCTTCCTATGGGTCACAGTTGTAAAAACACATCTTTTTTCCAGCTGGAAAAATCCATTCAACAAAAGACACACGTTTACAACTGTCTCCTATGGGAAGAGGCCTGAAGAGCTACAAAATCATGCAGCAAAGCATGGATAAAGCCACTACTCTCCAGCAGTATTTCTACTTTGTTTTCTTGTGCAGTAAGATTCTGTGTCTCAGGTCTCTTTCACAGTACACAGTTGCAGCACTTTGATACCATCCTAACTGATATGGCTGCATCCCACAGAATCAGATGTAATTTGTAGTTTGATGAAACTCAAGAGCTTTCTGCTTGAAAATTCTAAATACCTCACAAAATGACAAATCCTAGAATTACATAGAATACAACCATGCCAGGAAAACTCATGAAAGGGTAGCTTAGAATTTCCATATGTGGGAAATGACTTGAAGGCATACAACAATAACAACAACTTCAGAAGTACTCTGCAGGGAATTAAACCCACTTGCCCTGATCAGATACTTTTCAGAGGCATACAAATGCTAACTAGTTGAGATTATGGACTCTGTAGTTCAATACTTCTGGAAAGTGCCAAGTTGGGGAAGGGTGTCCCAAAGCATGCTATCAACCTAGCTGAGCAATTAAAGTTTGACAATTATCAATTGCATATTTCTCTTCTTTCTATCTCCCTCCTCCCAGGAACATTCTTGCTGCCTACTCACTTTTCAAACACTGCAGTTGAAAACCTACTTCAGTGAGACCAAGTGCAAATTTACAGTCACAGAGTGAAGCAGCGATTGTGCAACACCACATTGTTAGTGAATTGTGACAATGTGCAGTCAAATAGGCAACGAAAATCACATGTGAGCTGTGTGCACATCCCCATGCAATCATGCTGTCTGTGTAAATCTACTTCTGAAATCTTGAACTGAATATATTCATTTTAGATCAGCAAAAATGTCCATCAAACAGGTAAGACACCAACAGGATTCTGCTTTAAGTTATTTACTGGCCGTGTTTTTGTTCAAATAGCACAAAAAATATTTTTAGAAGTAACTACACCAGAGTACCCATCACAGAAAAGGAAGTAATTTTCCCCCCACATGCTATGTCACTGACCCACCCTCAGCAGCATCAACTGGGAAGCCTGGGCAGAAGCTCCCTGAAGGCAAGAGCACTCCTAGGCCCCAATCCGGGCTTCTTCAAGCCCCCAGCCCCAACCCACCCTCAACAGCCTCAACTGGGGAGCCTGGCCAGAGCGCTCCTGGGCCCTCTTCTGTCTCCTCCTCCACCTCCTCGTCCCCTCTGGCTGAGAGAGTGTGACTTGCTCAAGGGTTTCCATGGCTGAGCTGGAAGAGAAGGTGAGGCCAAGGGGAGGAAAGGTCTAATATGTGCATATTGAGCTATAGTAAGGGATCAGGCAGTACTTTGCCAGCATGGCTAGTGTTATTGTCCCATCTGTTGTTTATTCTTTGATTCTGACTTGCCCAAACCCTCACTATCAACATACATTCACAATGCCCAAGTCACCACGTCAAATGCAGTCTGCTGTTGCTCATGAATGTTGAACACACAATGAATTAGTCTTCCTTTTTTAATAACTGCTTTCTTCTGTCTCCCTGTGACATTTTTGGAGGGGGGAGGAATCTATTTTTATTAAACACCATGAATTGCAAGTGTCATAGCTTTTAAAAATATAATTTCCCCTTAAATGCTTTTAAATCTTAAGCAAAATGTTTTATCTGTAGAAGAAAATCCCAACCTTTAAATATATTTGCTCCCTCATGCTCAGTTCCCAGCAGAGGGAGTGGGTCGTCTCTTTGGGGAGACTTAATAGTAGGATTTCCCTTGACAGAGGTGAAATATTGTGTCAAACATGCTTAAAACAGGATGCTTTGTGGAGTAATGTCATTTGCAGTAACCAGAGAGGTGAGAAGTGGGCCCTTGATTTCCATATAAAAATAGTCTGAATATAGACATGTGGGAATGTGCCAAGGAAATAACAATACACAAGGGGGATATTTGAGTTCCTATGATATTTATTCCACCACTAAGAAATACCCCTTGAATTGAACACCTCCTTTTATGGCAGTAGTATAAGAGCCAATCCATCTCAGTAAACAGAGAGCAGAGATGAAACAATGAAGGTGAGATGGTTAGAAGTGGGACTGATTGGGTTATTTTATGTTGGCAAGTGTTATACACTGAAGGGTCACTGCATTTTGGCATCTGTTTATCAAACCAACACATCTCACTATTCTGTTCCACTCTCCCAACATTCTGTCATGCTCTGGTGGGCCCTTTCACACTACACAATCTCACTTCAGCTTTCATGGCTATCCAACGCTCTGTGGATTCATAGTTTGGTGAGATACTAGCTCTCTCTCTGCAAATTCTAAATACCCCCCTCCCAAAACTGTAAATCACAGGATTCTGTAGGATGTGACCACCACAACTGAAGTGGAATCATAACACTATCATTGTACAGCATGAAAGAGCCCCTGACACCAGTGATGTGTTCAAGTATTTTAGTCCAAGTCTCAAGTCAAGTCTCAAGTCTCTACCTTCAAGTCTGAAGGCCTTGCAGGATACTTTCAAGTCAAGTCTCAAGTCAAATCTCAAGTCTGGGAGCCAACTTTTAATAGAAAAAAAGAGGAAGGAGACATTTCTTGGAGGGAAAAGTAAGTGATTTAGGCAATGGGCTTGAGGTGAAGGTTGAAGTTTGCTTGACAACCTGTCCCTACTGCACATCAGAGGAGCCTTCTAAAGATTTTCAAAAGCTTTAGAAGGATCTTTCCACCTAAAGCCCATTTCCTAATGCATTTGCTGTTCCCTTCCAAGAAATGCATTTTGGGGGCAGGTCTTGCCTGCTGCTCCAAATGAATGGCACTAGCAAGTCAATCACTAAAAATATACAAGTCTCAAGTCATGTTAAGTCAGTGTGTCATTTTTGCCAAGTCAGGTCAAGTCAAGTCAAGTGTATTTTAGTTATGTTGATTTTTTGGTATGCTTTTAAATGTTAATTTTATATTGTTTTAATTAGATGATTTTAACTGTTTTAAAATTGTACTGTAAAGATTTTTAAAAATGTTTTTAATAAATAAATAAATAAATAAATTTTTATTTATATGCCGCCCTTCCTCCGATCAGGGCGGCTTACAACAAATTAAAATACAATCAATAATACACATAAAATAAAATACACATTAAAACAAACCAACAGTAAAAAGCCCCATAGCCCAACCTCTTGGCCACGAAAGAGGAGGGAGGCCCACAGGATATTTATTCGGGGAATGCCTGTTGGAATAGGAAGGTTTTGAGATCCTTCCTAAATTGGGCCAGGGTAGTCGACGAGCGGAGCTCTGTGGGCAGCGCATTCCAAAGGGCTGGGGCAGCTGTGGAAAACGTCCTCCGAGAAGTGGAGACTAACCTAGCCCCAGGCACCTTCAGTAGCTGCTGCCCAGATGTTCTGAGGGTGCGAGGCGGAATGTACGGGGAGAGGCGGTCCTGTAGGTATCCTGGGCCCAAGTCATTTAGGACTTTATAGGTAATTACCAACACCTTATATTGAGCTCGGAAGCGAATGGGCAGCCAATGGAGATCTTTTAAGACTGGTGTTATATGGCTGGTCCTGGGAGCACCAGTGACCAGCCTGGCTGCCATGTTCTGCACCATTTGCAGCTTCCGAGTTTGGTATAAGGGTTGCCCCATGTAGAGTACATTGCAGAAATCCAATCTCGAAGTTACCAGAGCATGTACAACAGTTTCTAGGTCCCTCTGGGCCAGGTATGGGCGCAGCTGGCGAATCAGCCGAAGCTGATAACAGGTGTTCTTGACCGTCGCGTTCACCTGAGCAGTCAGGTGAAGCGACGAGTCAAGAAGCACGCCCAGACTGCGCACGGAGTCCTTCACAGGGAGCGTGACCCCGTTCAGGACAGGTGGAATCACTGCCATTCCTGGACCAGGAGAACCTATCACTAGTACCTCCGTTTTCTCTGGATTCAATTTGAGTCGGTTTTCCCTCATCCAGCCCATTACTGACTCCAGTAATTTGTGAGCTGCCTTGGGTCTCTTTTTTGGGAGAAAGGCAGCATAAAAATGAAATAAATAAATAAGTCCAAGTCAAGTCATTGAAGCAACTTGAGTCAGAGTCTACATCACTGCCTCACGCTGATGAAGGCATGTGGCTATCCGGAAAGGACATCACTTGTTTCTCAGTGACCCTAATTGTTATCAAGAAATTATTCTCATTGAGAGGGAAACCCCAGAAGACAAATTTCAGGATATGTTGCTTTATGAATAAATCTAATTGATTGAAAAGAGAAACAGCAGAATTGGAATATATCCACAAACTCCAGCACATTGACAGTTGGTTGAACAGAGACAATGGTTTCCTAGCACACTATATACATTATAACATTAGTTAACACCCAGCCTCACAAGGGCTCTCTTGGGTGCATCTACTCCGTAGAAATAATGCAGTTTGACACTGCTTTAATGGTGATGGCCCAATGCTATGGAATTCTGGGATTTGTAGTTTTGTGAGATATTTAGCCTTCCCTGTCAGAGAGCTCTGATATCCCAGCAAAGTGAAAATTCCAGAATTCTATAGCACTGAGCCATGGCAGTTAAAATGGAGTCAAACTGTTTTATTTTTGCAGTGTAGCAGCAGCAGCCTCAGCCAGTTTATCACATCTCCTTTGTGGTTCCCAACCAACATTACACTACATTCCAGTAACTTCCTCAACCATTCATATAGTTATCTACTCTAACTTGGCTTTAGGCAACATCTTTCTTCCTGATTTTCCCCCCAACAACCATAATTAAAACTGAATTTGTCACCTCATCACCATATCCACAACTTTTGTATTTTTATTACTATTCACATCCACAGCCAGCTCATACCTATAAAGGTCTGTTCCTAGGCATTTCAACTGATGAAGGAGATTTGGGGGCTAAACGGACTAGCAAGAAATGTTGGCATTGAAGTGGAATGGGGGTGTGGCAAGTGCACATTGCACACCCCAACTCTGCCCTGATGCTGGTGTCATACCGACCACCTGACCACATGGCGGGTGGCATCATGCCGGTTTTTTTGGTGCAACGTTTAGATGTGCTTCACCAAAGAAACCCTGAAAAGCTGCCACTGCAGCAAGGGTGACTTTTTGCTGCTCTAAAAAAGGAAAAGCATTTTGCCAGGGTTTTTTTTTAGAGCTGGCAAAGCACTGGATCAGGCCCATGGTTGCTATAGCCATGATCTGGCTCTGAAAGGGTTGCTGTCAAGCTGCCGCTTCAGGGCTGTCTGTTGCCTCATAGTCAATAAAAACTTATGCCTCCAACTTTTTTAGTTAGTCTCATAGGTACCATAAGATCCTTTTGCTAATTAAAAAATAGTTCATAAAATTTAAAAAAGGAAGTAGATACATTCATGAAGGCTATGGTAATCTCTGGCAAGATGGCTGTCTATAGAGAAGTGGCAGAGTTTATATGCCTCTGCTTGTCAATTGCTGGGGAATGTGAGATGGAGGGTGCAAATGGACTCATGTCCTTCCACTTTTTGTCTTTTCGAATGATTCATGTCTTCTCTGATGTGGCCAAAATACAACAGCCTCAAGTTAGTCATCTTGGCTTCCAGAGAGAGTTCTGGCTTGATCTGTTCTAGAACCCATTTGTTTTTCTTTTTGGCCATCCACTGTACCCTCAACACTCTTCTCATATGTTTACGGATGTATATTCAACATTAAAACATTGCAAATGGTTTGAAAGCTAATAACGCAGTTGTTTCAGCACATAAAAAATGGAATGTGTACACAGTATAGTTTCTGTTAGTAAACAATAAAAACATATGCTGCTTCACAGTTGAAGAAAGGCTGGGGTCAGTTGTTCAGGATGTTATGTACAACATTCATACACACAAGTTCCTTCTTTTGTTGTTGTCTGCTAATATGATGTTGAATATTGCTCCCTTCTAACTATTTACATTGAGAGACTGGCAGGGCTCATTAAGGTGAATGAATGCCAGGAGATGACATCATTTCCATATAATTGTCTTGTTTATCAGCAACGTCTTTACAGTTGTTTTAATAAAAGGGCAAGAGAAGATAAAAGGGTACATTTGCATTCTCAAAAGAGCTTCTGACAAGGTCTAGGAGGCTGTTGACACTTATTGTTTGCAAATGAGACAATCAAATAACATTTTTATTACCAATTCTTGCAAGTCACCAACCCCACATTATTTCATTCCATCCCATTAGCAATTAGGCTTTTGTTTTCAAAACAACAACAAAAAATCTAGAATATTAATGGAAGGCCAATCTAAGCTCAGTCTCTCCACTTGTGTTGGCTTTGATTCAGAAAATCGATTAAATGTAATTCCATGTATGAATTTGATATGAAGAGCACAGAAGATCAACAATGCTAATTTGTTGTGTGCCTTCAAGTCATTTGCAACTTACGGTGACCCTAAGGCTTAACATAGGAGGGTTTTCTTAGCAAGATTTCTTCAGAGGAGTTTGCCACTGCCTTCCTCTGAAGCTGAAAAAGTATGACTTTCCTAAGGTCACCCAGTGGGTTTCCATGACGGAGCGGCAATTTAAACCCCGGTCTCCAGAGTCCTTGTCCAACACTGTAACCACTACACCATGTTGGCCCTCACCAATACTGACACAATACTGATAGAATTCAAACATAAAGCCATGTTAGTCTGCAGAATAATATGTAGAGAGATCTTATAGCACCTTTGAGACTAACTAAAGAAAGAAGTTGGCAGCATGAGCTTTCATAGACTTAAGTCTACTTCCTCAGATGCATTCAGGCCAAATGCATCTGGGGAAGCAGATTTAAGTCTACAAAAGCTCATGCTGCCAACTTTTAGTTAGTCTCAAAGGTGCTACACGATCTCTCTACATACAAATACTGATAGCATCATCAATTGCATTGGCAGCGCAGGATCTCATCAAGTCTATAATACAAATCTATAATAATTCACAATCCTTGAACCAAAAATAATGGAATATTCAGGAATGTAACTACTCAAATGAAGGCTGCTTTTCTCCAGAAATATGTAGGGAGAAAAAAAGGGAGAGAGATAAGATCTTTGATATGATTTATTTATCTTTATTCTGGAAGTTGTTTTATGACTGCTATATTTATTGTGTGCTTTCTCCTCACCCGCATTACATTTTAAAGCTACTGTATGCTTTTAATTTGTTATGTAATCCTTATATGGCATTTTATGGTTATGGGTAGTCTGTGCACATATGTGTGTGTCTCCATACTGGCTGCTCTGGAAAAGAAAATCATTGCAAGAGCAGGATATGAATTATTTAAACAAAGACTTAATCTGATGATTTATAATCTGCCTTTCAATGTTGCCATCTCCAACATGGTTTATCCTGTGTAGTCTCATATTTTCCTTTCTACCGCTTCCTCCTCTCTTTCTCTTTTTCTGACTCTGATAATGCCCTTCTCTTCTTCTTCTATTCTATTTGCTGAGTTTATGTTAAGATTGTGGGGCTAGATAGGGATTACAGCTAGATGGATAAAAATCAATGGCCAAGAATCTATAATAAGGGATGACCACTTTATGCTTGTATAAGTCTTATATAAGTCCAATTTATGCCTGTGTATGTCTTTATTTAGTTATTGCAGAGATTGGTATTCTTTTCCACCTAGTAATGACTAAAGCCCCCTACCCTGGATTCACTATTTTGCTGCTACAGCCTCCCCAATGGGCATTCAATGTCTGGTGAGCATGGGAGGGAAGAATCAGAGAAGTATCTGGCTACATCTCTGTAACCAAATGCAAACTAGAGGACCCTGGCAGATCTTAGTGGATGATATCATCAATCTGTGGAGCTTATTGCTTGGCATTTTAAATTGTCTCGAGCCTCCCAGGCTGCAGCTGGGATGTGGGATTGAGGCAGGGATTATTGCACACAAAATCACCATTGAATCACCGGCCGCCATCAGCCCAGGTCTCAGCCTGGTCCAAGCAGCGCTCCACCAGCACTAAAAAGTGCTGGCAGAGTGCAGCTTGGACCCGGCTGATGGTGGCCAGTGATTCCTCGCCTCCATCCCGTGTCCCAGATGCAGCCCGGGAAGTGAGAGCCAATTTAAAATGCCAAGTAATAAGATTCTGCATCTGGTTATGTCTCCATAACCAGATACTTCCCAATCCCCTTGCTGTCTACCAGCCATTTAATGGCTGTGTGTGTGTGTGTGTGTGTGTGTGTGTGTGGACTGCACCAGCTTAACAGTAAATTGGAAGGGTGAGAGGAAAGATGTACCATAGTTCTGCCTGCAGAACTACAGTCGGACCTTGGTATCCATGGTGGATTGGTTCTGGACCCACCCACCCCATGGATACCAAAAACTGCCAGATCTCAAGTTCCATTGTCCCTAATGGAAGTATGATGTGTGTGTACCTGCTAGTGTGGCTGCATGCAAGTGCCGTCATTGGGGACAATATAGCTTGGCATCCACAGATACTTAAATCCGCAGATGGCAAGCCCATGGATAACGAAGCCCCACTGTATTATGCTACTGTGTGCCATATAGGCACTGGGTCAATGAATTAATGTAAACTAACTATACATTAGTGAATTACAACACTGAGCAACTGAATATACACACAAATATGAAATGCATGCTTGTAATGTACAAACACATCTGCATGTGCAGTGCACAGTGGCAGCACATGCACAATACATGAGCAGCTCTGCTTCTGCAACCTTCAACTGAATACAGATTCCCACATTAAACAAAAATACCCAGCTGCTTCAGTAGGAAATGTATATATGCATAACTCTCTAAAAAGAAGAGCCAATAGTTCCTTTTAGTTTATCTGGCCTTTCTATTAACAACAACCCCACCTATATAATAGAGTAAGAGACTCTAGGACATTTCCTGTGGGCAGGAGGAGCAGCTTGCAAAATACATACAGTGAAACTATGGCCCGTTACAGATGGGCTAAAAAGTACGTGCGGAGCGCGTACTAGGGTTAAGACAGGGCGTGCTTCTGCACCGCCCTAACCCTAGTGCCGCTCTGCGTGCACACACATGGTGGCGGCCTTCCACACGGCCCCGCCATCGATACGTGATGACGCGCCCCTCCAAACGAGCGGGCGCGTTGTGACGTTTGGGGTCACGCAGGGCGCCTAGGGGCCCTTTCTGCAACCCCGGAAGGAGCTCCGTTTCGGAGCTCCTTCCTGGTTTGGTCCGCTGGGCCAGCCTTCAGACAGCTGCACCCAGCGGACCAAAGGAGAAAGGGCCAACGGCCCCTTTCTCCTTCTCCCCGCTGCGGGGTGTCCTTGGGGCTTGAGAGCCCCAAGGACACCCCTTTCCAGGTTCGGGAAGGGGCCTTTTGCCCTTCCTCGCAGCCCGGAAAGCGGCGGATCGGGCTTCAGCGAGCTGCCGCTCTGGCCGCTGAGGCCCTGATCCGCTGGGAAAGGTGCGCTACAGGCCGCCCCAAAGGGGCGGTCTGTAACGCGCTTATGAGAATTGCAAAGCTGGATTCTAAGGCTAGAATCCCTTTGGTGTTTTACACAGATATAAATTCCCCTACAGAAGGAGCTGGCCATTTTTGCCCACTGTTGTGCATTCAGTTGCACGTTCAGTTGTGCAATGTTGTCATTCAATACAAGAGTCATGTAGGAGAATCAATGCTCAACTCTGCATGGGAGTAGAGATGTGCTCCTTGGAGACAGGTGGTTTAAAGAAAAAACAGTTCTAAAAGCAAGGGAATAGTCATCTTGTAGGTTAAAGTAAGCAGCAACATAGAGACTCAAAGAATTCAGAAAAAATAAATAAAAGCCAACTACCAATATGGGGAATTGGAGTAGAATTTCAGCTGGTTCTCAGTTGCTTTCCTGTAGCATCTGATATTTTGAAGTCACTGAAAATGGAAGTTCTATTTAGATACCATGACTAATGGTGTCCCCAAATAAAGCTGGACTGAATTCTTTTCAGTCTAGCTTTTTAGGAACCTATCTTATATTGAATGATGCCATTAGTGCATATAATTTTCAGCTTTCTACACGAGGTTTTACCCACTTGATACCTTCCTGAACCTTTGGACTATAACTCTTGTCATCACTAACAAGTGCCCACACCAACTGAGGTCAAAGAACATGTCAATCCAACATTTGGAGGACATCAAGATAAAGAAAATTAATCCCAGGAATTATTCTAGGATGCAGCTGGATACATTTTGTGCAGTAGGAAAATAAAATGTGCAGTACAAATTAAAGTTTGATGCAGTTGTCAGTTTCTGACTTCAATCGTAAATAAGTTAATTTCTTAAATCAAATAAGAGAAACGTACTTAGAAAGTTAAAATGATTGCTGTCATCTTTCTGTCATCATAATATTAATAGATGGATAACAATATATTATTGAGACCAACTTCAAAAAAGCTCTGTCCATCATTAAATAAGAATACATAAAGACATGTCTAGCTAAAATTTCTTAGGAGAGAAAAAAAGACAGTCTAGCTGCTTTAGATCCAATTTGTTTTTCTATGGGCATTGTCAGCTGCATCTGATTTTGCAGCACAGCTGCTGGAGTCACTGACACCTAGAAAGTGCTGCTTTTCATCCCCAGATTTCGTAGTGACTTTCACCATTACATACATTTTGTCCATTTTGGCTTGATCCATTGTGCCAAGGTATCTTCAGTCAATGTCCCTGTGAGGCTGTCTCTGTCACTTTTTATGATGCACTATGTGATCATGCCAAATAGCCTCCGGTGCTGGGTGGATCTGGGGAAAACATCACCTTAGTACGTGCCCTTTGGCTTCTTATGGAGTGGGGTGAAAAAGCTTAGAATAAATCCCAGTTAACCTGACAGGATCTCTCCAGGGGTTATGAAAGGGGATTTGTACTCCCCCAAAACCTGGTAGGGAATGGTTTTACTCTCCTCACTGCTTGGTTAGAAGGCAAAATTGGGAATGCTGAAGACATCTTACTGCGTGCTGATTCATGCTCCCCCTCCCTCTTTTTAGGCAAAGCAGGCCAAAATGTGACCTCTTTTCCATCAAGCTACCCTCCATTTACGTACCTCCCTGCACTGTGAGATTCTGTTGGTTGCTTATTAGATTTGAACTGGAATTTTTTACTGTACCCATTAGCACATCCACATGTTTTTGTGGCCCCTATTTGTTGTTGTTATGAATTCATTCTCTCAGCTGGCAGGGTGTGGGCACTCAGTTCATATGAAGGCAATGAAAGGTCAAGGGACCTTGTCTATATATTTCCCATTGCCTCCCAGCTTCAGGGATGAAGTGAGGTAGTTCCTTGACTCAGGCTTGAACCTCTTTTCAAGAGTGCTAACCAGCATCACTTGGAGAAGATTATCTGGTCCCCCTTTTTCCTTCTCAGAAAACAGATGATAAACTGTAAGGACATCTTTCATGGATCTGAGCCAGAAAGTTATTATCCCAGGGAGATTCAACTCAAGATGTCCCCAAATGGAGTTCCCATGCGTCCCTCCTTGGAAGTACAGAGGTTGGATGGCCATCTGTCGGGGATGCTTTGATTGAGAGTTCCTGCATGGCAGGGGGTTGGACTGGATGGCCCTTGTTGGAACTCTATGATTCTATGATTTATATGATGGCTCACAGATTCCTATTAGTAAATTGTGGAAATCTATCTTGTTGTGTGCCTTCAAGTTGACTCTGACTCATGGTGAGCCTATGGTGAAACTATCATGGGGTTACCTGGTAAGATTTGTTCAGAGTGGGTTTGGCCTTGCCTTCCTCTAAGGGTGAGGAAGTATGGCTTTCTCAAATTAAGCCAGTGGGTTTCCATGGCCAAGGAGGGATTTGAAACCCTGGCCTCCAGAGTCATAGTGCAACACTCAAACCACAACACCATGCTGGCATTCTTGTGGTTATTATTATTATTATTATTATTATTATTATTATTATTATTATTATTAACCTTTATTTATGAAGCGCTGTAAATTTACACAGCGCTGTACATGCAATCTTTTTAGTAAGACGGTTCCCTGCCCTCGGGCTTACAATCTAAAAAGACATGACACAGAAGGAGAAGGGAGTGGTGGCGGGAAAGGGTAAGAGGTCCAGCAGTTCCTCTCTATCTCCGAGGCCTGGACCAAGGCAGATGGACTGGAGGGAGGGCTTGGCTTCAAAATGGAAGGTTAATCATTTTCCAGGGAAAATACATACTCTCAAGTAGGATAATACATATACAATACATAACAATACAGGAAATGGATCGATAAAGAGGCAACAGCCTTTTATTGCAGTTGCCCCAGGTGGGAAGGCAATTGCCCATCCCTACCTAAAGAAAACCTGATCAGTGAACCTTGGTGGTTTCATTTCTCAGAAGACCTCTGAGAAATTAAACCTTAAAAAAGGAAGAGAGAACTGGTGACATATCTCAGCCCTATTATCACACAGCCATCTTAATGGCCACTGGAAGATGTAACTGTTCCAACTTTTGTCTAATCATTTAAAAAGACAAACACAGCCATTAAAGTTGACAGGCCTCACTGTGTTTCTCACATCTCTCACTTCCCGTCTCACATGAAAACCTATCTAATCCCTACCACCCTTTCCTCGGATCACATGGCAATGCTGTAAATAACCCATTGCTGTGGCACTGATGGTATTAGTGGGCGGGGAAGCAAAAATTGTGATGGAGAGTCAGCTCTCCATATGACAAGCTGTAAATGTGAGAAATTACTGCTGGGGTATCGCAAGGAGTTTTAAAAACGTCGATCTTATCTAGCAGACACTTAATGAAATGGAGGCCTCCTGGAAGGCAACCTTTATGTTCTTCTGCCTGTTAGGTATTGACTTTCTTAAAGCTTTCTGTAAATTAAATCACATGTATATGAATGTTCGACATACACCAAGGAGACAGCTCCTGATTCATAATTATTGGAACTGAATTGATATTTGCAGCTACAAGGCTCACATTCAAAGAATGCCATCACACGCTTTCAAGGGCCAGGCGTTTATTAAAGTTAAAGCTTTGTCATTTATTATATGAATATGCCAATATGGAAGACTCCTATGGTCAGAACTTGATCCCTAATACAGGTACTCTAAGGATAAAATGGACCAAACAAGTGGATCTTAGGATATCCTTTATGCCCAGAGCAGAAAGCCACACCATATCTATGGAGTAATGAATACAGTGTTGACCTTAGGCTGCAAAGACTATAATTCCACTGTACCTCTCCCATTGGAATGTTAACAATATTTAGCAAGATGGAAGATAAAAGTAACATGGTACTTGGTTAGCCATGATGGTTATATGCTACATCCAGAATGTCTCTAAATACCCATCCTGAGGAAGAGTGGCAGTGATTATTGTCCTTCTGTCCTGCTTACATGTTTCCCAGTGGCGTTTGGCTGTGGGAAACAGTTTTGGATATTACCTTCCATTTTTAATGGATTTATGAATTACCTTAATTCTTGATGTTGTTTAATCGCATTTTAATACAGGCTGAGTATCCCTTATCCAAAGTGCTTGGGACCAGACTAGACTAGACTTTGGAATATTTGCATATACTGTACATAATGAGATATTCTGGAGATGGGACCCAAGTCTAAACACAACATTCATTTATGTTTCAAATATACCTTATAGATATAGCCTGAAGGTATTTTTATATGCAACATTTTCAATAATTTTGTGCATGAAACAAAGTTTGTGTACACTGAACCACCATAAAGCAAAGGAGCCATTATTTCAGCCACCCATGTGGTCAATGTGTGGCAATTTTGGGGTTTGGAGTATTTCGGATTTCAGATTTCCAGATAAGGGATACCCAACTTGTATAACCTTTACATAATTTAACTAAGATTTTTGATATATATTTTAATCTGCATTCATTTTGTAAGCTTCAATACTCCAAAGAACATCAATATTCAAAAGGCCCTGAGTGATAACTCATGTCAGCATTCTCTATATTATCAGGATGGTGCTTAAAGAAACTTCTGGTTCATCCCATGTGAATCACAGTGACATGTACCCTGGTTAATATAGGAATATTTGGTAGTTCTGTTAAGCAAAGCACAGCAGGGTAGGTGAAATATCAGCTTGTGGTAGAGAAAAGAATAATTACTAAGGATGATCTGTATAAACTTATGTTTATTGTCTCAGGAAATCCCTCTCGTAATAGGAAAAAAAGACAAACAAAAGAAGGTGGGCCCTACCAGTGGGCCCTTGATATCTGCTGGGGTTTGGTTGCAGGTTACTCTATGGATAACAAAATCCATGGATGCTCAAATCCCATTAAATACAATGGCACAGTAAAATGATCCCTTATATCAAATTGCAAAATCAAGGTTTGCTTTATGGAACATCTATATCTATAGCTTCCTATGCCATGGATGGTTGAATCTGTGGATAAAGAATCTGTTAATACAGAGGGCTGACTGTACTTATTTACTAGAGACCCTAAAAGCTGGCTCTCATGTGTGGAAGTATGCTAGCAGTCATTATTCAGTTTGGAATCCCATGAATGTTCCCTTCCCAGTCAAAGGGAATAAAGAGAGCAACATATATATATATATATATATATATATATATATATATGCTGGGATCTCAATGTGGAGAATCTGAGACTTCCAAGAATTTTTGCAGTTTACAAAGATTCTTGCAAAAATTTCCACAGTTTCTGTGCAAAATTTATGCATTTTCTTTTTGGTGTGTGCAAAAAACAGGATCTGTGCAGGAAACAATACCATATGTCCAGAAGTACTTTTTTCCTCCAAAGAAAATACTGTTTCTTGTGCAGAAATAGTTGCTTTCTCTGCAAAAATAAACGTGCACATTTTGCATAGCATATGTCCCCAGCTACAACATTTTCTGTGTCAGAAACAGTATTTTGTGCGTAGAATAGAATATCTAGGATATACAAAATATAAATTATAAACATAATATGCAAGATATATAAAATATCAGAAAATGTTGTTTTCTGTACAAAACTATCACGTGCGAATTTTTTGCAGAAGTCCTAAACAAAAAATAGCCTGTGAAAACTGCAGTTTTCAAACACATTCTCTTCGTAGGAAAAAAGTGTCAGGGATGATGGGAGTTGTAGCTCTTCACCTCTGGCTCTAACTCACCACCTTGTTATGCAGCAGCGCTGACCAGCTTTGGTGAGTGGTTAATGCTTTTCTTCAAAGCAGCAGTTTCAGAGAATAGGCTGAAGACCCTGACAAACTCTCCAAGCCTTCTTCTCACTCTACTTCCTGAGATGTCTTCAAACTTCTCCAGGATTCTGCTGGCTCTTGTATCTTCACTCAAGACACCAGACAACTCAGTAGTCTTATATAAAAGATCTACTATATACAAATACTAATGCCCTCACAATCTCTACAATCTCCAGTACTCCAAACTATACACTCTACACCAATCTACTCCAAACTACTCCACAAAAAAAAAAAAAAAAAAAATTAAAAAAAAAATTAGCAATCATAGCAATTATTATAGCCATTGTTAATTACCACCCACTTAGTCAGCTTCCACCCAGTGGGCGTGTACATCCATTTTGATTGGTTCACATAGTTCAACCCATACTTAACAATTTCATCATTTCACCTTGTACACTTAATGATTCTCAGGTGTTTTCAATTGTACACTCTATAATTCTGTCCTTGGCATTCAGGACTTCTAAATTACATTAGCTTTTTCACCTGTGTGCCTTCTTAATTGCTATTGCTTAGTCATAGTGACTTTCACATACATGTTTTATTTCTTCTACTGTATATCCCATGTTGCTTTTTCCTTAACAAAAAGTTGATGAAATTACCTGCTCTTTCCTTTGAGACTAAAATTAGTGAAGGATTACACGCAACTGTCATGTTCTAGCCACAATAAGAGAAGGGAAAGATAAGGATGGAGACCAGGTTGCAGATGTGAAGGCCTCAGTTCCCTTTTAATATAGCTTAATGGACTGGAGACACTACTTATGTAGTGTAGTGTGCTGTTTTAATACTTTTATAGTGGTTACTTTTTAAAATGGTTTTAACTATGCTTTTTTAAAATGTATATTTTAGTATTGGTATTATTTAATTGTTGTTGTTGTTGTTTTACTTTTGTAATTAATGTCTTAATTTTATCCTTTTAAATTATTTAAGACACCCTGAATCCCATTTCCAGAAAACGGTATTTATAAATTCCATAAATAAATGGGCTGTTTTACATTCTTTGGTTGTCTTTGAGCTATGCTAGTACTGCAGCGGCTGGCAAAGGTAAAGCAAGGTAGGGAAGACAGAGTCATAAGATGCCCAGTTATGGCTGATAATGGTCAATGCAGTATCATTATAGCCAATGGGAGTGCTCAGTGGTGTTCCACAATGAAATAAGAAGTCTGTGGTATCCTGGAATCCAACCATTTCTTCCTCCCAAAATTCAGGCTTTAATAGAAATCTTGAAAAAGGCTTTCACTGTCCTCTGTGCTGTGTTTAAGTGAGCCTGAAGAAATGAAATAAGGTAAATACTTGCAGTCATTTTCAAAATGATACACTCAGGAAAAGGTCACTTTAGCTACGAGCATCCTTCCAGCAAAAGGGTCTAATGGGCCTTTCAGGTCACACAGGACTCCCAAATGCATTTCTGTTTTTGTCTTTGAAGGGGTGAACAGCCCTCTTCAGAAATAAGGCTCTGTGTGTTCAGAGAATGAGTGAAAAAGTGTATGGGGATGATGCCAGTCCATGCTATTCACCACTGGTCCCACCTTCTATTGATTAAGTGAAAAGTCTGAAAGGGTTGCATCATGCATGCATTCAACTGAATATTCATGAGCATATCCATGTTTAGGGGAGCCCCAGTTGCACTGGTCTTCTGATCACTAAAAGGAGTTTTGTTGGAAGATTTTTGCATTCTCTTTCCACCTCCTTATATAGATAGGGATTTCCTGCATGCAAACCCCCTCTCTCTCTCCTCCCATACAAACCAACCATGAGACTTAGGTCCCTCCCCCTTTGGGACTAACAGGCTGTTTCAAGATTTTCTCCTGTACTGCATATCCTCCACCTTCCTTCTCAATTAACTTTCTTTGAAAAGATGGTAAGATACATATTTCTTCTTAAACTGAACTATTCACTAGCTACATTAGGACATAGCTTTTATGTAAATAGAGATTAAAGTCATTAATAAACTTTTGTTTTAAACTACAAGCTTCATGTTTGTTGC
Source organism: Sceloporus undulatus (assembly GCF_019175285.1). NCBI lineage: Eukaryota > Metazoa > Chordata > Lepidosauria > Squamata > Phrynosomatidae > Sceloporus > Sceloporus undulatus. The sequence continues at coordinate 365,628,017 of NC_056522.1, read as the reverse complement.
TTTTGAGTCAGTCTCAGTTCTTAGGGAAGCATAGAGCTGGTACAGACTGACACAATACGCCGGCTTCTCAGTGGTGTGGGGGCATGGTGTATGGATGCTGCATGCCCCCACACTGCCCTGAAGCCCTTGTCACACTGCTCAGCTTTTCAGCGCTCTGGTGGCATGGCATTTAGACACCACATGCCATAAGAGCACCAAAAAGCCACGGCGGTGGCACAAAAGGTGGCTTTTTTTCAGGCCCAAAAAGGAGCACCAGTGGGTTTCCAGGGCTCATGGTAGACAACAAAATCACTGCTCCAATCCTTGTCCTTTTTGGATATTTTTGTCTGATATAGAACATGCACGTTGAATTCAAGATTACAGTAGCATACTTGTATATATGACATATGTGTATGGAGATGTACAATGTATTTCATCTTCTAAGGGGGGATTTACACTGCAGAAATAATATAGTTTGACACCATTTTAACTGCCATGGCTCTATCTTACAGACTCCTGGGGTTTATAGTGTTATGAGGCACCAGGATTCTTTGTCAGAGAAAGCTAAAAACATGTAAAATTACAAATACAGTGTGTAGTTACTTACGTGGGGGATCTGTTCCGGACCCCCCTCTCCCGCTTATGGCAAATACTGCGTATGCTGGAACCCCATTGAAACCAATGGGGCTCATGCACGCTGTGTGGGAGGCATGGTGCAGTGTGGTGCATGTGTCACAGGAGCACACACCATTGCCTCTTCCATTGTGCAACTTTCAGCATAAGCTGAAAGCCACGTATAACATGCCCGTGTATGACTCCCTAGGATGGAGCTACAGCACTTAAAGTGGTGTCAAACTGCATCATTTCTGCAGTGTAGAGGTATCCACTGTCACTTGTGGTTAAACCCAAATGCTAACTCTACCTACAATTGCTTTAGAAAAGTGGGATGAAAAATAGTTTTTATTTAACAAGGAAAAAGAAAGGAAAAATATGGGGAAAAGTGACTTGTGCATGACGAAGACTTACAAAAGAGCTTCTGAAAAGAGAACCATTTCTCTTCTGACAGCATCAAGAGGTCATATGTCCCTTTGAAAAAAGAGGGGGAAAGTAGCTTATCCACTAATTCATTCAAAGCCAAGAATTACTCATTGGATAAATTAGATTAAACTCACTTGAAATGGAATTAGAATGATGGAAAACTGCTGAATATAGTTTTTGTAACAATTAGAGTTGCTATATGCCCATTAATGAAAAGCTCCATCTTAATCAACTTGTACTCCTGTCAGTGTCTCTCTTTGTCACTCTCTATTGTCATTTAAATAGATAATCTTCCTCTTTGTGTGTAGTGAAGTTTCTTTGTTCCCTTAAGGTCAGCTTCCCTCCTTGATTGGGTTCCAGCTCCAACAAAACTGAATGAAATGGTCAGAAGCCACAACAGCTTTAAATTTCTTGTGGCTGAGGAAAGTCAGATATGCTCGCTGCGTGTATAAAACTAGATCAGAATGAGTTTGAGGCCATTTTCACTCAATTACATTCATCTAAATAGCCATTTCCCTGCCACAGTTATTTATAATTTGCTCTTTTTATGGCCCTGTGTTTCATCTGGGGAATATCCCACTGGCAGCTGTTGGCACTCCCAGGTGGATCTTCTAAAGCAAGGATGAGGAATTAGATCCACTAGGCATGCATCTACACTGTAAAAATAATGCAGATTTCAAGTGCTGTAGCTTCATCCTACAGAGTCCTGGGATGGGTAGTTTTACAAGAGACTTCTCTGCCCACAAGTGCTAGTGCATCACAAAATTTCAGATCCCAGGATTTTGTAGGATGGAGCCATGACAGTTAAACTGCTTTATTTCTACAGTACAGATGCTCCCCATATGTCTCCAGATCTAGCCTGTAAAGGCTGGATAGGAAGGCTTCACTCCTTCTCTGACTTCCCTCATACTCCCTAAACCCTAAAGAAAGGGCAGGAGATTGGGAAAGGTGTGAATCCAGGAAAATCAGCTTTGGGCTAGCCAGCACTTTAAAACTCTTGTTGGTTTTATTCATTCCTCAGTGTGTGAATTGGAGGGGTCATTTTATTCTTTTTGCTCATGAACCCCATTGAGAATCTGGTGAATGCCATTGATCCCTCCCCCTTTTCCAACAAAGGACACAATTTTCAAAGTAATAGTGAAGAAAACACAAAGGAAACGAAATGAAAAAATAAAAAAAAATCTTAATTATTATGGAGTTTTATGAAGAAACTAGTTTACTGTGAGATTTCTTCACTCAGAGAGAATTCTTTGACATTTCATCACAGACAGAACTACAGCTCCTGAATTAGGTTCTGTGGATGTTCCTTGATCAATAAAGGATTGACTCTATGTTTTATGGAATCTCATTCTGAATTGTAGAAAAACTTCAGGGGAAAATTATGCTCCATTTATTTGCTTACAGTATTGTGGGATGGCTAAATCTGTTTTACAGTTTAAGTGATTAAAAACATAGACAGCACATCCAGTTCCTAGTTCTGACTAGGCACATCTAACCGTTTGTTGAATGGTAAGTCAAGATCCCATTGATTCAATGGTTCTACTCCAGTTCAAACAAACAACTGAAAGTTCCCACCAAAGCAAGTTCAGTATTGGAGCTGGGCTGTACCCAGATGGTGGTTTTGGGACATGAGATAACACCAGGGGGCAGCCAAAATTTGGTTTGAATTTGGGAGTGGTATGGTAAGTCACTTTATTTAGCTGTGTGCTAATCCCCTATGTATTGACTATGAAGGAGAATGCACCTTGACTGGAAATGCCAGTATAATATAATAAACCTCCACAAGAAGTGTGATCATATAAGCTAATTGCTTTGCATAATAAATATATAATTAACTGCAGAGCCAGATGTTTATTCACCTGTCGTATAAATCTCCCAAAAGTCCAAAGCCTAAGATATTCCTTAGGGGAATGTTGATTATTATTTTTTTACTTGACAATGCTATTGTTTACAACTTTGGGACTTCAAGGTGACTAAAATGGTAAACTCAAAAGAACTCTATATGGATTGATAAGCACGAGGCAAAGGATGTTCACTCTGCCCTCCAGTAAAAGAAGCTTGTCTGTTTCAGGAGGTTAGGGTTGAACTTCATCCAAAGTTATTAGTCCTTAGGGAGGAGTATCAGATCATCAGCAGGGCTGGCCCAAGAGTTTTTGCTGCACAAGCCAATGAAGAAGATAGCACTCCTCACCCCAATCCACTTGCAAAACTCCAACTGTATTGGCAGCTGAATTTTATGGTTATGGGGCAGTTTCTTTCACTGTGCCCAGGAGCAGCAGATTCATTGTGGTCGTGCAGGACAGACCATCTCTAATAACAACAGGGCATGATGGGGTAGCTGTCACTGTTGTTATTATTATTGTGTGCTTTCAAATCATTTCCTACTTATGGCAACTCTGAGTGTTGGACCATGACCCTGGAGGGCAGGGTTCAAATTGCTGCTTGTCCATGAAAACCCAATGGGTGACCTTGGGCAAGTCACAGTCTTTCAGCCTCAAAGGAAGGAAAAGTTTCTCTTAAAAACTTGCAAAGAAAACCCTGTGATAGGTTTGCCTTAGGGTCACCATAAGTCGGAAATGACTTGAAGGAACGCAATACACACACAAAGTGAAAACTTACTACACGGTGTTCTTAGCAAGACTTATTCAGAGAGGTTTTGCCACTGCATTCCTCTGAAGCTGACAGAGTGTGATTGGCCCAAGGTGCCAGGAACTGAATGAAGACTCATGGCTCACCTAACCTGGTTTGGAGTGATGGGGTGTATGGGTATAATTTCACTTGCTTGTTGTTTGCTAACCTACATAATGTCAAATGATGGGATATGTAGTAGTGGGCTAATTGCTAAACATATTGCTTTGCAGGTACCGACAGATGGGAAGGGAGTTGAGGCTGTGCTGCGAAGATCTAAGGTCAATCTCTTGAGAAAGTCTGGAGTGAGAGAAGGTGTTATTAAAAACCCCATAAACTTCAAGTTTTCCTTTTCATCTTCTAAGAGGGAATCTACACTATAGAAATAATGAGAGAAGAGAGAGAAGGCTCCCATGAGAAAAGGTTCTCCGGAGATACCAGCCACATATGCTGGCGAAATGTCAGGAATAAACTCTTCTAGAACATGGACACATAGCCTGAAATACCCACAAAAAACTATGGATGCTGACCATGAATGCCTTCGACTTCACAAGGAAAATAATGTTTTACTTTTGTAATGAATGTGAAGATAAGCCCACCTAAGATATGAAATTATGTTTGCTTTGATAACACATGTAGGTTATTTCTGACAACAAACATCTATGGAGAACATCTATATTTTTCTGAATAAAGATTTTCTGTGTGTTCACTACTGAACCCTAGTTCTGAACTAAGGAGTTCCTGTACATGACAGTTTCCTTCCATGGCTGAGTGGAGATTCAAACCCTGGTCTCCTGGAGTCTGACTCCAACACTCCAACAAGTACACCCCACTGACTCTTGTTATCAGTGTTGCTCTAAAGAATTTCCCACCTGAGGCAATCCCTTCCTAATGATGAGACCAGTCCTAGTCATTAGTCAGAGAAACCTCATTAATTTGCCAAGCACTTTTCTCCAATATAACACATTTTGCATGCTCTTTTTCACTAATGCATTTATTGTTCCGAGCAATTCCCTCTCCTATATGTACTTTTGTACTTTTTTTTAACCAGAGAGTTGCATCACAGGATTTGGAGTAGTGTGAATAACAAGGAATAAAGTTATTTCAGTTTGTATGTTGGTTTGTGAAGTGCAAATTAGGTGGGTTCACATTAAAATGCAAAGTGGATGCATTTCTCCTCCTTCTCTATCCATGCTTCAAAGGACTGAGGTCTTGGGAATAGCTTCCCCAAAACATAATTCTGATTTCTTTTTTAAAAAAATGAAACAACAGTATCAATTGTACATGAGGTTTGTTTATTTGTTTATCATAATATTTCTTCCAAACACATGCATGCCATTTTCTTCATTCTGATACCTGAAAATAACCTTTTATATATCAAATTGATTTATTATGCATCAAAGAGATGGCTACCAAACCTACCAGTGAAAATCAGAAATTTGCGTCTAAGAGGCACATCAGTCAATATGTTCACACAGTGAAGCCCTTCTGACAAGCCCTTCACAATGCTCTGTTTTTATCAGCTTCCTTCCAGATCAATTCTTATAGTATTATTCAGGAATCTGAAATCTCAGAACGATAATGCACACTTTCTGAAGGAAAAGAAAGCAGAAGAAAATGAGACAACACTGAGAATATGTGGAACGTGACTGCAGAATGCATAGGATCTGCTTTGCAGATATGTTATGCAATCTTAATTATTTCACTGTAAGTCAAAATAGCATCAGAGCCGATGTGGTGTAGTAGTTTGGGTGTTGGACTATAACTCTGGAGACCAGGGTTCAATTCCCAGCTCAGCTATGAAACCCACTGGGTGACCTTGGGCAATCGCACTCTCTCAGCTTCAGGGAAAGGCAACTGCAAACCTCTCCTGAACAAATCTTGCCAAGAAAACTCCATAATAGTTTCGCCTTAGGGTCGCCACAAATCAGAAACAGCTTGAAGGTACACAGCAGCAACAAAATACAGTTGGTCCTCCTTATCCATGGATTTTTTTATCCATGAATTCAAGCATTCATGGCTTGAAAATATTTTAAAAGTATACATTCCTAATAGCCAAGCTTGATTTTGCCATTTTATATAAGGTACATTTTGCTGTGCCATTGGATTTAATGGAACTTGAGCATCCATGAATTTTGTTATCCACAGGGGTTCCCGGAACCAAACCCCAGTGGATAACAAGGACCCACTGTAATGTTTTCCTCGAATGCTGAAACATTTGCACATAAAACAAAGGCACCTATCTTGCACAGCAATCTATGACCCAGTCAATGGCAGCTGACAGAGATGGGCAGATCTATTTTCAAAGATGACATGGAATAGATTTGGTGGTGAGGAAAAGAGACCACCTTTATTTAGATTGGAATTTGACTGAACATTAGTAATGGCATGTAAATACAGTCGGCCCTCCACATGCACGGATTCTTTATCCGTGGGGTCAACAATCCACGGCTTGAAAATACTCCAAAAATATCTAAATTCCCAAAGGCAAACCTGGATTTTGCTATTTTATATAAGGGATACCATTTTACTCTGCCATTGTATATAATGGGAACACGAACATCCACAAATGTTGGTATCCACGGGGGTGGGTGGAGTGGGATCCTGGAACAAAACCCCAGTGGATTCCAAGGGCCCAAAATATATGTGTATAGATGTAACAAAATATTTATTTTAAAAAAATAAAGAAGGGCCAAATAGTCCAACCTCCTGCCATGCAGGAATACACAACTAAAGCACTCCTGAAAAATGTCCATCTGACCTCTGCTGAAAAACCTCTTCTATATGACATCCATTCAGATATTTAACAGAATCCTAGAATCATAGCATTGGAAGAAAACGCAAGGCTCATCCAGTCCTATACCTGTCATGCAAGAAGACAGAGTCAAAGCACTCCCAACTGATGGCCATCCAGCCTGTTTAAAAAAAAAAAACCAAAGAAAGAGATTCCATGACTTTCCAAGGCAGTATATTCCATTGTCAAACCCTCTTACCATCAGGATGTTCTTCCTAATGTTGAGATGGAATCTCTTTTCCTGTAGCCTGAATCCAAAGGATCAATGAAGCAAAAAAACAAAATTGAGTGCATTTCTCATGCCTCATTAGCAGCCAGGAAAAGGGCACAAAGAAATATAGTCAGTAAGGAGGAGGGAAGACAAGTCTAGTTCAAGTGTTCTTAATATTGATTAAGTAAGCACATTAGGAGGGCAGTCTACAAGCTTCGCATAAGTCTTCTCCCCATGGAGAATTATATGTGAAAAGGAGAACCTCCTGTATTTCAGGAGGCTTTCTATGTGATCAGAAACTCTAATCCAATGGAGAGCCTCCACAGGGACTGCAAACTTTCTGCCTCACATTGTCATTTCCCACAAATGGAGAGTGACAATCAAAGGAGGATGGTCTAACCTATTCTTCTCTTCTTATTCTTTTCTTCACAGATTTTTGCTGTGTATTTTCAAATGGTTTCTGATTCATGGAGACCTTAAGGCAAATCTCTCATGGGGTTTTCTTGGCAAGAGTTGTTCAGAGGTTTGTCATTGCCTTCCCTTGAGGCTGGGAGCATGTGGCTATGATTCTATGACTTGCCCAAGATCACTCAGCGGGTTTCATGGCTGAGATGGGAATCGAACCCTGGTCTCCAGAGTCATAGTCCAGCCCAAACTACTATACCACACTGGCTCTCACACTATTTTGAGATACAGTGAAATAAATAAGATCCCATACCAAAACTGTAAAGCAGGTCTTGTGCACTTTGCAGTCATATTCCACATATTATCCATGTTGGTTCATTTTTTCCTACTTTCTTTTTCTGGAGAAAGTATACATTATCCCCCTGAGATTACAAGGGTGCATAAATTAATATACGTATACCAGGAGAAATGTAAAGTGTACAGAAATTTTAGTGAAAAAGAAAACTAACTTGTAGCACAATCTGATTTTTTAAAAAGGCGGCCTGGAAGAAAATGGAGTTGAGAAAGGTGTTCATATCCCACGTATATGTTCGTGTTATGAGTATACCTGAGTATTTTGGAAGGCATTTTAATTCTACTATGTTGCAGCTTATATACCAAAGTCACGATCATCTTTTTCACAGTATTTCCAGTTATTATGTATGGTTGTAAAACTCAACAGTGAAAAAAGCTGACAAGCAGAACAAACAAGCTCATTTGTAATGTGGTGCTGAAGGAGAGTTCTATGGCTGGATTGCAAGAAAAACAAAGCAAATGCCTGAGTTTTCACTCAAAGCCAAACTGACTAAACTGAAGCTGTTTGAAAAGTGGTGTTAGAGGAAAGTGCTAAAGATATAACAGACAGCCAATAAGGAGAAGGAGGAAGGGGAGGTGGGTTGGGAGACAAATCAAGCAAAGGGCTTTATCAATGAGTCTTGAAAAGTAAAACTAGAGCAGGATAGTAGCATCCTTATCACATGAAGCTGTGTTTGTCCAGCAGCTGGTCTGTAGTCAATCCACTGCTGAAGTGCTCCTTTTTATGGATGGGCAAAACCTGTCAATGACTCCCAATCATGTTGCTTTTTCATTACTGAGTGACTGTGATAAGTTCCTTCCAAAGCAGTTGTGATATGCAGGCAGTCAAATGGTAAAAGTGGGCATGAATATGCTCTCATCCCTTTCTTCCCCCTCTTCTGTGCTTTTCCAAAATAGGCTTCTTTTCTTTCTTTTTTAAACATTCTTTTCTTTTTCTTTTTTTACTTAATGGATTGCCATGATATAATGAATTGCACCAAAAATAAAAATAAATACAGATCTAAAGGCATGTTGGGAAGGGCTTGAGGCAAGAAGGCAGGGCTATAGAAGCTGGCATGTGGGAGACAGAGGCCAGAACAGAAGCAGCACCATTGCGCTTATGAAGAGTTGTGCGATAATCAGTGTTTGCATTTCCTAGACTAACATGATTGTGGCATCTTATACGCTGTGTGCGATGAAGTCCAAAGACAAATTAATCATAACTAAAGTGAGGCTATCCTATTTTGGACATTTCACGACAGGACATGACCACTGGAAAGAAAATAATGCTCTGTAAAGTGGAAAGTAGTAAGGGAAGAGAAAGACTATATTAGAGGTAGACTCAATTAAGGAAGCCACAGCCCTAATTTTGCAAGAAATGAGCAGGGTTGTCAATAACAGGATCTCTTGGAGGCCTCACATTTGTAGTGTCACGATAAGGGGAAGCCTTCTTGAAAACAGATGACAACAAGCAACAATGTTGCAGCATGGACTCAAAAGAAAATATCCTATTGCCTTGTATGTGCTGTCAAAAATAAACACAGAACACCAGCATGGGAGAAAGGCCACAACTTTATTAAACCATTGGTAGGGTTGACACAAAGCATAAGGTCAGGATCTGTGCAATCAAACAACCGCTTTTGTTTGATTATCCATAGCCGGGCACCCACCCGGTGCTTGGGATGACCTAGGGGCTAAGGAACACCGCTTGAGCGCAAACCATGCCTTGCGTTCCCCAATTCACAAAGCCCCTAGTCACCGGGAGGCGCACCTGTGTTCTGGCCCCCGCAATGGCCAAACGCCTTCGCTCATCGCCCCCGGGTACCTTGTGACTCCCAAACCAGAACTCCATAGCCCTGGTACCACCAACGTTCAGATCCTGGCCTATGCTGCCAAACAGTTGTGACAAAAAACACCTGAAACAGCGGTGGGCGGGCGGGAGAAGCTCAAGGCTAGCTCCTTCCAATGCTTTGCTCCGTCCCTGTTTGGAGCCAAGCGCCGACTGAGGCGGAGAGGCCTCCGAGCAGCAACATATACTGCTCGGCCCCTCCCCTCTACGTGCATTTGCGGGGCCCCGCCCCCAAGGCTGAGCCCACCAATGGGCAGCCTTGGAGGACCGGAAGCCCCACACCAGCGAGTCCGGCTCCCAGAGCGTCCCGAACTGGAAGGGCCGCCCCTTCCGGCCCCCAAAGCCAATCAGGAGCTGGACAAGCCCCAGAGTACTCTGGGGCTTGTAGTTTTTTCCGCTTTACAGCGGCAAAGCAGTCTGCCCCGGGAACGGGGCGACTGCTTTTTATGCCATCCTTTGGAATGGTGAGTGGTTGACTTTGTTTGCTCCACTGACATTTATTCCAAGCTCTTTTCCACAACCCAACAATTAATCTACATTGGAGTTTGATAGTATGCAAATTTATTTAAATTTAATTAATGGCTTGCACGACAAGTGCTTACTCAGCTAAAAACTCGCTAATCCATTTACAGAGCTATAAAGATGGAAAAAATACACTTTGGACTGTCCTTCCCTCTTCTTCCCTCTTTCTTTTTCGGCAGGGCTAATTCTGATTATGAGCAGAACAACTGGTTCATTGCCCATCATTTGCTCTTTTCCATCTTGTGCACATTCTATCATCAGAGATGATCTCACTAATGCATCATTATTGTTCTCAGTATTGCATCATTTGGTGCCTGTTCTTTAGTGAGGGGTGCATTACTCAGAAGGTCACCAAACAAATCCTATTCAACATTCAGGATTTATAGTTTGATGAAAATCATCTCTCCTCTGCATAAAGTCAAGCAAATTGTTTTGCGTGATGATGGCGTTATGGATTAGGGATGCAGGCAACATTCATTTGGTTTGTATTTTAATACCAATTGCCCTTAATTCACATTTTGCAAAATAATATGCAAATCAGAATGCAATCATCCTTCAGCTTTTGCATTTCTCCAGATTTTTGCTGTGCCATTCTCTGGTTTTAAAATATATATAAAAATGTGTACAGCAGGGGAAAGTACAAAAGCGTATATATTAGAAAAAGTTGCTTGCACTCTTTGAGCAGACTAAGGAAAATGGCCAGCAAAATTGCAAATGAATTTTCATGCCCGGACTCCAGGCAGTGAGCATATCATATCATTTATTTACTTTTTGTTCAATGTATAATATGAATGTTCAAGGGCACTCCTCTGTTTCAGAAGCCCTGTGAGCCTTGGGACATTCAAATATGCATACATTTGAATGGGGGGAGGACTGGAGGTTATGAAGGGGGGGCATATTGAAGACCCCCTTTCATAACTTCCAGTGGTCGAAGAAAAGGAACAAAGGGGGTTTAACAAGAGAGGGGGATTAACATTGAACATGCCCATTGAAAGCAACAGGAAAATCACCGAGTTTAAAAGGGAGGTTGAAGGGGAAGCCTCTGTCATAAGGCAATACAAAGTTGTGCCATTCATAAACAATGTGGTTGTATGCATTTCTACACAGAAGAAAGTGCAAATGAGTTCAGTGGGACTTAGCCCCAGGTAAAAGGTCAGAGGATTACAGCCTTATTGAAGAAAAAATTCCTTTTGATCTAGCAGGAAATAGATTCAAATAAAATGGGAAAGATAGGATTTTAATTTTTGCTGGATTCAGAAGATAGGTTTACAAACTACCTGTTTGATTTGATGGGTTTTTTTTTTAAATCCTCTTAATCTTGAGGTAAGACAGCACTGAATGGGGATGGCTTGGCGCCGGGGGATGGAAGGGGGCCTTTGGGAGGATGCTTTGGCGTGTGATAAAATCTGTTTTTGGCTGGTCACACGCGCACATGAGCATCTTATTCCCGTACCCATAATGGAGGAAAAACGGGTGCAATAAAGTTCTAGGTGGACACAGAGGGCCAAATGTACATAGATCCCCTTGGGTCTTTGTGCAACATGGAACAAGAAATCATTGTAGCTTTGCAAATTGTAGCAAGCTGCTGCTATATAGCTGAACTGGAGATTTGCATATAGCCTATTCTTCTTTCCTGAAGCAGTGCCCCCAAAACTGGAGATTTCCACGTCTCCCACCTGAAGAAGATGCATGAAAGCTAGAGACTCAGGGCCAGGTCCTGGGATCTAGCAATCCTACCCCAGACCCTTTAAAAGTCAAGTGGGGACTGCTAAATTTGGCTTGGAATGAGTCTGGCAGATGCATATAAGAATCAAGGCATTTTCAGTTGTAGCACCTGTGTAATGGTATTCTGTCTTGGAGAAAATTGCTACCAACATCATTGTTCTGCTTTCATTAATAATAATAAATAATAAAATTGTTATTTGTATTTTCCCGCCTCTCCCAGGTTGTCCAGGTAAGCATTCGGAAATTCACTAGACTGGTGACCTTACCGGGCTCTCTTCCCCTCCCTGTTTTGTTTTGATAATTAATTGGAGTTGTGGAAGGAGGTAGGTAACAAATGCTGTTATTTGATGAGCTCTTAAATTTTAAAGGGGTTTTTTTTTTGGGGGGGGGGTGGAGGGCTAAAATAAATATGAAAACTGGGCAGGGTAAAAAATTAGAAACGCAGATGCCTGAAGTAACTGTCTGGAAAATGTTTCTAATGGGGTTCCAATTCTCTGTTAGACTTCTTCTAATCCATTTCTTGCTGTTCTCATCTCTAACAAGATCCGGTGTGGGTAATAGGAACTCGCAGAGAAATCATGCTGTGTACCAAATGCAAATTATAATACTATGCTCTGAAATCCCAGGAAACTCTTCACCTAAAGTTACAGCCTCTGCTGATAAAAACTCGCTATCAAAGCCCAACTTCCAGATAACAACAGGAGCCCTTGCTCGAGTTCAGCTTTCCTCCTTCTTCTCTCTGGGCTACAGCACTTATAAAAGTGTTACAGGGCATCAAAGCTTTAATTTGAGGAGCCAGGAGGGGGGAAACACTTTACCAGCTAGGTAAGGCAATGTTACGCCCTGATATTAGCCTTGATGTGCATAAAACCAGCTTGCCCATCTCATGCCAGAGGTGGATTAGCTGATCCAAGATTTAAGAAGGCTGGCATGTCTCTTGGATTAACTAGCTACTGCTATCATTGTGACAGGCACCAGTCAGGAAACTGACAAATTGAGTTGGGGGGAGTGCAGGGCACACCTGCACATCATTGTAAAGTTATACTGTGACACACACACGCGTACACACGCACACACACAGATGTGCAACTGGGCATTTTGTTCCTCAGGAGAAAAGATTAGGGTTCTATCCGGGACCCATCCTGATGCTATCTGCTTGTGATAGTGTAAACAGGATTTCTTGAGAAAGAAAGCATTAGATGGCTATCTGCCATCTTGCATACCAACCACCCTGATGAATATGAATGTGAGAGAGGGAGGGAGGGAGGGAGAGCTTATTGTCAACCCTAGAAATATATTTATTCCTGAATTCAGTGGTACAGGTGAATAAAGCTCCCCACTTCTCTCTCTCCCTGAAATGTAAAGGTTTATTACCTCATCATGGAATGAAAGGATTAATTTCGCAGAGGTCTGCTGATGCTTACATGTAAAAGACCATTTCATTTTAATAATTTATACTAATGGAATATGCAATGTGATCTATCTGAGGATTGTACCGTAGGAACTAGGGCAGGGACTGCAAACATTTTATCTTCCTACTCCCATAATCATCCAGTGCTTTATTCATCTTTTCTGCTAGAAATGTCCAAACTGGGTTTTCTGTAATGAACGCTGGACATCTTGCTTGAAACTTTCCCATAATTCCACCAGAAGTCAGGAACAAGAGATGGGATGGAGCTGAAGGGACCATGCAGTCTGGGCTCCAGGATATATGAAGGACCATGTTCTCCCATGAGGCTGTGCAGGGGTCCTTTCACATTATAATCAATGACAGCACTATGATTTCACTTTTACTGCCATAGCAATATCCTCTGGAATCCTGGGATTTACTTTTTAGGGAAGGGCATTTCGAATTCTCAGACAGAGTTCTGGAAATCATGTCCTATGAGGAGAGACTTCTGGGGATGTTTAGCCTGTAGAAGAAAAGGTTTAGAGGTGATATGAGAGACCTATTTAAATATTTGAAAGGATGTCATATGAAAGAAGAAGCAAGCTTGTTTTCTGTTAAAGCTGCATTAAACTGCATTATTTTGGCAGTACAGATTCATCCCTTGTCATGATTTTGACACTACTGACATAATTGTAACTTCCCATAAACCTACTTTACTACTTTTCAGCTGCATGGGGAGAAGGAGGTCCATTCTTCCAGGGAACACAGGCGGATTACATGTTTGGCAGGTTAAGAAGGTGATTGTTTAGTTAATTATACTTAATTAAGTAACTGATAGAGGATTCTAGACTAAATATGTAAATAAAATATAAATAAATAAATATGTAGCAGAGAGATGTATGTTTTCATATAGAACTATATGTTTGTGTACATAGAGGAGCTTATCACTTGGGCAAATAAGCCAATTTACCTCTTCTGGCTTCAGTTCTGGATCTAAGATGCCCCCAGATGTTATCATACATAAATTGTCACTAATTTAGATGGGATGCCACCACGCAAATGCATCCCGGGTCAAAGCCTTGCTCAGCCAGCACCTTTTCAAAGTCGGGGAGTTTCCAACTTCAAAAATTAACCGGCTAAGCAAGGCTTCAACCCAGGATGCAACGTACCACCTGGATGGATGGTGATTTAGATATGATAACATCCCGGGGCATCCCGGATACAGAATTGAAGCCGGAAGAGGGAAGCGGCTTATTTGCCCAAGCAATAAGATCCTAAGTGTGGGAATCCACTTTGCATAATTATCCTTGCATGAGCAATTGCAAGTTGCCTAAAAATATGACCAAGCAGACAAACAAACTTGATAACTCATGCCTACAATTTAAGCTCTTTTTCTTCCCTGAGCTGTTAAAATTTGACCTCTCTTTTTCCTAGCTCCTCTGCCCCTAGTCACTTCATTACACTACACACATTTTTCTTTCATAACTATTTACATATATAATTATTATAGGCACTTCAGGAATTGTTTGCTAAGGGCTCTGTGTAAATACTAATTATCAGTAATTAAAAAAAAAACAACACCCAGCTATTAGAAAGATACTGATAGGGCTAAAAAGCTGCTTAGGAAGCAAGTAATGTTTGTTGAGGCAAAATTAAACATCAAATAACCTTCCCTCCCTATAATTATACCATGTGCGTCATTTGTCTGCTATGGAAATGAAAGAACTAAAGGGAGACACAGGTAATCTTTGATTCCCAGCCCCCCTTTTCGCATACATCTCCAGTGCCTCAAAATGGAGCTATCTCAGAAATAAGTAGACAACAGAGAATATATAAAGCCTAATGCTCCAGATGCAGAAAAGCACCAGATGCTCAAAGTGGGGTTTTCCTATCTCGCGACATACTAAAACCCATGTGTCTGCTGCTGAATGTTGCTCTGGCAAGTTAATGTTATAAAATGCAATAGGAATTAGGAACCTCTCTTATTTTTGACAAATAGTCATAACTACTTGAAGTTTCTTTCTTACTCACTTATTCACTCTCCCACTACCCTATACTACACAGTCCAAAAGTAACAAATATAACAGCCTCCCCTTCTGGGAAGATCTGGAGCCCTGGTGGCGCAGTGGTTAAATGCCTGTACTGCAGTCATTCACTCGAAACCACAAGGTTGCGAGTTCAAGACCAGCAAAAGGGCCCAAGCTTGACTCAGGCTTGCATCCTTCCGAGGTCGCTAAAATGAGTACCCAGACTGTTGGGGGCAAATTAGCTTACTTGCTAATTAGCTTACTTGCTGTTCACCGCTATGATCTTTGGAATAGCAGTACATAAATAAAACAAATTAATTAATTAATTAATTAAATAGTAAGGTTTTAAAATGTGTATTAAGGTGGGTATACCTTAGCTCTGGTGCTGAACAGGCAGACGTCATCTTGTCTGTTCACACCAGAGCTGGGATTTGGTCTTTTTGTCACACAGTCACCCTGCTGAGAGGACTGGGAAAGCCATTTTATTTGGTCTATGCAGAAAGAGCCCTACTTGACAGTCATTTAACACAAAGGAGGGAAGGGATTGGAGGATATACAGAAAGAGTGAAGCTTCATTCTACTATTAGCCAGAGCTGCTAGCAGCATTTCACAGAATCATGGAGTCAGAGACATCAAGGGCCATCCAGCCCAACCCCCCTGCCATGCAGGAAGACACAATCAAAGCACTCCCAGCAGATGGCCATCCAGCCTCTATTTAAAAACATCCAAAGAAGGATTTTCCACCACATTACCAGTGAGTGTATTCCACTGTTGAATGGCTCTTACTGTCAGGAAGTTCTTCCTAATGTTGAGTTGGAATCTCTTTTCCTGTAGTTTGAATCCATTGCTTCATGCCCTAGTCTCTGAACAGCAGAAAACAAGCTCGCTCCATCCTCAATATGACACCCCTTTGAATATTTAAACAGGTCTATCATATAATATCTTAACCTTCCCTTCTCCAGGCTAAACATTCCCAGCCCCCTAAGTCATTCTTCATAGGGTTTTCAGAGCTTTCACCATTTTGGTCACCTTCCTCTGGACATGCTCAAGCTTGTCCATATCCTTTTTGAATTGTGGCGCCCAGAAGTGGACACAGTATTCCAGGCAAGGCCTGACCAAAGCAGAATATAGTGGTATTAATCTAGACACTATAATTCTATTGATGTAGCCTAGAATCAAATTGCCTTTTTAGCTGCTATATCACACTGTTGACTCATGTTCAACTTGTGGTCTACTAGGACCCCTAGATCCCTTTCAAATGTACTGTTGTCAAGCCAGGTATTCCCCATCTTATATCTGAGGTTCATGATTTGTTATGGGATATTTGTTGTAAAGAGATGAGAGAAAGTTGTTTGTTGAATTTTCTGGTTCAGGTTCTAAAATAATTTGCCCCACTTTGGATACAACTATACAACTTGCAATGAGAAGGCCATACATTGCTCACAAAATGAAGGATCTTGGGCCAGGCTTGAGAAACATCTCAGAAGCTCAACTATGTTCATACTGCATGCTTTTATGGAACTGTTGCACATATTTTTCTGGCTTTAAAAGAGCATAGTAAAACCTACAATCATCTGACTTTCATTTCAACTCACCAATTCAATACATGTCTGTGTTGGAAAAATCACATAAATAGAATCCCTCAGAGACATTTGGCATTTCCACCTTCAGAATGAGCTGGGAAATACCATGAGCTCATCTTTTCCTATGAGATTAATACTTCTGGCCCTCCCAAAGCAGGAAGGGCAAGCTTGAAAATGTGGGATTAAAGGAAACTAATGATCAAATTTCTTTAGAGAAAAGCAAAAACAAATCAGAGAATGTATATAAGTTCAGTGTAAGTTCAGGGTGCATTCTGAACACTTGGTAGGCTTCAGTATGTTTATTCATCTCCCCATCTCTGCTGCTCCAACTCTAGCATTTCTGAGAGGTAGGAAAGTGACTGAATTACTTTGCACAGGGGAAATCAAGAGATGGAGTCATGGCCCACTTAATCTTTAAAACAGGAGGGAGAGAAAGGAAGTCTGCAGATGATCAGGAAACAAAATTCAGCGTCCCTTGTGTAAATCACTAAAATACGCACATAACCATCAGACAAATTTTCCCTTTCTTTCTCTTGATCTCAGGTGCTAAAGGACAAGCAACAGAGAACTTCTATGTGGATCTGGATTTGAAGATGAGCATAACATCCTCAAAATACATTCTTTAGAGCTTCTTTCTGAGTTTTTTATACTTAAAACCCTGCCTCAAACAAAGACAGGTTGGCAGAAATTCCTCCTCTGCCCAACCCTATTCCAACAATGCTCCAGAAGTAAGCTAGGTCCAGAAGATAGTGAAGAATACAAAATTGTGGGTGGACTATCACCACAATTGGTGCTGCTGTCTTTAACAACACACACAGAGGAGGGGGGTTTACTACTGCTTGTGATAATGGTGAGCCCACCATTAAAAAAAGTTAGAGAATTTCTCTTCTCAAAGAGATTTTGTGAAATGAATTTCTTTACCCACAAATAGGATGTAGAATTTCATGTCTATTCCAGACTAATTTTTCTATAGGTTGTAGCCCCATCCCTGTATTGTTAAGCAACAAAACGGTCATATTTCCAAACCATAAATTGAGTACAGTGTTACAGTGACTAAGGATGACATCTCCCCTCTGAATCCCTGCCAGTCGGTAATGGGCTGGATGAGGAAAAATAAACTCAGGCTGAATCCAGAGAAAACGGAGGTTCTTGCCATAGGATCTTTAGGCCCAGGGAAGGAAATTTGTCAACCACTCCTAGACGGGGTCACACTTCCCCTGAAGGATGAAGTTCGCAGTTTGGGAGTACTTCTGGATCCATCTCTACGTTTGTCATTTCAAGTAGATGCTATGGCCAGAAATGCTTGGTATCAACTTTGGTTGATACGCCAATTGCGACCCTATCTCGACCGAAAGGACCTTGAAGCTGTAGTACATGCTCTGGTAATCTCTCATCTTGATTTCTGCAATGCGCACTACATGGGGCTACCCTTGTATCAAGTTCAGAAGCTCCAATTAATGCAAAATGTGGCAGCCAGGTTGGTCACCGGATCCTTGAGATTTGACCACATAACACCTATTTTGAAAGATCTACACTGGCTTCCAATTAGCTTCCAAGCACAATAAAAGGTGTTGACTATTACCTTTAAAGCCCTACATGGCTTGGGCCCGAGTTACTTACGGGGATGCATCTCCCTATACAATCCGTCCTGCACTCTTAGAACAAATGGGAAGAAATTGTTAGAGATACCAGCATCTAAATATGTTTCTACTTCCCAAAAAGCATTTAGTATAGCTGCCCCCAGACTATGGAATGGACTCCCAGTGGAGATCTGCCTTGCTACATCCCTGGAAACTTTCAGGAAGGCGGTTAAGACAGAGCTTTTTCAGCGTGCATACCCACCTGACCTTCTATGAATTACAGACTGTTTCTGTATGGAACGAGAGCATCTGACCCCATCATTGTTGATTTTATGTTTTTAACTGTGGTTTTAATTTGTGTAATAATGATATTGTAATGTTTTAATTGTATTTTAAAAACTCTGTTGTGATCCCACCTCAATCCAATTGGGAGAGGCAGGAAGATATAAATAAACTCTATTATTATTATATAATTACTTTCCCCTTGATGGAGGGAATTTTTGACAGTCCCTTGGAATATCCCAGAAGTGGAAAATTGGCTTCTGGACCTGCTAAAGTTCTCCACTTGACCATACATACCATGAACAGACAAGCATAGTAAACCCCACCAACTACTAGATAAATGACAGTAAAGCTCCAAAATTACCAATCAAAAATCTCAAACCAAAAACTTCTGCAGAGGGAAATACGTTAGGAGATTGCTGGTATTTGTTGCTCTGTTGTTCTGTGCCTTCAAGTTGTTGTATGGTGACCCTAAAACAAACGTATCGGCAAGATTTGTTCAGAGGTGGTTTGCTGTTGCCTTCCACTGAGGTTGAGAGAGTGTAACTCACCCAAAGTAGGTTTTCATGGTTGAGCAGGGATTCATACCCTGGTCTCACAGAGTCCTAGTCCAACATTCAAACAACTGCAACATGCTGGCTCCAGATACATAGATAGACAGACAGACAGACAGACAGACAGATAGCACTAGGTTAAAAAAGGCAACATTAAGATATCACAAGAGAAAGGAAAAATCAGTTGGTGCACAAATGATATATCTTTTTAAAAATGGCTCTTGGGTAGAGATTTGTGCTTACTTCTCCATGATACTTAAACAGCCATTCTCAACAACTACACAACGAGGACACACATATTGCAGAGCCTTCCTTCCAAATCATGAAAGTAATAGTCTCTCTTCCCACCTATAAATACAAAATGCCTGCTCCATTCTTCCACAGACAGGAAACATGATCAAAGCATACTTTACAGAAGATGTCCATGTTGTCACTCCTGTTTTCCTTAGATATCAGTTCTGGGCATTCTTGAGCTTTCAGTAGATAGCATCACCTGAAGCACAGGAATCACCATTAACTTACAGTGGGCCCTTGTTATCTGGTGGGGTTTGTTCCAGGACCCCCACCCTGTGAATACCAAAATTAAATAGAATGGCATGGTAAAATGGTGTCCCTTATATAGAATGGCAAAATCAAGGTTTGGTAATTGATATTTATACTTCTTTTTTAAAAAAAATTCAAAACAGGGATGTTTGAATCCATGGACAAAGAATCCACATCCCCAGGCTTTATGCCTGGGATGGGAGTTTACTGGTCTATTTGAATAGAGACCAGTAACTTGATTAGACATGGCGCATCATGCCAGGTTGGGGAGAGGGTTAGGGGTGGGGCTAAGGCTATTTAAGACTGTTCTGCTCTCCCTTTTCCGAGAATTGTTGTCCTGCCCTCCCGCCTCAATTTCAGTGTAACTTTGGTGGTCACTTTATGGGCCAGGTAGGAATTTCCCCCCTTTTACCGAGGGTTTTTGCCTACCTCACACTGTTGTTCTTGGCATAGTAGATTGGCTCAGGTGTAGACTTAAATAGGTGGTCACTGGCGGTTATGGGGGGGGGATGTAATAGTCTGGTGAACACCTATGGCACCCATTTGGGGTGAAGGTTAGGTTTCTGAGACATTCTTCTTAGGTCTTGTGAGTAAGGAGAGAGGAAAAGACACCTTATTTGGGGCTGACTTGGGATATAATCCTCAGTCGAGTCTGGCGAGTTGACTGTGGAAATCTCAGGCTGGCATTCCAGATGCAAGTTGGCCGGGGATCAACCCAGTCATTGGGTTATCCTCAGAGCTCAGGTGTTTTGCCCAGGAGAAGCTGAGGAAGTGGCCTAAGGGATAGACCACCTGCCACAGCTGCTCCCGTATCAGGTTACTCCCCTCAAGTTTGCAAGTATTAAAAAACAGTTATAAATAGTTAATTCCTTAAACAAAGTGGCCCTATTTCAACCTACATTTGTGTCTGGTCTCGTCATTTCAAGTTAGACAGTAATCTGTGGATACAGAAGGCTGACTTTACCACGAGGAATGAAGTGGGATACTGTCATGCTCTACTTCTGTAAAACAAATGTTTATAGTGAGCAAAATGTGGAATGATTGTTCTGCAGCAAGAGAAAATGTATGAGAGGCAACCATTATAAATTTGGCCAAGATGTTTGGCACCTCACTTGAAATTTGAATGCTCTTATTAGTTGCTAAAACCAGTTTAGTTACTAAAGTTAATGGCTCTATCTTCATTTTCCTTGTCTCCGCTCTATGTGCTATACTAAAAAGGGGCCAAAAATAATGATGCAGCAAGTGGAAATAGATAATAACAAGAAGACTGTTTTAATTCATTGGACTTAGTGGCCGTGTGACATCTTTCGAACGTTCAGCACAAGCACAGACACTGCATTTTATAGAGCTTCTCCCTGCCATACGTTGCTTGAAAAGAACATGAAGTGGAACAAATGAGATTTGAGTTTTATTGTACTTTTTATCGCATGGCATTTCCAGATAGAAAGTAATTACAAAAAACCCTTGGCAACTTTGAAATATTCAGACCATCTTGTATTTTCTTTTTGCTATGGTAGGACTTTTTTTCTCAAGACAGAAAGATGCAAAAGATAACAAGGGATCACTAAGAAGGCAGCAACACTGAAGAATTAATGCAGTTTTACACCATTTTAATGGCCACGGATCCATCTTAGGGCCATCCTAGGGCCATCCCAAGGATTTGTAGTTGGTTGCATGAGTGCTCTCTGATATAGAAGGCTAAATATCTTACAAAACTACAAATCCCAGAATTCCATAGCATTGTGCAATAGCAGTTAAAGCAGTGTCAAACTGCATTAATTCTGCAGTGTAGATGAAGCCTAAGTCTAATGGGGAAGTTTCCCCCCTTTTTTTGCCCACCCCAGGGCCTCAGGGCCCTATAGGGAGTGTGACAGGCATTTTTACTTACCCATTTGCTCCCCTGCAATCCATTTTAGGGCCAGAAAAGTTATTTTAAAAATAATCAAATAAAATGTGAATTCAAAAGGACCTGACTTCTGGTCACTTTCTTTTGTTCAGAGGCCAGTCCTGAGTCAGAATCTCAACCTATATATGTATTTTTGTACCCAGCTCTCCTAGTTCACAGATGTTTGAATCCCATGTTATCTAACACAACACCAAAATTTTGCAAGCAGTTATGAACATTTTGAAACGTTCTTTTCACCAGTGTATGCATGTTTATGTTCACTTTTTGACTGGAAAATTCCATTACAAAATTTGGAGAAGGAGAACTTTTACAAAGATAGTAGTGTTTCTGATGGTGTATTAGTTCAAGTCCATAAAGCAGAGGAGGCAACTGTGAAAAGTTGGGTGACTACATGGCCCACCTACAGGGTCTCAAAAGGCACCCCTTTGGTTGTGCCCCATACTAATAGTTTTTAAAAAACTTAAAACTTAAAAAAACTAAAAATATTTCAAGTTGACGAAACAGGAATAGAAAATGGCCAAATTATGCTTTTTAAAAGTAAAAAATAAAATAGCAAATAGTAAAAAAAAAAGGGAGGGGGGACTGGGGACATCATGGAGATCTTGAAAAATGTCCTTGGGCCACACTCCCCCATGGGAAATTAAAATGTGAAGTAAACACCCTTCTCCAAAATCACTCTACGGGTGCATATACACTGTAGAAATAATGCAGTTTGATACCACATTAAGTGCTGTAGTGCCATCCTATGAAATCCTGGGAGTTGTAGTTTTACAGAATCTTTCGCATTCTATGCCAAGAAGTGCTGGTGCCTCACCAAACTGCAAATCCCAGGATTCTGTAGGATGGAGCCATGGTATTTAAAGTGGTGTCAAACTGCATTATTTCTACAGTGAAGATCCACCCTGAGCGGGGCAATCTATCTGGGAATATGGAACCACACTGCCACTTTAAACATCAAGTAAAAGAATTACAGAAATTGGGCCAAAGTTTTGCAATGTAATTCTCTTGCATAGGCTGGCGAGATTGGGCCAAATTGTAGTCTACTGCTTGCTCTTGTAATGCAACTCCAAACAGCCAAACATAGGAAACAATGAAGAATTCTGGAAGCTGCAGAGCCACATGTTGCCTACCTGTGTTTAGAGGGAAGAAACTGAAAAGGTTAGAAATTCTGTGAACCTTCCCTCCTTAATTAATGAAACTTTGGGAGTGTTTCTGCCTTTTGAAACCTGATCATTAAAATGAGCTTTAAAATCTTGGGAAACCCACAGAACAATGAAGGAACAGAAAAAGGAATTGATTTTCCCTTTGCTTGGCCATTTCCAGATTCAGAAAAATAAGACATAACTCATCCAAACCAGATTTGTCTCTCACTGTGTGTGTATACACATGCCAGCACTGAAAAATTGCAGACGTTGGCAGAACCAAAGCATGTTAAATCCCAAATCTAATACTTTCGATGAAAGAGAGAAGCAGAGAGAGAAATGACAAAAGCAAACAGACCACTAACATTTGTTTCTTCAGGAGAAAGCGGACACTGCCAAGACAATAGCCTTTTGTCATCTGTTTTCCACGTTGGTTTTATGATTGCTGGAATTAAATCCTGCACTTGCCATTGATCCGATGTGCCAGGACTCTTCCTTGGTAATTTGCTGGTTTTCTTGATCTTCGTTCCTCCAGTGAACCAATTTCCTGACTCCCGCAGTGTTTCCAGTACTATCGAGGCCTCCCTGGCTCTAATTAAATCTTCTATTCTCTCTTTCCAAGTCACTTTCTCTCCAACAAGTTTATTTTCCTGCTCCTGTTTTTTGCTCCCCTTCTGTTTCATCCTCCCAGAGCTGATTCAAGGAAATGATCTGCTCTTCTGCTTATCTTGTCAGCTCACTCAATCTATTCTGTCTTCATTATATATGAAGCAACTAAGGGCTTATCCAGAAACAGGGGCAAAGTCTCTGGAAGGATCAAGACTTTTCATTTCTTTTTCTTTTGATTTTACTTCAGACAAAATTTTGGAAATTGGTTTTTACCAATTTCCACTGATCCTTTCTTAATTATTATCTAGGAGTTACAGTTGGCCCTTTATATCCATGGATTCAACCATCCACAGCTTGAAAATGTTTTTTAAAAAAATATAAATTTCATAAAGCAAACTTTGATTTTGATATTTTATATAAGGAACACCATGATGACGCAAGGAAGAAGCTGCTCTAGGCCATTGGTGCTGCAACCACATGGCTGTGCGAATGATCCGGAGGAGAAAGGAGCAGCATATAAAACAATAGTTAATAATACAAGATAGAATTAGATAAAAAATAAGCAGACAACAAATTAAAATGATCAAATATCAAATCAAATATCAGATACAATCAGATAAACAATCACACAATGCCTGGGAATGCTTTCCTGAACAATATAGTCTTCAACAGTTTTGAAACTAGTTAAAGAAGTGATGACCCTTGCTCCTGGGGGAAGGAGGTTCCAGGAGTGAGGGGCAGCAAGTGAGAAGGGACGAATCCGGGATGGGGCAGTGGAAATCTTAGGCTGGGAGAGCAGACCTTGACTACCAGAACAGAGGGTATGAATGGGAAGGTGAGGAGAAAGAAGGTTTGATAAATGAGGGGCCAGCCCATGTAGGGCTTTACAAGTCAACAACAGGAGCTTATACTGAATGTGGAAGGGGAAAGGAAGCCAGTGAAGGGATGATAATAGAGGAGAAACATGGTCAAACCGGTGAGTGGATGTAATAATGCGTGCAGCTGAATGCTGAACAGAAATTAAAGGACGGAGGTGAGAGAGAGGAAGCCCTGCCAGAAGGAGGTTACAATAATCTAATTGCGAGACCACCAGAGCATGGACCAGGGTCTTGGCAGTAGAGGCTGAGAGATATGAACGGATTTGAGCAATATTGTAGAGAAAGAATCTACAGAATCCAGGCTGTGGTCTGGATCTGGGGGATACATGACAGAGAAGAATAAAAAATAAAATCAAGACTACGGGCTTCCTGGACTGATGGAATAGAAATGTCATCAACAGAAACAAAGACAAATTTCCATTTTGATGATGGAGGAAATTGAGAACAAAATAAAGTTTGTAAAACATAAATATTTTGAAGGGGCAAATAAACCGGGAAGAATTTTGTCGTATATGTTGAAAAAAAGAAAAGGCAAGGAGAACAATAAATTCAATAAAAGAGGGGGATAGAATTGTATCAGATAAAAATAAAATTAAAAAGATCTTTTTAAGATACTTTTCAGAAATATTTAACGATACGGCTGAAAAGAAATTATTGATTGAGAGCTATTTGAAGGAGCAGCAAGTTAAAAAAATCTCTTGTGAGCAACAACAATTATTGAATGCCAAGATATCAATGCAGGAGTTATCAGATGCGATTCGCAGGTCAAAGAAGGGGAAGGCTCCCGGCCTTGATGGATTTACAAATGAATATTATAAAATTTTTGAGACTGAGTTAGCTCCCCCGCTACTGGATACAATGAATGAAATTTTGAATGATAAAACACCGCAAACATGGAATCAGGCTAATATAATATTAATTCCAAAGGAGAATAGGGAGAATTTGGAACCCAAAAATTATAGGCCTATCTCTTTGCTAAATTCTGACTATAAATTGCTGGCTTCAATTCTTGCAGAGAGACTGAAAAAATTTTTAACGATTTGGATTCATGAAGATCAAAATGGTTTCTTACCTAACAGAAGAATTAAAGATAATATTAGAAATGTACTAAATTTAATTGAGATACATGAAAAAAAATTTGACAAGAAATTAGCAATGATATTTATAGACGCAGAGAAGGCCTTTGATAATATTGGCTGGGATTTCATGTTTGCGGTGTTGAAAAAGATGGAGGTGGGGGACAATTTCCTTAATTGGATTATGAAGATTTACAGTAATCAAGAAGCATGTGTATCAATCAATGGGGAAAAAACAAGGATGTTTAAAGTATTGAAAGGGGTTAGACAAGGTTGTCCATTGGCGCCATTATTATTTATAATATCCCTAGAAATTATATTGAATAAAATCAGGAAGGATGATATAATTAAGGGTGTGTTGATTAAAAATCAAGAATATAAATTACGGGCCTATGCTGATGACGTTGTTTTGACAATTTCCAACATTCAAGAATGCGGTAACCATTTAATTAAAATATTGAAAGATTATGGCAAAGTCTCCGGATATAAAATTAATCAAATAAAAACAAATATGTTGACAATGAATATCCCCGACCAGGAAGTAAAAAATGTGGAAGAAATAACAGGATTTCAAAGGAAAAAACAAGTTAAATATTTAGGAATAATTCTATCCTCCAAAAATACGGAATTGTATCAAAATAACTATATAAGAGTTTGGAAAGAGATTAAACTAGACTTGAAAAGATGGCAACAGTTGCAAATTTCATGGCTAGGCAGGATTGCTGTTATAAAAATGGTAGTGCTCCCCAAAGTAATGTTTCTGTTCCAAAATATACCAATTATTATAAAAGACTTGATATTTAAAGAATGGGATAAGGACATTGGAAAGTTTATTTGGCAAGGTAAAAGATCCAGGATAAAATCAAAAGTCATGCAAGACAAAATTGAAAATGGTGGTTTGGGTATGCCCAATTTAAAATGGTATTATTATGCTTGTGCATTAGATTGGATTATGGATTGGTTTAAATTGGAGAATAAGAGAAATTTGATATTAGAAAATTATGGTTTGAAATTCGGCCTCCATGCATATGTAATATATGGAAAAGTAAAAATTGATAGGGAATTTAATAATCACCTCATTCGAAAAACATTGTTACGAATCTGGATGAAATATAAAGAGAAATGGTGCCCTAAAATTCCATTATGGACATCCCCTGCGGAAGCGTTTCTAAAAAGGGAAGTATATAATGAAAACAAGTGGATCATGTATAGTGACATGATTAAAGTAGAACAGGGTGAATATAAATTAAAGAACCAGGAGGAAATTTGTATGGAGGGATTTAGTTGTAATTGGTTTTCCTATCGTCAACTGAAAGAAAGATTTAAAGTAAATCAAAAAACAATAGAGATTGCCCCCGCCATTTCTGAATTGGAAAAAATGATTAGTGAGGAAGGTAAAATAAAAAGGATTTCGAAAATTTATAATTTAATTGTAAAGTTTGAATTGGAAAATGAGGTTATTAAAGAGTACATGATTAGATGGGCAAAAGACATAATACATAATATTCCTTTGGAACAGTGGGAAAGAACATGGAGGAAAAGAATTAAATATACATCTAATATAGAGATTAGGGAAAATTGTTATAAATCACTGTTTAGGTGGTATTTGTCCCCGAATAGATTATCTAAAATGTATAGTGGTATGAAGGACCAATGTTGGAAATGTCAAAATGAAGTAGGAACTTATTTCCATAGTTGGTGGTCATGTAAGAAAGTAAAAAAATTTTGGATTATGATTCATGAGGAAATTAAAAAAATAGGGAACTTTAATATACCTTTTGACCCAGTGATGTATCTACTTAACATAATAGAAAATCAGGAATTGGAACGTGAGAATGGTAAATTGTTGTTTTTGATGATTACAGCAGCAAGAATTGTCTATGCAAGAGTCTGGCGAAATGAAGAAATCCCAACGTTAGATGACTGGAAAACTAAATTAATGGAAATATATGAGATGGAGAAATTAGCATGCCTTTGTAATAATGAATCACTAGATGAGTTTTACTCAGTATGGAATAGTTGGATTATATATATGCAAAAAGAAAATGAGGGAAAAAGATATACTGTTTTGATGGACTAGTATCAAGGATTGGCATACTCACGTGGCAATTTAAGCTCTACAAAGTAATATGTAAATTAGAGGTAGATTATGTGATGATATAAAAATTATATTTGCGTTGAAAAATCAGGCTATAATATAGTTCGGGGGTTTGGAATTTAGAGTCCTGTAGTTGAAGGGTGGAGAAAGAGAAGTTGTGTTTAGTAGGAATATGTGGTGGGATAAGTTATGTTTGATATGTTGGTTATAACATAAAATGATTTAAGCGGTAATAGTAACGTATTATTGTAATTAGATACCAAGTGGGGTACACAGCTGGGTTGAGTTATAGAGGAATTAGTATTCATGGTTAATAATAAACAGATATTAAGAGTTTGTATTGATAAGGATGATTATGGTGAACAGATGAGTAGCTGAGGAAGTAGGAAAGATGATTGTATCGAAATAACTTTTGTGTTGTGTTGTATATTTTTTGTATTTTTATGTTTTATAATAAAAATTATTAAAAAATAAAAAATAAAAAAAAAAAAGAAATAGATGCGGACCAAAGCACATCTGGCTTGCCCAATAAAGCATATTGGAAAAAAAAAAAAAAAAAAAAAAAACAGAAACAGAAAAGGAGTATTAAAGAGTAGACTTAGGTGGTCTGTAAAGCTCCTTAGATAGTTCCAGTATAACACAAATAGACAGTCATGGAGGGGTACATTTTGTCTTGGGAAATCAGCGGTATCTATCTTGCAGGATTAATGCAGCTTGACACCACTTTAAATGCCATGGCTCAATGCTATAGAATTCTGGGATCTGTGGTTTTGAGAGATACTTAGTGAAGAGACTACTGAAAAGCATGTTGAAAAACAGAAAACAGTGAGGAAATAAGCTTCGTGTGCTCTGAGATGTTGTTGTTGACTGCCTCCAAATCATTTCCAACTTATGGCAATCCTAAGGCAAATCTATCATACAGTTTTCTTGGCAAATTTCAAAGGGAGTTGCCATTGCCAACCTTCGAGGCAGAAAGAGTGTGACTTGTCTACGGTCACCCAATGAGTTTTTATGTTTGAGTAGGGAACTGAACCCTGATCTCCAGATTCATAGTCTTAGTACAAACATAGGTTTCCATAGGATACAACC
This sequence comes from Sceloporus undulatus, assembly GCF_019175285.1. Classification (NCBI taxonomy): domain Eukaryota; kingdom Metazoa; phylum Chordata; class Lepidosauria; order Squamata; family Phrynosomatidae; genus Sceloporus; species Sceloporus undulatus. The sequence goes on along the minus strand of NC_056522.1, from coordinate 365,599,776 downwards.
ATAGTAGTTAAAGTGGAATCATAGCGCTATAATTGAGTGGTGTGAAATGGCTCTAAGTATGAAACTTCTCTGGTGAAAAATGCACAGTATCTAGTGCTGGATGGGGTTACATGCCCCTTGAAAAAGCTGGTCTGCAACTTGGGTGTCCTCCTAGATTCAACTTTGAGCCTGAAAGCTCAGGTTTCAGCAGTGGCCAGGAGTGCATTTCCACAATTAGCTTGTGTGCCAGCTGCGCCTTTTTCTTGACATGTCAGATCTGGCCTCTGTGACATATACCTTAGGTACTTCCCAGTTGGATTACTATAGCACAATCTACCTTTGAATCTACCTTTGAAGAGTTTTAAAAACTCTGATTTTAAAGTTCTGTGGGGAAAATCCTGGTCTGATCAGAATCTTTATAGTTTGGGACATACTGTATGCAAAATGTGTGCACTACTTGTTTTTATAGAAAACAGCATTTTTTGCTCAGGAAAGATTATTTTCTGTACATAAATGTAATACTTTTTCTGTGTATACATAGTATTTTCTCTGCAGAAATGCTGTTTTTTATGCTAAAATATTACATGCAAATCTTGCAGAGAAGGTGTCTCAAACGAGAATTAGATCAAATCTACACTTACCAGATGGGCCCTAGATTTTCCAGATTTGCAGCAATCCTGGGCTTGTCTACACTATTACTAAGGACAGTGGGCTTGAGATGGGGTGTTGCAGTCTGCTCATGTGCCTGTTCCTGTTGCACGTCAGAAGAACCCTCTAAAGAAGAATCCTTCCATCTCAAACCCATGGCCTAACACATTTGCTGTTCTCCTCCGAGAAATGCACCCTGAACTCTGGAAGCAGGCCTTGCCTGCTGCTCAAATTGAGTGACATCAGCAAGTCAGTTGTTAAAAAATATGCAAGTCTCAAGTAAAGTTGGGTCAGAGTTTCATTTTTGTCAAGTAAAGTCTAGGAGGTCAAGTCATCAAAGCAACGTGAGTCCGACTTGAGTCCGAGTCAATTGGCTCATTTCTACATCATTGAGAATTAAATCCCCATTTCTAATGAATCTGTGAATTTCTTGATCCCTTTGTATTGCCAGCAGGGTGAGTTTGTGGGAAAACATTCCACCTTGTTTCTCAAACTCTAGAAGTGACACCTTTACTTTCTGAAAAAAACGGCCCTATGCATACATTGGCCCTTACTCCTCAGTGCCATCAAACTGGATTTTGCTTTGGCTAAGGAATGACCAGCCAAGGGATGAAAGTTGGTATCTATTTAATTTCCCAAGGTTCTGTTGGAGATGGACATTTTACAGGAGCCTCATTAACAGCTGCCTGTGTCGAAGAACTTATTTGGTGCCATGGGATGCATTAGCAGCTGGAGCAGGGGTACTTAAGTTGCAGAGTGCGCAACATGGCAGTTTCAACATTATTCATCAGCTGCCACACCGCTGACTGGATTTGGCAGAGTGGCAGACTAAACAAGGAAGCTGGGGACCCTAAGCAAAGCCTGTTTGTCTTGCCTTTAGAATATGTATTCCTAGACTTCTATCAGTCTTTGTCTGATTTTGATTGATGGCTGACATTGAAATCAGAATTTCACTAAAAGAAAACACAAACCTAATGAAAAGAAAACAATGGCTGGAATCCTTTTGGTTAATCTCTACAATAGTAAACCCCCCAAATCAATTGTTGGATGCTGCATCAACATGTAGTTAAATCCCATAGATTCAGTGGCTCTGCTCCATTTGAGAGTAACAATAGAATTTAGGCCATTTTCTATCTAAGCCCTAAGCTTGACACTAAAATCTTGGCACGGGGGGGGGGGGGACACCATATTATATTCAGAATATAACTGATATCTCAGAGTAGCTGTGAAGTACTTTAAATGTAACAAAGGCTGCAAGCTGTTCTCATCCATAACCTTTCCCTATGCAACAATAGATGAGCAATTCTGTTCTGCACAATAACCTGTCCGGAAGGTTTTAATTGACCTTGCATTGTCTTAAAAACTAACAAGTGAAGCAAATACAAGTTTGCCAGCTCCCCCTTAGAAATTAGCCATGCATGCTTATTCAATTTCCAGACATTAGTAAAGCCTCAACTCCTAGGTTTATGAGGGAGATCAAACTCTATACTTCTCCACAGGATTTCATCAAAGTAATACATTTAGTTTTGTTTCTGTTGGAAAGAAAGATGATATTACAGAAAGACAAAGAAGTCAGAAGAGTTGTGGGTTTGCAAAAGGAAAGAAGCAGAATGAGTATTTTGTCCAAGGAGTGGTTTAAAGCGGGGGAGGCAGCATGACAGATGTTTGGACTACAGCTCCCACGTGCCCTGGCAAATGGCCATGGTGGCTTGATCTAGTGGAAGTCATAGCTCAAGAACAACTGGTCCAATTCTCTTGCATAGGCTGGCGAGGTATGGTGATTTAAATGCTGGACTAAGACAAGAGTGGGAATCATGTAGCACCAGATGTTAGTGAAGTACAACTCCCAGCATTCCCTAGCATGCTGGCTTGTGGATTATATATATATCCCAACACCAGTCTATGCTTTGAAAGGAAATTTTCCAAGCTCTGTCTGCAATAGGGAGGTTCAATTTAGATTAAAGGCTGTTGAGCGGCCTTAGAATTTGCCAAATACTTTTGGTGGAATCTTGTATAACCATTACATACTACACAGCACCATAACTGCTATGTAGTGGATTCTGGCCAGACCTCTTCTAGCCCCACTTATCAGTAAGCAGCTACTAGGATTGATATGAGTGCATTCCCTTCTTGATTGAGAAGTGTCTGACTTATGTTCCCACCCTCTCATGTGAATGCTCTCTGATGTGACAGGCAGAAAAAGGGCCCCTGTTGCAAATTCCCCTTGTGCAAAAGATCTCTTGTGTGAGAGGATGTGGGAACATCAGGCCACCACTTCTTCTTCTTTTTAGGAGAATGGGCCCCATCAGTCCCAGTGGCTGCTTACTGGTCAGTGGGGTTTGGTGAAATTCACAGTCCCTATGTAGCCCCTAAACTAGGGACTATGCATGGAATGTGAATATTTAGCAGTTATGAATGCATACCTGTAAGATGCATATTTGTAACTGTCCAGCAGGATTCCAGCCCTTCTTTCTTTCTTTCTTTCTCCATTCATTCATTCATTTATTAAAACAATATGTACATACCCTCCAACCATCTTGATTTGTCAGGGGCAGTTCTGATTAATCCTCTGTCATCTCACTTTTTCATCTGTTAAAATGTCCCCATTTTTCTCTTTTCCTCCCACTTTCCCCTTTTCTGTCCAACATCAGTTGATGCAAACTCAGTTCAAAGTGCCAAAGTAGTTTGCATTCAGGGAAAGGGGAAGACAGGATGCAACAGAATCTTGCCCTTTCCTCTAAACTGAGACAAAAGCAAAGTTCAGCAGCCTCTCCTAACTAGCATTAATAACTGTTTCGATTTTGACCACACTCTGATGTTGCTTGGCCTCACGTGTCCAAGTTTTCACCTGTAAAATGTTGGAGGGTATTGCATCCTATTGAAAGGCCTCAAAATCAACTACAATACAATCAGCTTAATTAATTGGCTCAAAACCTGTGATGCAATTTAACAAGTCAAAATATGTGAGCTACAGGTATCTCCCGTAACTTTGGGGTTGTCTATGGGTCAAATAAAATTTCCTTCCCCCATCCTTCCAGTGAGCAGTCCGGAAGACTCAGAACCCAATCCCCAGTTCTGGTGTGAACTGGCAGGATCTCCATCAGCCAGTTCAGCACTGAACCCTCCATATAGGTCCCCACTACACTATTTAAAAAACAAACAAAACATGGCTCTTCCAGTCCTCCAGAATGACAGCATCCCACTGTGCTGCCCACTGCCACATGTCACTCTCTCTGGGGACAGAATGAGGCACCCAGCCATGTAATCAAGGCTGGGTGCCTCATTTTTAGCCTCAGAGGGAGTGACATGTGATGACAGCAAGTGTCACAGCAGGACACATGTATAAAGCCTCCCAGTGTCACAACAGAGTGTCCAAGCTACACACTCTCTCTGAGGACAGAACGAGGCACCCATTCATCTGATCGAGGCTGGGTATTTTAGAGCCAGAATACTCTGAGCTGCTCCTGGAGGATTCTGGCCAGTGCAGACCCAACCTTCATCTCACACTTTAATATAGTACCCAATCAGCATAATATGACTGTAATATAAATAATTATATATTACACCTAAGTTGATTTATATTGACATTTTAGCCTGCTGTTACTTGTGAAATGGAGCAAACTAAAACCATTTTTTTTAAAAAAAAGTAACAACAAAAAACCCCTCCCTTTCTGTCAGTGTTACCTGCTTGTAAGCATAAAATCACCCAGATTTTTCCATTCATTTGGTTCATGCCCAAATACCAAGGAAACCCAATCCTCTCCTTCCTGCTTCTCCAAATGAGAAGTCACATCTGCAAAGGCTTTGCCTGGAGCAACTCCTGTTCTTCCCTGTGTTCCTATTTGAATGAGTGTCCTTTCATGTCCTAGGGTGGGTAGTTCCTTTTCAGGCTTGGTAGAAAAAAATGCTTGCAGCTACACTTAACCTTTATGAGTTGCCAGCCACAGCTCCAGGCCTTAAGGAATGCACAAGCTCTCCTTGGTTCTAATCAGCCACAAACATTCTAAGGAAGAAGTTAATTGGTGCAATCTGACCATTGTGTTCCATAATGAAATGGAAACATGTGCGTCAGGCAAGTTCATGGGCATTGCTTCCTCCCATCTTCAGAGCTGCCCGCCCAACATGAATGAAAACTGAACTGCCCACCAAAAATTTCTTTTAACTACACAGACGTCTTTGGATTTCCCAGCACACAGCAAGACACACTGCAGCAGCATTTTCTGGATTTCCCAACCCAGCTGTTATAAGTTCTAAACATTTCTGAGAGTCCATTTGTCTCTAATAAAACCTCCCACTGCCTCTGTACATGTGATTTCTCCCATCTGGTTGAAGAGGAAAGGGAGAACAGATTACTTGAAATACTAAAATATATCAAGGTTCATGATTGGACTACAGTCCTTTGCTTTCTGTGAGCTGACAATGACATCTTTGTGAAGTCGAAGGCTCCCATGGCTGGCATCCATAGTTCTAGAAGAGTTTATTCCTGATGTTGGTGATGCCAGCCACAGATGCTGGCAAAACGTCAAGAATAAACTCTTCTAGAACGTGGCCACATAGCCCAAAAAACCAACAAAAACTAATCACAACTTTGCTTGAGCGGGGATGCAATGGCATTTTTACACATGTTGTAAACTACTACGCCAAACACAGGTTACCAACCCCAAATGCATGGCAGCTCACAGGGATAAACCTGCAAGTTTCATGGTCCTGCCTACACTCACAAAATAATAAAGCAATCATGTTCATTGATGGTCACATTACATGGCTAGTGGTCTGTTTGACTAAGTCAGACATGTTACACAGCCTTGCTACCCTTAACAAAATGCTTGCAGAAGTGATTTTATTGTATCTTTCTGCATGACAGGCAGAAGCCCTTTGTGATCTCTTCCAGTTCTAGAATTCTAAGATCAAGGTCAATAAAGTTCCACCAGGCTAACAAGGGTGACCGTGGCAGCAGTGGAAGGGAAGGAAGCTTTAAAAGGCAACTTTTCCTTCAGGACCATCATCCTGCTGCTCCTACAGTCTGAAGACGCTGAGCCTCTATGACCCAGCAACATCAGGGACTGCTTGAAGGAAGAGGCCCCTCCCTCCTTTAACTGTCATCTCGGCCTCAGAGGGAGCGATCAGGCAGACCCAATAACATCAGGGGCTGCCTGAAGGAAGAGGCCCCTCCCTCCTCAACTGTCATCTCGGCCTCAGAGGGAGCGATCAGGCAGACCCAGCAACATCAGGGACTGCCTGAAGGACGAGACTTCTCCCTCCTTTAACTGTATTTTGTATTGTATTACGATTTTACTGTACACCGCTATGATCAGCGCGGAAGAGCGTCTAAGAAATAAAACGTAGTATTATTATTATTATTATTATTATTATTTTCTACCTCATGGTGACGCATGGAGGGATGACGGAACAGGGAAATATTGTTGGGTTCTGTGATAACATCTGTGAAACATCTATCGGAGTTGTACAGGGAAACGGGAGGTATGGCACTAACAGGGTGAGATACTGTCATAGAAGAAGGCGAGATTGATGCTTAATACCTATCCCTCCTTCCTGTCACACTGTTAACCCGAGAGAGCTGGAGAATATGCCTATCCATCCACAGAACCTGTCCCTGCTCTTATGTAATGCCAGGTCGGTGAAGAATAAAACCCACATAATATATGATCTTTTGTTAGATGAGGAAGCCGACCTGGCCTGTTTTACGGAAACCTGGTTGGGGGATGACAGTAGTGTCACCTGGGCACAAGCCCTCGCAGCTGGGTATACCGTTAGTGAGCAGGTAAGGGAAAGTGGGCGAGGAGGGGGGATTGCCGTGGTCCATAAAAATGATTTCACCTTGACCAGGATACCTATCCGTAGAACTGACCACATAGAGTGTATCTACCTTCGCCTGAAGGCTAGGGATATTCTAGGGATTCTGTTGGTTTACCGACCATCCTGTAGCTTAACAGACTCTTTAGCCGAGCTGACACAACTGGTCTCGGAGCTGGTGTTGGAGACCCCCAGGCTTATTGTCCTGGGGGACTTCAACATCCCCCTCAAGACCAGTTCTTCAGATCTCACTGGCGCAGCTCGGGAGTTCATGTTTGCCATAACTAACATGGGCCTATCCCAGATAGTCTCTGGGCTGACACACTGTGCAGGTCAAACCCTCGATGCGGTCTTTTGTATGGATCAGGAATATCCATAGGACATTCCGCTCTGTCATGGATGGATCATTTCCTGGTCAAGGTTGGACTGAAGGCGACTCTTCCCAATCTCCCCGAGGTTGGTGGACCTATTAGAATGGTCCACCCTCAAAGGCTAACGGAACCCAAAAAGTTCCAAGAAGCCCTAGAGGGTTTAATGGATGGCAACATCGGTAACTCTGTCAAAACCTTTGTGACTACCTGGAATAAAGATCTTTCCAAGGCTATCAACACAATCGCTCCACAGCGTCCTTTCCAGCCCACTCCGAATCGAAATCCTTGGTATACTGAAGATCTTAGAAGGATGAAGCGGGCTGGATAACGACTAGAGTGTCGCTGGCGGAAGACTCGACGTTTATCTGGCAAGACATGTCATAGGACTTTTCTCAAACCCTATTCAGTGGAAATAGCTGCAGCAAAGAAGTCCTTCTACTCTGCATCTATTGCGTCTGCAAAGTCCCATCCAGCAGAGCTAATCAAGGTGGTTAAGACGTTGACTCAAACTCCTTCCACCATGAATCCTCTTTTTCAATCTACGAGAGCCTGCTGTGACGCCTTTAACAACCACTTTGCAGATAAACCAGCTCCAAGCAGTCTTGGATGACATCGATTATCTCGATCCATTTCAAACTGGCTTCAGGTCAGGATACAGAGTGGAGACTGCCCTGATTGCCTTGGTCGATGGTCTCCATCTGTGCATTGACAGGGGAAGCATGGCCCTGTTGGTGCTCTTGGACATCTCAGCGGCCTTCGATACCATAGACCATGGTATCCTTCTGGAACGCCTGAGAGAGTTGGGAATCACTGGCTCTGCTTGCAATGGCTACGTTCCTACCTCTCGGGCAGATTCCAGATGGTGATCCTGGGGGACAGCTGCTCCTCTATGAGAGAGCTGACATCTGGTGTGCCTCGGGGCACCATTCTGTCCCCCATGCTGTTTAACATTTACATGAAGCGGCTGGGTGAGATCATCCAGAGACATGGGGTGGGGTGTTATCAGTACGCTGATGACATCCAAATTTATTTCTCTATGTCTCGGACTGTTTCAGTGACTAAGGAGGGCATCTCCCCACTGAATGACTGCCTGAAGTCGGTAATGGATTGGATGAGGGAAAATAGACTTAAGCTGAATCCAAATAAAACGGAGGTACTCGTGATAGGTAACCCCAATCTGGGTATGGAGATAAGTTCGCAAGTTCTAGTTGGGGTCACACTTCCCCTGAAAGACTGCGTCCGCATCTTGGGAGTGCTCCTGGATTTGTCGCTTCAACTGTCTTCTCAGATTGATGTGACAGCCAAGAGTGCCTATTATCAGCTTTGGCTGATTCATCAGTTGCGCCCCTACCTGGAGCAGTGGGACCTAGAAACGGTCATATATGCTCTAGTAACCTCTCATCTTGATTTCTGCAATGCACTCTACATGGGGCAACCTTTGTGCCACGTCCGGAAGCTCCAATTGATACAAAACATGGCAGCCAGACTGTTCGCCGGAAAATCCAAGTTTGACCATATTACACCTATTTTAAAATCATTACATTGGCTGCCTATTAGCTTCTGGGCACAGTACACGGTGTTGGTTATCATCTATAAAGCCCTACATGGCCTTGGTCCAGTCTACTTGAAGGAACGCCTCCTCCCATACAATCCTTCCCGCACACTCCGATCCTCCGGGAAAAACCTCTTACAATCTAGAAAGACCAGACTGGTGGTGACCTCCCAGAAATCCTTCTCTTTCACCGCTCCAAGAACTTGGAATGACCTGCCGGAAGAGATTCGCCAATTATCCTCACTTGAGGCTGTTAAAAAGGTGACAAAAAACCTTTCTCTTCTGGCAGGCCTTCGCCGATTGATAATGTCCAGAACAAATTGAATCCTCCTCCTTTTCTTATTTTTCTTATTTGTGGTTTGTTTTTTAAATTTGATGTATTGTTATGTACTTTTTAACCATGTTTTACTGTTTAATTTTATAGTTGGGAGGGAGGGTTGGGCAGGGGTCTTGTGGGGCTTGTTGTTTTTATTGTTGTATATTGTATTAACTTTGCTGTTACCCGCCTTGATTCTCAAAGCAGAAGAGGCGGGATATAAATAAATATTTATTATTATTATAGTTCACATTGGTGTCAGTAGAATCTGAGAAGATTTGCACCCATACATTCTTTGCAAGCTACTGCTACTTCCATCTTCCCTCAAACCAAGAACCTTATCGCACACATTATTTTCCCCATGATGGGAATGGGAAGGGGACTCTCAGAAAGGTACTAAAGGTGCAGAGAAAGGTACTAAAAGGATAGATCCTCAAAGCAAGCACACCAGACACAGATGGCATTTTAGCATTTATACTCTTAGGGAAATTAGCAAAGAAGCTACATCACAAGTAGTGGGTCATATAACTTGTACATGCATACAAGCTGTAACAAAGAACCTACATCATAAGCAGTGGGTCATATAACTTGCACATGAGTACAAATTGCCATCCCATAATAAGCCACAGAATAACACTCTATTAGCCAAGCTCTCTGCATCTGGGTGTGATTTTTAGTCTGCCAGTGAACTACTCACAACACTATATCACTGTCTGCACTGGCATTGGACAGCCCATACCAACCTGGCTCTGGAGCTGCCCTGACTTTCTTCTATTACAGTGGCCTCCATTCTGACACCAAGTGGCTGATCACATGCACATCTGCTGAGCCACTTGATGCATCCACCATGGATCACTTCAGTGAGGTCAGAAAAATGGTGCTTACCAATGATCACATGATTTGGTACTTCATTCTGGACTTCAGAGCAAGAAATTGGCAGCAGTGGCAGATGTGCCAGGTAGCAGACTGGGATGCATTTCAAACAGCTGCCTGGCATAGAACAGAGGGCTCCGGATCTTCTGGGAATATCCAGAGCAACTGGTGTGGTATTTTAATTCATTTTAAGAAAGGTACACCCCGGTTATGGTGGTGAATATGTTGAGAGCTGAAGGGAAGAAAACACCATAAAATGTTGGAAAAAGAGAAATGTATTCTGGTGTTTTTGTGGAACAACCCATTGTTAAGCCGTGCTGTTATTCAAAAAGGAATGTGAATTCTAGGAACTCTGGCTACAGAAAAAGAAAAACCGAAGAATCAGCTCGTGAAGCAGGGTTTTCCCAATATGCATCAGCAGGGCAAATAAAAGCCTTTTTTAACAACAGTGTGGCTTAACAACATTTTGTTCCACAAAAACACAAGAGTTCATCTCTCATTTTCCAGCTGAATAGGCTGGAAGTCATCTGTTCACACCAGAACCGGGGTTTGGGCCATGCGTAGTCTGGTCTTCTTGCCAAGAGGAGGAGGAGGGACATTTTATTTGGCCCCAGTCCTGGGTCTTAACACTCATGTTTCTAGAATTCCTCAATGAAGAGTGCTGACAGATCAAAGGTTCTTTGGTACGGATGTTGCAAGGAGGATAGATCCTAAGCACTTGATCCTAAGCACTCTTTAACATTAGCCCTCCCTCATATCTTTTCAGGCCCCTGCTTTTTCCATTGCTAATCCCTGTTTCTACTCTCCTTTTCTCCATTATACCTCCTTTTGTCCATGCTTCCAGTTTCTAGGCCAAGAGTGGGCACTTGTATGGGAGTCAAGAGCCTATTTCCCCCCAAACACCACAAGCGTTGCATGCACTCCCAGAACAAGCCCGAATAGCTCTGTTTGCAGTCCCTCTCAAAATGGCAACTGGAAGATGTCATATCATTGTCATTGTCATTTGGAGAGGGATTGCAGAGGTATATGAAGGCATTTTAGGGTAGTAGAGAGCTATGGGCTACCTGTGGAGGTAAAATGGGGATATTTTCAAATGTTTGCATGTGTTTCGGGGGCTTTCTCTAAAGAGGTTGGTGGGTATGGAGAGCTTTGAGGACTGGTAGTGAGTTTTGGGGGCCACAAAACTGAAGTCAAGGGGCCACATGCAGTCCACAGGCTGTACTATGTTCAACCCTATTCTAAGCAAATGGGGACCCATGCTTCTCTGACATCATATCATCTCAGCCAATTACACTGAGCTTCAGTAAACAGAATGTGCATTAGTGATTCTACTTGTAATGGTAGTCTAAATGTTTGTGCGGTGTGTGCTCTTTCAGAAGGAAGGGTGCAAATCCTTCAATAAATATAATTAAATTAAACAAACATAGCACAGATTATGAAATTGTCACTTAAGCTCTTTAATCCGTCCCATTTGATTTCTTAGACACAAACGCCAACTGGGAGGAATCATAACTGCTTGTCTGAGATAGTGGTTCCCATTGAAATTTAGATATTTTGACTTCATTTATGCTCTCAGAGGGAGGATCTAGCTCAGACTTTCATGATCATAATGGCACTGGACTAAATCCAAAAGGAAACTTTCTTAGACTGCACAAGCAATTTCTTACTTGCTTAGCCAGAAAGACTTTGAAAATTTTCCCTTGCAATTGCCCCTATGGGGCCAAAAAAAGACATTATTTTTTATAAAAGGCACATATAAATGGTTGCTACCACTTATATGTCTGTAAAGCGTCTAACACAGAGGTCTGAGCCCATCTTCTTTTCTCTCCTCATCATTTGCGCATAATACACATTCTGTCCCTCTTCTTCCCATGTTGCAGGCACTTATCTCCATTAGTTCGTTGATTACATGGCAGATCATGGCAGGAATGGATGAAATGTGCACCACAGAAAGGGATAAAGCACTTTATTTCTTCATGAACCTCATAGCTCATTTTGATTTGGCAGGCGACACAGCCTAAGACAATGCATGCGATCAGGTGATGGGGTGTTGAACACCAGGGAATGAATCAGAAGAGGTGAGGTCATTTGGAGAGACTGCAAGGAGATGTAAATGATGTCATCAGCAGGGCTGGCATCTTCAGGTAGTTGCTGGAGTTCTTCCATCAGTCTCTAAATGCCTGATGTGTTTCTATCTCTGTCTGTCTCGTTCTCTGTATCTATCTCTGGCTGAATACCCACAAATTACACCTTAGTTTGGAACTGTGGAGTCTAAGCCATACAGCTCCCAAACCTTAAATAAGATCTGGGCTGTTTACATGATGCCTGGACCGAATTCAGGGTTTCCACCTCTAATCTGCATTTACTAATTTCTTTGTGGTGATAGATGCCTTGATTTGAGTGGTCCTGAGCTGCCCACCACTGCTATTGCTCTGAGGTCAGAATGAGGCACCCGGTACACAGCTGGGTACTTAGTTGTGGCCTCAGAGAAATGTACCCACAGCGGGATGATGGCAATGGGTGGCTCAGGACCATCTGAGTGAAGGCAGAGATGTCACTGCAAAGCAGGTAAAGGGCGAATTTCAGGCCAGAATACTCTGAGGACACCCTGGAGTATTCTGGAAGACATCCAGAGGGTGGAAAAAACAACTAAGGAATCCACTATTTTAGATCTGATCCTAACCAATAGTGATGATCCGGTTAATGGGATAGAAATAGCAGGTTTCTTAGGTGGGAGTGACCATGTTCTCCTGGAGTTTGTTATACAGCAGAAAGAGGAAATCAGAAATAGTCAGACATGCTTTCTCTTAGTTTTCCTGACCATGACAAGAAAGCTGATTTTAGTAAATTTAGGCAAATACTGGTGGTAATGCCATGGTCAGGAATACTAATAAAGAAGGAGATTCGTGAGGGATGGGAGTTTCTTAAAAGTGAGACATTTGAAGGCAAAATTTCAAGCAGTTCAAATGAGGAGGGAAAATGGGAGGTGTCTAAAGAAACCAGGATGAATGTCTAAAGAGCTTTCAGTTGTGTTAGGACTCAAAGGAATATGTACAAGAAATGGAAAAAGGGGAGCACTAAGAGCACTAATGAGGATGCCAAAAATACTGTATTTTTGGAGTGTCAGGCAATCACACCCCAATCAAATGACACCTAAAATCTAAAGGAGTGATCTCTTGCAAATGCAGCTGGTGCCTCTTGTACCCACTCAAAGTAGGGCAGTGTGTTATTTTTTTGTTAACTGCTTCAAGTTTATGGTGACACTGTAAATGAGACACCTCCAAGACCCTCTGTTCTCAACCACTCTGCTGTCCTGGAGGTTCAGGCCTGTGACCTTCCTGATAGGGTCTAGCCATCTAGCAGACATTCTTCCTCTCTTTCTACTACCTTCTACCTTTCCTAGCTTTATGGCCTTTCTGAATGAGTCATGCCTTTTCATGAGGTGGCCAAAGTACAACATCCTCAATGTAATCATCCTGGATTCCAGGGAAAATTCAGGTTTGATCTGTTCTAGGATTCATTTTTTTTGTATTTTGACCATCTACAGTATCCTCAGCATCCTTCTCCAGCAACAAATCTTAAATGAGTTGATTTTCTTTCTATCCACTTTCTTCATTGTCCAGCTCTTACATCCATACAATGGCAATGGGAAATACAATGGTTTGGATGATTCTAACTTTAGTGTTCAGTTATATATCTTTAGGATCTTGTCTAGCTCTTTCATGGATGCCGTTCCCATTCCTAATCTTCTTCTGATTTCTTGGCTGAACTCTCCATTCTGAGCAATGTTTCATCCGGAGTATAGTATCATCCTGCTTGGCGTAGCAATGGTAAAATTCCTCCCTTAGAAATAGCTGCTAGCTTGCCATCATGATAGTTCCAAGGGTTTCAGGGAATCCCATCAGATTTGAGATATCACACAAGATCCTCCTCTCACAAGGCTTGAGGCCAGTTTTGTATAAGTCTGCCCTTTTCACGCTTGGCAGTTTTGATTGTCCCATATTGCTGATTTGAAAACCTAGCTAGCCTATAGAGGAATTTAAACTGTTTAATTTCTTAGACTAAGTCTACAAAAGCTTATGCTACAACTTCTTTTGTATAGTTAGTCTCAAAAGTACTACAAGATCCCTTTGCATACCCCAGATTTACATGGCTATGTCTCTGAATTCTACTCCCATGGGTAGAACATATAACTGGCAGAAAGTGGAGAATCAGCACAAAGATATAAGCCCGTCATCTTCCATAATAATTTGTTCCACCCTTAGTGATTATTTTTATTGATTGCAACAAACAGTGCAAGAGCATCTGAATTAGAACAGGCCAGCACCCTCCCATCAAACAGGAGGCTAAGCTTCTAGCACACCATAAGCTGGGTTTTTATTAGATTCATTTGAAGAACCTATTAATTTCCAAGTAAATGAAGAACATTTTTAATCATTGCATGGGAACCACTTAGCACATTAACTCATCCTTCTGAAGTCATTTGCTTTACTGTGCCCTTAGTTTGCTTAATCCATAACTGGTCAATAGTATATTAATATTACAGTCTCATTTTAGATCTAAGCATGTCTGAACCTATTAAACTGTCACCCTGGATTTACTTACAGGGAAAAATTATCTGCCCTCCAAGATGGAGAGAGAGAGAGAGAAGGGGGGGGGGGGAGAGAAGTATTAAAGAGAATTGAACACTAATGAAATTAATCACAATCATCATAAGTACTTCCAATTTGCTGTCACCCAGTGGAAGATGGTGTGGCAGGGAGAATGCCCTGCTCAGTTGTTAAGGCTAGGATAATACATTAACTTCCATTTTTGTCCACCACATTTAACTATAATGAGAAGATAAAGGCCTGAACCCACTTGGTGTCTTCCATATTTGCAGGTTCCTCTATGGAAACAGTTTTACATTTCTGTGCAATGTGGAATGTCTCCCGTTCAAAGCAGATTTGCACATGTACTGTCATTCTACAGACAGATGTGCATGTACTGCACATGCAATACATGTTCAGCTATATACCTGGTTGCACATTCTTGTACACATTCAGTTTTTAGTATTGCCATTCCAAAACCATAATTGTGTAGCACAATATGCTATTCCATATGCCACACAACCTAAGTGTAGGATGTCAACCACAACTCTTTGGATTCGTTGGATGGAATTCAAGAGTGCCCTTCCACCAGTGCTGCTGGACTGCTTTTATAGGAACTTGGCCTTCTTGTGAAAGAGATGGAGGGTAACTTGTGAAGAAGCAGTTATGATCAAAACAAAGAAGAATTGGAAACTTTTGATAATTTTGGAATTTTTATAATTTTGATAAATTCCAGAGACTATCTTTTTTGACCTGATCTTGATAGCTAACTATGGTTGCATCCACACGGCAGAAATAATCCAGTTTGACAACACTTTAGATGCCATGGCTCCATGGCACAATAAACTACAATTCCCAAATTTCCATAGCATGGAGCCATAGCAGCTAAAGTGGTGTTGAATTGGATTATTTCTGCTATGTGGATGCAGCCTATGCCACTGCATGATGCTGACTGCCAGTTCTGTTTAATTATTCATTTTTAGTAGCTCTCATGGCAAGTTCTGAAGGGGGGGGGGGAGCCTAGAAAGCAATAATAATCAAAGGCATGCTGGAGCAGATTAAAATTGGGAGATGGCTGAAAACAAATTCAACAGCATTTGACATTTTAGAAATATTTGCTCAATCCTTTCTGTAACTGTCTTGACTTCCCTTTTTCTTCTCTCCTTTTTTACTTTGCAGGAGTGCTTGAGGGGGCTTGTGTGATGATGAGTAAATTAAATTTAAATGAAGGTTAAAAATACATCTTGAGGAGAAATGGCTCAATTGAAACCATCTCATTATTTGGGCAAAGCTGTTCCCTTGTAATTAAATGTATATAGAAACATGCCTCTTTTTTATTATTAAGTAAATATAAAGGAAAGATGTTTATCACGGGGAAAAATTACCTCCCATTACCTCCCTGGGGATCTTGGAGACAGAAGAATTGCATTTCTTGCATCTGTGGTGGTAAAAATAAAGTTCATTATCAAAGATCAAGCAAAGTAGAAGAATGCTAATGGGCAGAGCCTGGTTTGGGGTTGTTTTTGAGTAGTAGTAGTAGTAGTTAGTAGTAGTAGTAGTAGTTCCTGCTGCTGCTGCAGTTGTTGTTATCATTATTAGTATTATTTTGGGCCAGTATTCTATGTATACTTAACTAAGTAAAGGATATAGAATATTGGCTATTATTATTATTATTATTATTATTATTATTATTATTATTAACCATAATTAATGGTACACAGTTTATTTCCTAAAGCACTTGAATATGAATGCTGGATATGAGCTATGGGTCCAAAAAAAGAGTGGAAAACAAACAAGCAAACAAACAAAACATATGCAGGCACAATGGGCAAAGTGGATCCATGTGCAAGGCCAATATCCATCCATATTAATATGTATCAATGAGGAATGACACCACATATATAATTCTGCATCTTCAAACTCAGCTCAGACATCCCACATCAGACAAAAAAGTTCAAGTCTTTCCATAGGGCAATTTACAGATGTGCAAGACACAAGGATTCCAGCCCTTATCTTGGGGAGTGCATGAACAATTTCAATGGCTCAATGGTTTGTATCAGATATAACCCATGGACAACATGTATCCCCCACTGGTTTTTAAATCACACGTATCTGCAAACCATTGAATTTTTGAGCTAAATAACCTAAAATGTTCAGGCTTAATCGCACTGCCACATACACGACTTGACTTAATAAAAACGCACAACATAAAACATTAGTCTTATTTTTATTATCTGCAGCAAGATCTGTAATTAGTATGAAATGGAACAATTTAAAGGGTGTAAAATGTTGGTGGAATAATGTATGGACAGCATTTTAATGGAAAAAAATAACAAATATGGCCAAAATAGAACAGAAAGCACATGTAGTGGAGATATATTTTGGATAACAGAGAAGAACATCAACATAACCTGCTGAAAAGAAAGCAAAAAAACCACAAAATTGGAATGACATTCTTTCTTTATATGGCTAGTAGGGATGGCAATTCT
Organism: Sceloporus undulatus; assembly: GCF_019175285.1. Classification (NCBI taxonomy): domain Eukaryota; kingdom Metazoa; phylum Chordata; class Lepidosauria; order Squamata; family Phrynosomatidae; genus Sceloporus; species Sceloporus undulatus. Next base: position 365,583,145 of record NC_056522.1, on the reverse strand, counting down.
TTGTTAATTTTGTTCTCAAAGGAAGCAAGAGTATTCACAGTTCAGGACTAATTGTGCACAAAGTTCACAGATAGCTTTTATTTTTATATATTTATTTATTTTTGCACAGCAAGCAGAACTTTCTAAGCAGAAAAGAATATGTCTATGCATAAATATATATATTTCTCTGCCAAAAAAATGTTTTCGGGGGGAGGGGAGGCTTGCAAATTTTGCACAGAATAAATTTCATCAGTCTAGGATTCTCCTGATCAGGGTTTCCTAATACAATGGAATAAAATTTTCCAATCATTTATAAAAAAAATATTTTCAAATATTCCTTCTATCCATAATGGATAATATGGCTATAGGCTTACGTCTGTACTTTAACTAGTATTATGTTTCAGTTTTGTTCCTGTCAAAAAAAGATATGTAAATTTATAGTAAAAAAAAAAGAAGCTGTGCATTAACATACCTTGTTTTAAAGGGAAATTGCAGGGTTTTTCACATTGTGCCAACCACATTCAGTGGTGCAGCAAAAGTCTCAGCATTGAAGCATTGGCAGTAGGACACAGTGCAGACTCTGGTGGCTTCATAGTGAGTCAGTGTGCCCTCTCTGCCAAAGTTATTCATCTCTCTTTTATATAATTAAACAGTCATTACTAGTTTCTTGATCAACTGCATCCATGCAAGCATACAAGACATCTGCTAGGCCCAGAGGGGAACAGTTGGGGGAAAAGACTGTGCTCTATAAACATTAAGTGGTGAGCAAGACATCTTCAAAGCAAGGGTGAAATGGGAGACTGTTCATCATTCTGCCTAACAGTTCTTTATTTAGATTCTGTTTGCAATCATAGAATCTGAGGGTTAAAAAAAACCTTTACCTCTGTTGCCTGGAATCTTGTTGGAGAATTACATCCTTGTAAGTTGACTCAGTGGTATCCCTGTGGTTGGTGTCACCCAGTGCAAAGGTGGGCACTGGGGAGGTGGACTGCCCTGCCACCCTTCCTTCCTCCCAATGCCTTGCTTGCCTGCCCCCAGTCGGCCTGCCACTGCCCAACAAGACTGCTGTTGGGGTGAGGGTGGTGCTGCAGCCTCTGAATGGCTGTTCAAGGTCCAATGCAGTTGCTCAGGGAAGAAGCCGTGCCGGATCCCAAACAAAAGATGCTTCCTCATGAGGGTCATTTAGGATCTGGCATGGCTACTCAGAGAAGCAGTTGCGCTGGGCCCTAAATGAAAAGCACTGCTCCCCCAGCACATGCTGATTGGACAGGCAATGCTGTGGGCTCCAGAGGGCAATTTAGGGTCTTATGCAGCTGCTCGGCAAGCGAGAAAGGGATGTGGTGCCCTTTCTTGCTTGTCCAGCAGCTATGCCAGCTTCACAGGTTATACCACCCCACCAGGGGTGTGAATTAGAACTGGGCAATGCTGTATTGACCATATTCAGCAGAGGACTGCTCTTACCTTACTACATAGCAAAGTTGTCAAAGGGACTGTTGCACTATGGAATTGATACAGAATGGTATGTGTTTCACATCAGTTCCAATGTGCATCTGGCACTAATGCACACCAGATACTCTTGTTGATGCCCTGTTATACATCTTTGCAATTCACTAAAGGGGTTGCTTAGTGTTTCTGCTATATGGCTAAGTATCCCTAAATGGCGTAACATTGATGGTGTCAGACTTACCCCTTCTTGGTCCCTCTGCCATGTTAAAGATAGGCCTGCTTAGCCATGTTGGGAGAATAAATGTGTGTAAGGAGTGATGAGAAGCTTCATGGGATTGTTGTGTACAAACCCAGGTCATATAACTGCCTGGCACTGGGTGGCAGAGGAATGTGGAAGGGAGGAGGGAGGTGAATCCAAAGTGGATATAGAAGTGAAACTTAGCTTGTTAACTCAGACCTGACAAAGGGGTACTGATCTTTCCAATAAACTCTTGGCTAAGAGTCTGACAAATGACAATAAAAGAAAGCATAACTCTGTGATGACCACATGTGCAAGTTCCTTGATAAGCAAAAATACAAACTTTTGTTATTATTATGGATTATTATCTAGACCAGCAGGCCCCAAATTTTTTCAGGCCACCACCCCCTTTCCTTTTGGGTGACAACTTTGGTGCCCCCAATGTCAACTTGTTGATAATAGGTCTACTGTTCTATGGCAAATTTAAAACAGCCAATCTTAATCGCTGCACCCTCGACACCCCGTCACCCACAGAGCAGCAACGAAGCAACTGGCTGGGCAGTAACTGAGAAGCCTCTCATCCATTCCAGCCTTGTGGCAAAGGCCAGTGCAGTCAAGAAGCTTCTTGGTCACTGCTTGGCTGCTGCACCCAACATGATCAACTGCTAAAGGAGAAGCTTCTCCTTGGTAAGAAAGGTCTCTCAGTCCTTCATCAGGGTGGAGAGGGGTGCAACCGATGTGTGTATAGTTTCTTGTGTGTGTGTGTGGTTTATAGGTGGTTTACAGAGGGCATGTGCTGTGGACTGGGCAAGGAAAGGGAAATATTTTAACTACAAGTGCTGCTCCATGGTGAAGGGCTCTTTCCAAGAATAACCCTAGATATTTCTCCCCCTTCTTCCCAAGAGACATGACATCCAAACACAGCTTCAAGTCTCTCTCTCTCTCTCTCTCTCTCTCTCTCTCACACACACACACACACACACACACACACACACACACTCTACTTCTGTTTCCTCTCTCAGTCTGCCTGATGAAAGAAAGCAGGAGCAGAAGCACAGCTCCAGCCCTCCAGCTCACCGAGCTTAAGCAGAGTCTCAACTTTGAAAGCTCCTTTTTGCTACTACTTCTTCCACACATCCACATGCTCCAATTCCTTGCTCCAGTCTGTCTGTCCCAAAAATGGTGCTGCTGCAAGCCACAGAAATAATGTCCTGTACCTAAGCTTTGCAAGAGTTTCCTGCCACTGCTAGTGAAAGATGCAGCTAAGAGAGTTAGCTCATGTGGGCAGGTGAAGAGTGGGAGACACCACCACATGAAGTGAGGCTTTGTGGTGGTTTTAAGGGACCCTGAAAAGAAATTTCATGCAACCCTCATCCCCACCATGGTCCCAAAGGTTCCCTTTGTCTTTCTTGTGCACCAATACTTTCCCTCACCGCCCTCCTGGATCTTTTCACTGCCCCCGAGGACTCTGTCACCAGCATACTGTAGGTACATGATGTAGGGAATGCAGAGGCTTCTCAAAGGGAGGAAACCTCACACTGATATTTGGTGGAATGAGCATAGCAAAAATGTGACCTGAAACTATGGGCCAAGATCCTATATTGGGATTTCATAGCATAGCATACAGTGTTGTATATGATAGAAAATGATGTAGAGGAGGAAGCAGCAATATGAAGGGAAAGAGAGATCAGTCCTCAACAAAATCTGGCAAAAATGGAAACATGGACTAGAATGTGGATAAAAATAATACAGGGGGTGGTGGGGGAGATTCCACCTGAACATTAGAAATAATTTCTTGACTTTAAGAGTGGTTCACCAATGGAATAAATTGCTGCAGAGCATGATGGACTTTGCTTCTTTGGACAATGCATGGTTGTCTTTAAATAATGCTTCAGTTGTATAATCCTGCATGGCAGGGGGTTGGAATATTTGGCCTCTGTGATCTCTTCCTACTCTGTAATTCCATAATACTATGATTCCATATAGAAAGGTAGACCTTTCTTAGTTTGTTAACTACAAGTTACCTCACTGCTTTTGAGCCTGACTGTTTAGAAATCATTGAAACGATCTCTCTAGGACTGATATAGACAACCTGGTGTTTTCCAGATGTTTTGGAGCACAACTCCCATACTTCTCACTCTGACTGGTTCTAAAGCAGTGGCTTCTGCAAAATGTCCTGTGTACAGTTTAGTGTCCCTTGTATTTTTAATAAGGGTTATTATGAATGGGCAGGGGCTGATGGGAGTTGTAGTTCAAAACATGTGAGAAATGCCAAGTTGCTTATCCTAGAGTTAATGTCTAAAGCAATGGCTTCTGAAAAGATAATAAACCTGTAGTTTTTGATCTCCACTGTTTTTCACAGAATGTAGAATGGGTTTTACAGCAATGAACAGATGTAATAGAAATTTTGAATTCTATGAATACTGAGGGTACGGAGAAAGAACCCCTTATACATTATCTTTCTCTGCTTTCACAGTCATGTGGGATTTGAGTTTTCATGTCTGTCAAGCACTCCTGATTTCAGTTGACACCAATATTTGATAAGATAATGGCAGCCTATGCCTTAAATGTTCTCCGAAATTTTCCCATTGTGAATGTGTAGAGCTCTTTAGCAAATCTGCCTTTAAAAATGCAACTACTGTACCTTATTCAAATCTTGATGTCAAGAAAAGCAGATTTCGATTTTCCACAAAGCTAGATTCACCCCTCCTATATATATAAGCCTATTTTTCAGGCAGACTGTGGCTACCTATGTAAAAATGTGGGCTAGAATTCAATAGGGGACTTACGTGTTTGTAGACCTATGTGTGCAGTAAATAGAACTAAGCAGTTTTGCAATATCTGTATTCACCCTGGATCTGCTGTGACATTACTACACATGAGTGCCCATTTCACAATGGTGGAGTGACTGATACACAATAAGCACATCCAGACAGCAGTGTGAATGTGCTGGAGTGAAACAGGCGTACCCGATGCCCATCCAAAGAACCCAGTATGTGTCACAAGTGCCTAGTGCTCACTAAGAACACCTGATGTGCATTAGAAACACCCAATGCACATTGGAATACACTTGCTGGTGACTGGGTGAGCATCATTACAATCCACTAACAGGATTTTGTTGTGTCTCTGCAATGTAGCTAATGATTTGTAATGTTATGCAATGACAATGACACTGATTCTCAGCCTAGTTTTTTATTTACCTGAGCAGGCCTACCTATATTTAATGATACCCACTTCCGAATAGACATGAATAGCATTGTGTTGGAAAGTTGTCATCATGGGATAGCGGGATACAAATTATTATTAATATTATTATTATCATCATCAGTGGAAGTGCCAGGGACCAGTTTGTTGTCCTCGAGTGCCATTGTGGGTCTGCAATTTCACTGAAAATTGTTGTTATTATGTACCTTCAAGGTGATTCCAACTTATTACACCCCAGTCATAGCTGTCCAACATTTCACAGAGAAAAACCAGTACACATCAGGGTGATGTCAAAAAGGATATGTCCAGGCAAGAATAGAGTATTAATGAGGATAAACACACAAAACTCGTTTTAAGCATAGATCATGGAATTCAAGTTCTGAATTTAGGGAACTACACCCCCTCCTCTTCTGAACCTTCTGCTGAATTGAGTGCAAACTACTTTTGTACTTTGAACTCAGTTTGCAACAATTGAATAATAATTGACTAAAAGGGGGAAATGGGGAAAAGAGATAGAAACTGGGACATTTTAAAAACAGCCAAGAGAGTGAGATAGCCAAGGGGTAAAAAAAAACCAGAATTCCCCCCCCCCAAAAAAAAAGAATTGCCAATGGGAGCAAGTGAAATTGACAGACTGACTCATTCTCAGATGCAAGAGATGAATATTGCAATAGTGGCTTTAATTTGAGTTCAAATAAAAAATAGCCCACCATAGTAGGGGAAAACATGAGCTGATGACCTACATTCTCTCTGATGACATTCTTCTCTCCAGTTGTTCATAACTTTAAAGCTTCCAGTCTCCACTTTTTATGGGTCTTCGTCTTCAAACTAGAATTTGACTAGACAACCCTCCATATAAAGGAAGCCTTCAAATATAGAACTATCCTCTATAAACTGGACACCCGCTGAAGCCTCCCCTTCTGTCTGAACTGGTGCAGCTTTTTTTTAACCTCTGCAGTATCACCTGGGCCTTAATTTGTGCTATGGAATTAAATTCACAATAGTAGCAATCCAGCCTTAGCTTAATGGTTCCTGCACAAACAGCTGTATCTCCCATGTGTCAATAGTACACAGCAAATCTGTTTGAAATAGCTTTTGTTAGCTGTCTGCTTAAACAAGGGCTGGTGAATGTCTCCTGGTAAATACTGGAAGATTTCAAATATATGAAAATTAGAGACATGCTTCTCCTACGCTACCCACTTGTTTGTTTATTTGACTGGGAACAGCATATGAGAAAAGGTTTTACTCCAACTGTAATGATTTTTGGAAACCACAAAATGGAAAGGACAGATTACTCCCTCCTCCCCTAGGATTGTCAACATTTGCCAGACAAAATATTTTAAGTTAAATATGCTCGCATGTCCCGCAAGGAATTCCATCATGAATTTCATTGTTTTCAGACTAGAACAACAGATTATCAATTGGGAATCCCTTTGTTTTATTGGATTTTGCTGTGTCTTGTTTGCACTGCCATATAATGGTCATGATACATGCATGTTCATTCATGGCTTTTCACCACCTATCATGGAAAAGCAACTGGTCTCAGCCTGGGGTGTATCCACACTGTATAAATAATGCAGTTTTACACACTTTTAAGTGTTGTAACTCCATCCTAGGGAATCCTGTGATTTGTAGTTTTACAAGGTCTTTAGCCTTCCTGCTGTTCTCCACAAAACTATAAATTCCAGGATTCTGTAGGGAGTAGCCATGGCAGTTAAGGTGGAAACTGTATTATTTCTACGATGTGGATACACCCTAAATTACAGAGGAAGACATGAAGATGAGCTCTTAAATGGAGTACAGCCACCTTTCCCTTTCACAGGAGCCCAGAACAACCAGATCTTTATGGTCTGAATGGTCACCTCACTCCCAGGACTTGACAGCTCCCAGGCAACATAAGGATTTGGGATGGAGTGCAAAGACAAGCCCGCTCTTTGTTGTTGTGTGCCTTCAAGTCATTTTGAATTATGGTGACCCTAAGGCAAACATATCATGGGGTTTTCCTGGCAAGTTTCTTCAGAGGGGGTTTTCCATAGCCATCCTCTGGTGCTGAGAAAGTGTGACTTGGCCAAGGTCATCCAGTGGATTTACATGGTCTAAACAGGACTCAAACCCTGGTCTCCAGAGTCATAGTCCAAAACTCAAGCCAGTATACTACACTGGCTCTCCATAGCACAATTAATGCATAACACCTTATTAAATTGCTCAGACATTAAATAAATAAATAAATAAAGTATTGTATTCAGCTCAAGGAGAATAGATCACAAACAGTGTGCATCATGCTTCAGAAATGCACCGCAACAAGCACATGCACCTGTTTTTGTCAGTAAGGATCCCAAACACATAAGCAGGAATAGCCATGAAATAAAAAAAGTACTGTTTTAAAAACATGTGAGATTCATGTTTTTTATAATTAAACTCTAGTGCTGCATAGAGCAGTGTAGTCGAGAAGGAGACCAGCCTCAAACTAATAGTGCTTAATCCTTTTGAACAAGTTGTATTAGTTTTTTAAACACAAGGCTCAAAGGGAGAAGAAAGGTAGATGTGAGGACAATCAATCTATGCGATCTACATACAGAATTCTGTTAAATGGATATAGATTTCCTTCAACCCTATTCTGTCCAAATTTATCTTTAAATTGGAATTATCAGGATGTAAAGCAACCAACAGCTATATTGAATGAAGCCTGATGTGATAGTTACTTCTGTCAATAATGCTAATAATACACATAACTAGATTTGGGCTAGGACAATTGGTCAGTTTTTCTTTCTACTCTTCACAATCCCTTTGTCCTGAACAAACTGAACAAAATTATTTGACCATTGCACAGGCAACAGGACCTTTAAAATGTTCATCAGATTATGGTGCAAACCATGCAAATGTCAGAGAAGTTTGTTCAGTTTGTTCCAGACCAGCTGTTTTTGCAGGGACTATAATGGAGATTATTGCATTGTATTTAAAGTGATTTATCCCTGACAGTATACAGTCACATTTAATTTTAAAAGTGAGTGTTATCGCACGCACCCACAGTGGGGCAAGTGCAACCCATATGCAGCCCAGATCCCAGCCACACCTATCCTGCAGCTTTTCAAAAATTGCAAGCTTCTGTTTTTGAAAAGCCCCTAGATAAGCACAGTTGGGATCCAGGCTGCATACAGGTTGCACTTGCCCCGCTGCGGTTGCATACAATAATACCCACTTTTAAAATTAAATGTGACTGTATCCTGTTGGGGATAAGTTGTTTTAAATACAATGCAATACTTTCCAATGTGTATCCTTTCATAAGTCAGTAAAATGAGTACCCGTCTTATTGGGGGCAATTGGCTTACACACTGTAAACTGCTTAAGTGTCCTGGACTGCAGCCAGCACACCCAAACAATGTCGATAAGAATGGCTTAGCAGAGCAATTGGAAGCAGTGCAAAAACCTTGCAAGGAGTGAGTGTTAGAGAGCAATCCGAAAGCCAAAGCCAAAGTCAGGAGAACAGAAGTCAGAGTAGTCAGTCCAGTCCAGGATCAGGACAGCCAGAAGGTAACAAGAGTCCAGTCCGTTCCAAAGTCAAGGCAACAAGGAGTCAGGATACACGAAGCCAGTGCCGGCAGCAATCACACCAAAGAATCATGCAATAAACTCTGGCACTGAGTTGATGTCTCTCTGCTCCTTAAGTAAGAGAAACTCTCCCCTGTGCCACCTGAGGCTGATTTGCTAATTGCCTCTCTGCAATCCTCCTGGATCTATGCCTGCAAGCACTCTCAGCCCTTCTTTGCTTAAAGGAAGGCACATCCAGGCATGATTCCTCCCCAGAGTCACCACTAGGCTGTTGCACCACAAGAGGAATCTCACCAGCACTAGGACCTGGCTGAGCCTCCTCCTCTGGGACTGGGAGATCACAGCTGGGACCTGGCAGAGCAGGATTAGCACCTGATGTAGCCTCAATTAGCTCTTGCTCTGGAGGAGGCCCATCCTCCTCCTCCTCATCCTCCAAGACCTGCTCTTGGCTGGTCATGACATTAAGGAGTATTAGTTCATGCTCAGACATAAAACTCACTGGGTAACCTTGGGCAGGTCACACTCTTGAAGGAGCCAGACAGCCTGGAAAAGCCAGTTTCTGCATGGCTTGGGGGCATGGCATTTAGGTGCTCCATGCTCCCAAGCCACCCTGGCTAACCAGACATGGGTGGCTTGAAGCTGCTCTGGGAGTGCAGCTTTTACACACTGTCGGAGCAGATTGAAGCCACTCTGGGAGTGTGGCTGAGCTGCTAAAAGTGACTTTTTACTGGCCCAAATAGGAGCAGATCTTTTCTGTTCCTATTTTAGCCGACTCCAGGGCAGATTGGGGCCACAGTATGTGGTTGCCACAATGCCAGGGTGGCCCCAATCTGCCCTTTTTGGGCAGTCTGTTCTGGCCCATAAGCTCAATGGAAGGCAATGGCAAACATCATCGGAATAAATCTTGCCAAGAAAACCCCATGATACGTTTGCCGTAGGGTCACCATAAGTCAAAATGACTTGAAGGCACACAACAACAACATAGCATTATGTGATAAGGTACAACCACAGATGCTACCATCCTACTCTAATTCCACTTTTCAAGCCTCAAATGAAGTCCTCAGCCTCTCTAGAGGTCTGCTTCTTTGGCTCCATCTATAAGACCCTACTTTCCTGCCAGGATTGCCTCCAAACTTGATAGAACTCAATAAGTGAGAGGGTAACCTTCTCTCCTAGATTCAGCCTCTACTCACAGGAGAACATCTACAGTCTCCCTCTTTATTGTAGGATGTATCTCCCTTATTCAGCCAAGGCCCTATCTCCCTATGTTTCAGGCCTGCAGGTTTTTTGGTTGTTGGGAAGCAGCTGTAGACATGTACCCACTGGTGACTCTCAACACAGGTGCTACTGTAGCCAGTCACACCAGGGGATGTTTAGCCTGGAGAAAAGAAGATTAAGAGGTGATATGATAGCCCTGTTTAAATATTTGAAGGGATGTCATATTGAGGAGGGAGTAAGCTTGTTTTCTGCTGCTCCGACCTGGAACAATGGATGCAAGCTACAGGAAAAGAGATTCCACCTCAACATTAGGAGGAACTTCCTGACAGTAAGGGCTGTTCGACAGTGGAATGCACTCCCTCAGAGTGTAGTGGAGTCTCCTTCCTTGGAGGTCTTTAAGCAGAGGCTGGATGGTCATCTGTCGGGGATGCTTTGATTTGAATTTCCTGCATGGCAGAATGGGGTTGGACTGGATGGCCCTTGTGGTCTCTTCCAACTCTATGATTCTATGACGGGAACCCCAGCACAGGAATGGTTGCCCCTGTGGCCCTGTTGAAGAAGGTCAGACTGAAAGAGTGATTGGCTAGCAAAAGATTATGGAATGAGTATTGTGGGTCAGTGGAGACAAGAAGTTCTATCACCCAGTTCCAAGTTAAGGTCTAACAACTACCCCACATAGATATAGGCTGAGATCCTGTATCAAGAAGATAAAGTGAAACTTCAGGGTTTCAGAGTTCCACATTAATTGTGTTACTCTTTATTTTTAATGAATTGTGACATTGTGAACATGCAATTAAATGTGTATGTGCAGTGTTCATGTATGCACATCCATACGCACTACACACAAGCATGCATATCCACCCACAGAGGATGTACAACAGCATCAAATGTGCAATTCTGCTTTTCCAGCCTTGAATTGAATATAATCATTTTGCATCAGACAAAAATATCCCTTTGCTTCCACAGGAGAATTTACACATAAGCTGCCAAAAGGATTCCGAACCTATCTAATAACAGCTTTCCCTAGATAAAGTTGGATCGATCTCTCTCTCTCTCTCTCTCTCTCTCTCTCTCTCTCTCTCTCTCTCTCAGATAAAAAATAGTGAATATTTCTGAGCTTGATTAAGGCTATTTACAGGAGATTTTCTGGGAAGCACTGAAGTCTGCTTTCCGTATTAACCTCTTAGATCACAGCAAGAGGCTTTTGAAGTTCACAGAAGGCTGGAGGGGCAATCTTTGGTGATATTGCTACCACCCCACATTCACTCCCAGGGTGGAAGGCTCCTTGTCTGCTGTCATATCTCATAATATAAATTACCATGGGATTGTGGATAAATAAATTGCTCAGTACCATAAGAGAAGCTTTAAAGTACCACACATGTCCTATAATGAAAAGGAGAAACAAAAGGAGAAAATGAACTCATTAAAACTCTGGCTGTATAGACAGGGACCATATCAGGAGTTAGCATTACCAGGCACATATTGGGCCTGCTGCCATTTTCCAAAGCCCCTGGATCATGTCATTCCTCATGTTTCTTGCATTTTCTGCCTTCTCAGTGACTTTCCTTTACAGAAATTAAGAACCTTCTCAAATTTCCTCATCTTCAGTGAGAGAGAGATTGTCCCCATATATTGAGGTACCTGTCCAAAAAAATATTTTTTTTCTTTCCATTTTGAGACTTTTTGTGTTGAAATTTCACATTGGACACATACACAATACATATACAAGATTTTGTGCAAACAAACCCATTTTTGTAGAAAAGCGATTGCATTTTGTGCAAAACCCATCATCTTAGAAAGGAAAAAGTCTTTTCAATCTTGACATGCAAAAAATGAAACAATGCACACACATAGTTTTTGTGAGTCTTTCGAGCTATGTCGCCATGTTCTAGAAGAGTTTGTTCCTGATGTTTCGCCAGCATCTGTGGCTGGCATCTTCAGAAGAAAGCCACATAGCCCAAAAAACCCACAAAAAGCTATGGATGCCAACCATGAAAGCCTTCGACTTCACAATGCAGACAATTTCTTGGAATCACACACAACTGGACAAAAATTTCCTTTATTTTTCATTGTCTCTTGCAAAAACCAAAGAAAGGAAGATTTACATCCGAGTGTATTGTCATTTGACTCCATTTTGTAGTGTATCAATTTTCTTGTTAATATTTAGTACATAATGGTTATTTCCAACACTTTATCATTATTATTGGATGTTTTTCATACAGTCTAATTTGATACTTAAACAGAGTTTAACTACCCAGTCATTAGCTCTGTTCTTTTTCTTGACAGTTTTCCTTAAGGTGGGTTCTGGGGCATTTCACTCATTGGTATAGGGGCAAGTGAATGGACAGCAGTAGTAAAAAGAGCACACTCAGTGAATGGTGGGGGACCCAAAACAGCACTCATTATTGAGTACATAGGAAACTCAGAAGCCACCTTATCCTAGATAAGATCATTGCTGCATCTCACTCCATCTTGTCTACACCAGAAGATGGTCAGAAGGTAAATCTGGATGTGATGTAGAAAATTCAGGGCTCACTGGGCAGACCACCAAGCCATTTTTAGTTAGCATTGACAGTAGCATCTGTCACATAGTCCTACCTCAACTTCCTTGTTTTCTCTGAGCATAACCACAATATTCATGGCAGGCAAGGGGAATTGTTCCTTTGAAACAATATGGGATGTGAGGGTGATCTGGCTCTGGCAGCCATCCCTCCAGTGATTACTAAAGTTGATTTCTCACCAGATGAGCTGGCTGGTGAGAAAGGTGTACTCTTCCTTCTTTGAATTAATAATAATAATAATAATAATAATAATAATATGATTTATTTGTATACCGCTTTTCCTACTATCAAAGCGGTTTACAGCATACATATGCATATACAACAACAAAGCAAGTAACAAAAAAATAAAATAAAATAAAATAAAATTCAGAATTCCTTCTGAAGCTGTTCAGTGAAAAGAGAACTACCATCCCAGATAGAAAGAGTACCATTCTTTGGTCAAAGGCATACCCCTGTTAGAACTTCCAAACATGCTCAAAGGTGTGAAACAACATGTCTTGAACTATCCATGCAGCAAAGTAAATTACTCTGGGGTCGCTTTGTCTTGCTTAGAGAATAAAAACTTCATTTTAGAAAAGCCCTACTGTGACAAGGGGCTGAAAACTGATAGAACTAGTTTGCTGAAAGGGGCCGAGTTATCTGGCTGAATTGCTGGGCTCTTCCTGGGGATGTGGTCATGGGGAAAGCCTACCTTCCAACTGTCCCAATTATTCATCTACTGTCCTCCCACCTTTTCAGATGCTTTTTAAAATATCCCAGTTTCTCTCTCTTTCTCCCATTTCCCCACTTGGTCCTCAGTTTACTTGAATTGCGGCAAACTGATTTCAAAACCTAAAGCAGTATGTATTCAGTTAACTCAGCTGAGGGGAGGACAGGAGAGGAAAGGAAGTGCTGAAATTTTCCCTTCTCAGTAGGCCCAGGCAAAAAGATACTGCGCAGACTCTCCAAGCTTGTGTCTTCTTCCTCATTAATAATTTGCCTTCTTCACCACAAGTGTTTCATTCTTCACCTGTTTAATGTTTTGAGGCAGTGGTACCACTAGGGCTGGTGTCACCCAGTGTGGTAACTCATGGTGTCACCTCCATGGGCTGGAAAGTGCTATTGGGTGGTGGCAACAGATTGCCCACCCTCTTTTCTCTCCCACTACCTCACCTGCTTAGTCAGCCCCAGAAATGTCCAGGGCTGGATGGGCAGGAGAGCAGGCAGGGCCAGGATGGAAGGAAGGAAGGAAGGAAGGGCCAGTGCTTTTCAACAATGGTATCATCAATCTCTTCCATGCCCTCCCTCTCCCCACTTTTGCAGAGGTGCCATAGCTGCTGGTGGTGGGGAAGGAGGCGCATGAGATGATAACCAACTGTCCCACTGGATGTTCACCCCCTTCTCTGAACTGTCATCCAGTGTAGTCCAACTCCCTGCACACTCATAGTAATGCCATTGGTTGGAGGATAAGGGAAAGTACTTAAAAGCACCTGTATGGCCATGCCACTAGAAATATCTCAGGGTGATCTGCTGTAAAAGCAAGGGCTTCAGATTCCCAGGTTTTCTGGAAACAGTAGTTATAAAGTGATTATGATTCACCACTGTCTTGTATTGTACTATAGAAGTGAAAGAAAGCTTGGAGCCACCAGGGTTGGAGTTGTGTAAGAACTGTGCGTTGAATCAGTTTTCCTGGCTCAGGATTCTCTAATGGACAGTATGTGGCTCTTGCAGTATTTCCTCATTTAGCCACACTGGTCTGCAATGTCTACATTTAGTCATGGAGAATCAAAGGGAAAAAAGTTAAAAACCAGGAAGCGGACAGGACTGGAGCCATCTAAATTTGCCTTGAACAAGATTTGTCTGTACAGATTCAGTTCAGTCATAGCTAATCACTGTCTGGAGTTCATTCAAATTTGTTTGCTTTAGAAGCTTAGCAGTTGACTTACTTTGTTTTCTAGCTATTGGTCTCTTTTTCCGTTTAGATTTTATTTCCTGCAATTATCTGTGCTCTGCTCCCAGCTTGCCATTTGAAAGCATGTCTTCATCAAAGGCAGAGCTACATCAAACATCCGTTATTTACTTTTAGCAAAGGCTTTGAGACATCTGGAGAGCCCTTGGTCACGAGTACTCTCTGGAGGTCCCATCCCAGAGCCAAATTCCAGGCCCATGGAGCACCCAGCTTTGAGTGACCATGTCTATTTCTGCATTCACTTTCCCCAGAATCACTAGGATGGTCTCTGGAATTTCACATAATGCTGTTGTGTCCTAGGGTTGGTTCATATTAGTAGGGATGTAAATCCCTAGCAACTTTATCCTTCCAGGCAAGGAAGAATAATTAAAGTAGTTTTCCACAGTTCAGAATAAAATGAATAATACTTCTCAGTGTTCTCCCCTATTCAAACATCCAGAATTGTTGTGCAATTCTGCAAATAAAACAACAACAACACATTTTCTTATTTGCCTGGAACCGGGGTTTGTGTGCAGAAAACCATTTTTAATTTGGACAGAAAAAAGTATTTTTTAAATCACCATGAAAGCATTTTTCTCTGCAGAATAATTCCTGCTCACACTTCATGCTCTAGAATACCTGAAGAGAACTGAACAAAATTCTTGTCGGTCTATTATTCTTCCTGACAAGGATTCCTGGCTGTTGGAGAACCCAATTTTCAAACTTGGAAAAACTGAATATTCTTTCCCTCTTCAATTCATAGTGCAATGTCCATAGGGAAGCCATCTTGGGAATATACTGTATAAAGGCCACCAATGGGGTTGCAGTTGATGTGGCATCCACAAAATATCACTAATATGGCCATTTAAGCAGGTGGTCATAAGCTGGTGTGGTTTGCACTGTTATGTGTTCCTTGCTTCTTCCAAGGGAACATATGTACATATTCTCCCTTAACTAAGAACCCTTAGTAAGTCAACAATAAGGTAACATCAGGGTTCTGTAGTGTAAATTTCCACTTGCTGAGTTACACATTAATTGTACTGTGCAATCCTTTGGCTGAATAGCAATATTGTACTGTTCAATAACATCCAACATCCACAAAACAGTGATACCTTTACTCAGCCAAAATGCACAAAATACATGTTGCAAACATTCGAAGCTCCACTAGCTTATTCACTGGGCAAAGGTGTTAAAAATCATACAAGAGGGGGGGAAATGACAGTGTTAATCACAGACCTGCATTTTGCCAAGGTATTGTTGGTGTGTGGTTCTATGTTGAGATAGTGTGGAGGGATTTTTATTTTTTCTCCTTTGCTATATGGCCAACATGGCAAACCCCTGCATGTGTTTCTTGAATATTTTGTAACTGATTCTGAGGAACTGAATGCACAACCAAATGTAATGCACGTGCATGCACTATCCATATGTGAATAATGGGCATGCACATCAATGCCCAGGTATCTCTACATGTACAATGGCACCACATGCTCAACTCTTCTTCCATACTCTTGAACCGAATATGGGCATACCACACAGGACAAAAATGTTCAACCTTTTCTGTAGGGGGCCTTACACCTGTATAATACACTAACAAGATTGCAGCCTGGGATAAGGGACTCTGAGCCCTCCCACAAGGCATCTGGTATCCTGGCCTCTGGAGGAGACAAAGGGTGGGCCCAACGCCATCAGGCCTTCCTTAATTGGTCCTAATCAGAGTAAGAAGAAGGGCCCTTCCTCCAGTCCATCTGCCATGGTCCAGGCATCAGAGGGAGAGATCTGCTGGACTTTTCCCCTTCCCCACTGCCATCCCCTTCTCCTTTTGTGTCTTGTCTCTTTAGATTGTAAGCCTGAGGGCAAGGAAATGTCTAATTAACTATTTGTAAGCCACTTTGATAGCCTTTTGGCGGAAGAGCAGGGTATAAGTAAATAATAATATTATTATTATATAAGAAATGTCCTCCAAATTACTCCCCTACCCAATTTAATATGGAATATAGTTGACACCATACCAAAAATGTAGTCCCCATTATTTTCCACTGAACATTCCTTGAAATACTGTGAAGGTTTTCATTTACTCTTCCTTTCATGCCCACCCCCTTTCTGTATTTAACTATTTTCTGTGACAATGGGAAAATATGCAAAAACTCACCTTTTCTTCAGGTCTGCTTTGGAGCAAGCATTTTGCTTTCCTGTTTGCCAGAAATCACAACAGGTTGCTCAGGCTGTGTCAAGTTGTGTGACACACCCCTGATGAGATGAAGGTTGAGAGCTCCATACTGGAGCATTTTCATGGGTGAAAGATGGGGTCATGTATGAAAGTTGCTGCCTTCCCCTTCCTGCAACAGCTGCTTCTCTTTGGAAGTAATCAAGATTTTTTCCCCTCCTTTCCTTTGCTTGAAACATTTGGCATATCTCCCCAGTGAATAGGGTGTCACGTGCAGGAAAAAGAGAGATGAGCTTGCAAAGTTTCTTCTGTATCTCAGAGGAAAGTTATTAAACTGAGGAATGGAAGGAACACTTTGGTGCAAATCGGTGCTTTTAGGCTGTCTTCCTCCCTTCATGTTCCACTCACTCATTTTCTCTTCCCCAGTAACCATCCACCTGCCATTTCATAGGCAAACAAATAGATTCTCTATGGTATGCCTCAGATTTTCAGCCGCCATTGAAGGAAATGAACAGGCATTTACATCGTCAAATGATTTGAAAACACTGACATGGTTTGCTGCTTTTTTCCTTTTCAAGGAACAGACACAAGACTAGTCCAATTGCCTCAGCATGCTTCTGACACAGTGACACTTTATTCACAAGTAAAATTTTAAAGGAACGTATACAAGCATAGCTCGCCTTCACTGTCAAAATCTTTTCAATAAGAGTTTGTCTAGATGGACAAATGATACTGAATTCCTCCTGGGCTCTCTGTGTCCTGTTTACATGACATGGGGCCCAAACCCCAAATTGGGTGCAGATTGTCTTCTTGCATTTAAATAACTCAACTTTTGCTGTGGGTTTTTGACTCTTTTCACAGGAACAACAGTGGCGGCTTTGACCTGTGGTTCATGTAAGCTGCCTGGTACCACCACTACGGGCACAAGTCACTCAGAGGTCAGAACAAAGTGTTCAGCATCAATATACCATGGCTGGCCATCTTGTTCTGACCTCAGCAGCAGTGCTAGTCAAAGAACAGGGACACATGGGAAGGAAACCCACCCCCTTCCTTTGCTGGAAGAGCTGAAAAACTGAAGCAAAAGAGGGCAGGTAAGGGATGAATTGGGAATGAATTGGGGGCCAGAATACTCTGGGAGCAGCCCAGGATATTCTAGCCAGTGTAGATACACTTTAAGAGGAAACCTTATAACAGATGTGAGTAAGGTCCTGACTGTGGGCCACATGTGACTCACAAGGAGGCCCTGGTGGCCCAGTAGTTAAATACTGGTACTGTACCCAAAATGTTTTAAGTTTGATCTTAGAAGAGGGATCCAGGCTCCACTCAGCCTTCCATCCTTCCATAGGTCAGTACTCAGCTTGTTGAGGGCAACTGGCTTACATATTTTAAATGTCTTGGGAGTGATAGTTCATTGATAAGCGATATAGACATGTACTTGCTATTGCTATTGCTATTGCTATTGCTGTAAAGGTCTCTTGAATAGCAATAGCAAGTACATGTCTATATTGATTATCAGTGAACTAGCACTCCCTTAAGCGGTTTACAATATGTAAGCTCATGAAGGGCATTGGGGAAGGTTCTTCAGAACCCTCTCTATCTTATTTTAAAATGTGTACAAAATTTTGGGATTGGTGGAGGGGGTGCTGAAAAACCTTCCCCCTGTGCCCTTCAGGAGATTTAGGGAAGGACTTTTGCTAAATTTTGTGCTCATCTAATCTGTTTTAAGCCAAGTGGGCCTTTGCTCTAAAGCAGAAGTGACTTCCAATCCCTTGCTGCTTGTTTAAAGGGCTTCTTCTTGTGAATCTTAAACAGGCTAGTGGGTCTTCAAAACATTGTAAAATTGTCCCATGGCTCCTACAGGACCTGGATGGCTTTTCAGCAAAAGCATTTTTAATTTCTTCAAAACATGGAGGTGATGAGGGACATACAGGATGGTGTGATCTTCCTAAATCCAATGGGGTTATATATGGCCCTCCAGACACAGGGTACTTGCATGATTTCATGATTTATTAGACAGCAAATTTGGGTCCTGTCTGGGGAAGCTATGCCTGATCAGGCCTTGTTAGTACTTTGATGGGAAACTGCCAAGGAGTAATAAGTGCTGTGGGCTATATTTCAGAGGAGAGCAATGGTGAAACACTCCTAAGTTTTCCTTGTCTCAGAAAATCCTATGAAATTTATGAGACTATCATAAATCAGATGAAGGAACTGGCAAAACTACCTCAGAGTATTCCTTGCCTAAGAAAGCCCTATGAAATTCATGGAGTCGCTAGAAGTTGACAGTGACTTGAAGGCACTTATACACACATAAATCAACAGGCAAATTGAAGGCGCATTTATACACACACAAGCCGCTGGATGCAATGAAGAAATAATTGTCTGGTTTCATGTGCAGGACTTGTTTTATCATTTGGCAGAGTGAGGAAACCACCTCAGACAAGAGATACTGGAAAGCAAGATGTCCACTACCCCCTTCCCATTCTGGTCCGTTGGCAATTCCCTTCTGTCTGAAGAGCTACCTCTGCCACACAACCTATCACTCTCAAATTTAGCCTACTGCCCTTGGTTGTAGTGGGGATCCACATCCCATTGCCACTGTTAGACTGCCAGTTGAGTCAGCTTGTCTACATGGAATGGAGAGGTTTGCCATCTTGTTTTCTACATCAACATTTTCACTGCTGAAACAACAGTTGTTCTACAAGTTTTCAGAACTCTTCTTTCAGATGCACTTCTTCCTGGATCCTCCACCCCAGTTCACTAGAATTTGGAAGATGATTTTTGAGGAGGTGTCCACATATCTTATCTGATCTAAGACTAATCAGGACCAGTCCTGGTTTCCTGGTTACTATTTGGAGGGTGCACCTCCAGCCTACACTAGTTACTATGAGCTATATTCAGAGGAAGTCAGTGACAAGCTATCTCTGAGTATTCCATGCCTAAGAAAACTCTATGAAATTCATGGGGTTTTCATAATTCAACAGGAAGACACACATTTTACTTTTAAATTTTGTAAAAGGTTCAGGATGCTGCTGACACCCGTCACTTGTTTTTCTTTCATTCTCTTTTTCATTCCTAAATTTTGCCTGAAGAGGAAGAGACCTCCCCTCCCTCCTTCCAACTGTCATCTTCTGGCCTGGAAGAGAGTGAAAGAACAGGCCCAACGCCATTGGGCCTGAAGAGGAAGAGCCTTCCCCTCCCTCCTTCCAACTGTCATCTTCTGGCCTGGAAGGGAGTGAAAGGACAGGCCCAACGCCATCAGGCCTGGCCTCGATTAAGAAGAAGAGCCCTCCCTCCAGTCCATCTGCCTTGGTCCAGACCTCAGAGGGAGAGAAGTATGCTGGACCTGATCCCCTCCCCCCATTCCCTTCTCCTTTTGTGTTGTGCCTTTTTAGATTGTAAGCCTGGGGGCAGGGAACCGTCTATTATCCCCTCTGTTGTAAGCCGCCCGGATTCCCAGTGATTGGGCGGCATATAAATAAATCCTATTATTATTATTATTATTATTATTATTATTATTATTATTATTATATCAAATTTGTTTTCCAGAATGTTCTGGGTATAGCTGTTTTGAGTTCTACAGCTTATGACAAAATTGGGAGTTGTGGATTTTTGAACAACCACATTTCCTACCTTGCTGCATGTAATGGTCTGGTTTTTGCTGCTGTTTCAGTCAGCTTAAAAACAAGATTTCCACAAGTACCTTTAAATGATTAAAATCATGCTTTATTTATTATGTATAAGGTAAAAGAAATACCGCAAGCACTGGAATAATTCCTCTCTAAAATGTTTGACATTGCTGCCTTCTTCACAGACCACGCTATAGGGGAATGATGTTTACCAGGGAGACTGCTTTGAGACTCCAAAGAACATCTCCACTCGGAGATCAGCAGCAAAAGTTGTAAACAGTTCATGAAGGTGACTGAATTGTATTTTCCTTCCCTTTAGGGGGCAACCATTCCCCATTTGACTGAAAGCAAGGTCACTTCACGCCTCAGTAGAAACAAGGAAACAAACAGCATGGCAAAATCTCAAGCTGATGAATGTTTTGATTTGCACAGCACCAAGTCAATATGATTTTCAAACATTTCTTTACAACACAAAAGGACCAATGCAAAATCTTCTAGAGTTCAAGAAAGCTAGCAGAACTTTGAAGCTACAGTAGGTAGACCAATGCAACCAGATCTGGATTTGCACAAAAGCTTGTATCAGAAGCTTTGGAGACAGCTCAGATGCATTGGTGGCATGGACTCTGCACCTGCAAAATGAAAAAGCTGCTGGGACACCAAGGATGACAAGCAGATGCTAGTCAGCATGAGCATTTGCACAGTTACTTTGAAAAAATGATATCTGAAATCCTATAGTGTGGTTGTAAACTTCCAAATGTGAAGCTACATGGTTTATTTATATTTTTATTTATTAACTTCATTTGTATGCTGCTTTTCTCCCAGAAGGTGATTATGCTATGTGTGCATCCCTTGTGTTGAATGACAAAGTTGCATGACTGAGTGCATTTCCAAATGTGGAACTGAAAAAGCACAACCTGATCCCACATCAGGGTGGCTACCTGGTGCATCCAGCGTTGCTACAGGTTGCTTGCTTTTGAGATCAGAACAAGAGGCCCAGCAATGATCCCATGACTGGGCACCTCATTCTGACCTCAGAGTGAGCAACAGGCAATAGCGGTGGACATGCAGGGTGGCTGAGTGGGGCACACATTAAGACAGCCACCCTAGCATGGGAATTGAGGGCTTAGAATCTTCTCAGAAGAACTAGAGTAAGAAGCAAGTTTTTAAAATTCACGTTAAAAATGTTATGCCCTGGTGTTGGTGCTGAACGTGCCAGATGTCATCTGGACTGTTCACACCAGAACCAGGATTTGGGTCATGCATCGTCTGAACAGGATGCCACCAAAACAAGGGGAAAACAGGCTTTTTGGCCCATGCAGACAAGACCAGAGTTTTCTGTTTCTTTGGGAAATGGGCTTTCTCTCTGTTCTGTCTCTCTCAGAGGCTTGTTGGGTGAGGATGTGGGAGAGAGCCTTCTCAGTGGCATTTCCTTGGCTTTGAAACTCCCTTTCAAGGGAGTCCCAGGATATTATCACACTGTTCTTAAATAACGGAATAGAAGCACAATTGAAGCCATAATCACCGGATCTTACCACATCACCTCATGGCTAGGCAGTAGGTATCCTGTAGTCAATCTGTGCTTCTGCCTCTGCTTTTAATGAACAGGAAAATCTCATGAATAGCTGTCAATTGTAGAATTAATCCTTTATTAAAGTATGTGTCATTCAGGAGTCATTCAGGAGTAATTCAGAGAGAAGGGGATTTAAAAAGATTTCATTGCACCCCCTGCCATTCCCAATGAAGGCAAGATTTCTTACTCCTAAGGAGGCAATCCTTCATTCTTGTGCAAGAGAAGGGGATTAAAACAGGTTTCTCTGCACGTACATTCCATTCCCAATAAAGGCAACGCTTCTTACTCCTGAGAAGACAATTGTTTCCTCTTGGGCAGGAGAAAGGGGATTTAAACAAGTTTCTTTGCACACACACCCCATTCCCAATGAATAGCAAGTAGCAATAGCAAGTACATTTCTATACCTCTTATCAGTGCACTTAAGCACTCCCTAAGTGGTTTACAAAGTTTAAGCTAATTGCCCCCAACAATCTAGGTACTCATTTTAGCAACTTCTTCAGAAGGATGCAAGCCTGAGTCGAGCTTGAGCCCTTCCGCTGGTATTGAACTCACATGGTTTGTGAGTGAGTGGCTGCAGTACAGGCATTTAACCACTGCGCCACCAGGGCTCCTGAAGGCAAGACTTCTTACTCTTGAGGAAGCTATCATTTCATTTTAGGCAAGAGAAAGGGGATTTAAACAGGGTACTCTGCACACATCTCATGCCCAATGAAGGCAAGACTATTTTACTTACTTAGGCCTGTTACAGACTGCCAAAATAAAGCTGCTTCGGGTCTCTTTGGAGGTATGCTATTTAAATGATGCATGGGTCCTAAGAGTCCTGAGGTCGCGCCAAAGCCACACTCCATTCCTAAGCATTGGAGTGCAGCTTTGGTGCAGCTTCCGGATTCTTAGGATGTATGCATCATTTAAACAGCATACCTCCAAAGAGACCCGAAGCAGCTTTATTTTGGCAGTCTGTAACAGGCCTTAATCTCAGATAGCTGATGAGTAAACGGGAACAATAGTGTGGTAAGAGGCACCAGCAACCTGTTATCAATTTGCAATTGCTGGGTAATGAGAAAATAACTGTTGCTGTTTGGGATTTTTAAAAAGCTGCAACTGCATTGGGAGGGAAGCTTTGTGTGATAATCTCCTCATTTGGCCCTTTCTCTGCTTTTTTTTCACTGGTAGGCAAAGACTATTTTATTTAAACAGGCCTTCAGCTTTAAACTGGTTGTGGCACAGAGATGTTCAGTGCTATGCTGTATCTTTTACAGTATGTTGAATATCTTTTTAAATTGTTTTAAATAAATGCTTTAATTAAAAAAAAATCAGTATGTATTGTTTTAGCTATTATGTTTTAACTTATATTGCAAGCCACTTTTCGAAAGGATGTATATGTGTATACCCTAGGGTCATATATAAGTATGTCTCTAATGGGATTCCCGCCTCCCTCCCTTATATTTAGCATTCCAGGAATAGGCAAATTCTGTGCCTTCTCTTTCTCTGAGCTCAGAACAAGCTACCGTTCCAATCGTTTCATTACTCTTTATTGTATATACTTGAATAATCTGGAAGATTTGGTGATAAATGGAAATTTGAGTGTAAAATGCCCTGTAATTCTGTATATCTTCCCAAGCAAATATAGGCTTCTTGGTATAACAGCTGGTATAGTACATTACTCCTTTGAGGTAAATGGAACTCAGTGATTTGTGGTTGGACTGAGCTGGAAGTTATTTTGATAATGTTTCAGCTCAAAACTGGATACTGGAAGTGAAATTGGGCTGTTGTTATTGTCCTCCACTCAGTTATTTTCAAGTTATTTATGTGAACCTAGTAAGGAAAGGGGAGGATGCAGGCAGGCATCCTGTTGGGAAGTTACGTATCATAGATTGGCTTACAAAAATGTAAAGCTGAATTGCACTATTGTACAACATCTGTATTCTCAGGAGAGGAGGGGAGACATAGCTACACTATCAGGAACAATGCTCAAGCAGACCCAACAGAATGGCCACAGAGCAACAGTCTTAATGCACAATGTGTGCCCCTATGTACAGTGTGTCCCAATGAGCAATAGGAGCTTTTGTTGCACAATGCAACATTTTGCCCTGTTGTTCATCACCACAGTTCATGAGCATGGTTGTGTACCCTGTCAGTGATGTAGCTCCATCACCATAAAGATACACATTATAGCCTCTGCTGCAGGATCTTGGCCTTAATTTGGTCTGCCTAACACTGCATCTGCACTGCAGAAATAAACCAGGTTGACACCACTTTAACTACCATGGCTCAATGCTATGGAATTCTGGGAATTGCAGTTTGTTGTGGCATAAGAGAGATAAAAGAGATGGCTTTGGATATAGCTTAATGGGTCTACTCTGTCCAGAGTGCTCCAGAGAAGGGTTCTCTTATTTCTTCTCTCTCCTGGGCTTGTCTCCAGGTCTGAGTGAGGTAAACATGTCCTCCTTGTGATAGTCTATATGTGCATGGTTTTAAGGCAGTGATACTCAAAAATGATGGTCTGTAAACTAGGTATCAGTCTACAAACCATCAGCAGGGGAAAAAAGAAACAGTTGTAATCAATGGGCACAAATATGGTATTGGTTTATAGCACATTAGGAGGGGGAAATGCCGTTGTCTCCCACGTCAGACATTTTGCCTCTTGTTGCACAATGCAATGCAAACACCGGATTTAAAGGATTTGCCGTTACATTCTCTGTCATCCTGAGGCAAGCATCAATCTCAATCTCTTTCCCCACCTCACCTCCATAATTATGTTCAGGTTCTATTCTTTTCTTACAACATCTCCCTTACCTTCAAACTCAACTATGCCTTTCAGTCAAAAGCCTCATTAAAGCCCTCATGGTATTTCCCTCTCCTGTGTTTTGTATGATTTTGTTGTATAGTTTTGCATACAGCATATTCTTTTTATAGTCTATTTGAGAATTATAATAAAGCATAGTGAATTTCCTTTTATTGGACTCTAAGTCTCTGATTGAGAGGACACACATCATTCGGGCTGTATCCACCCTGCAGAAATAATACAGTTTGACATGGCTTTAACCACCATGGCTCAATGCTATGGAACTGTGGGATCTGTAGTTTGTTATGTCACCAGAGCTCTCTAACAGGGAATGCTAAATATCTCAGAAAACTACAGAACCCAGAATTCCATAGCATTGTGCCATACCAATTAAAGCAAACTGCATTATTTATTCAACGCAGATACAATTGCCTTAGACATAAGCAAAAAAAATCCGCAGGATTCCCTCCTGACCAGAGAGAGAAGGCCAACCTTGGAACTTTCTTTACTATATCTTTAACTATTCTAGTCTGAAGTCCTTCAACTGTTCTAGACCAGTGATGGCGAACCTTTTTTGGTTCCTGTGCTGGGGATGGGGTTTCTGCCTCCCAGGGGCGGGGCCATGTGCTGAGGGTGAGACTTCCACTCCCGGAGGTGGGGCTTCTGCTCTCTGGAGGGGGACTTCCACTCTCCGGAGGCAGGACTTCTCCCCCTGCCCTTTCCCTGGTCTCCTGCTGTCTTTGAGCTAATAGCCAGGGAAGGTTCAGGAGGGGAAGCGACGGGTGTGTGTTGTTGTTTCCCCTTCTCATGCCCTTTCCATGGCCTCCAACTGTCTCTGAGAGACAGCTGGTAGTCAGGCAGGGCCAGTGGGGGGTGCGGGAGCTGGCACAGGGCCGTTTCTCTGCACGTGGGGCCATTCCAGACCCTTTGGGAATAGCTATGGGTCCAGAAGGGCCGGTGGGGTGGGGGGGTGGAGGGGCGGGGAACTGGCATAGTGTTGTTTTTCTGCCCCTAGGGCTGTTCCAGACCCATAGCTGTCCCTTTGGGTCAGGCAGAGCTGGTGAGGCCAGGGGAGCTAGCACGAGGCCATTTCTACTCCCCATGGACCTTTCTCTGTCCCCAGCTGTCCCACCAGAGACAGCTGGAGGCTGGAAAAGGTCTCTGATGAGGAGCAACTGGCACGTGCCTCTTCCTCCTCCTCCCCCTACCCTTTTTCTGGCCTCCAACTGTCTGAGAGAGGCCAGGAGAGGGCTGGGAGGAGGACCCAGCGCCATTTTCTGACTTCTAGATGTCTCTGAGAGACAGGTGGAGACCAGGAAAAGGCAAGGCATGCCCATTTCTCCTTGTACCTGGCCCATGTCTCGTGAATTGGCATCATGTGCCACCCATGGCACGCACACAATAGCTTCGCCATCAGGGTTCTAGACTGAAGTCCCCCATTTGCTCTATTTTTACCAGGCAGAGCACTGTTTTCCTTTGGGGAGAAGAGTGAGGCAAAGAAGGCATTTGCAGTTAGCATTTTCACTTTCATCTCCATGCAGTGGTCCTACAATTTCCCTTTTCTCTCTTACTACAAATATAGCCAACCTCTTTATTGTTTTTAGCCTCTCTAACAATCATGAGTTCATTCTGAGCTTTACCTTTTCTTACTTTCTCCCTATAAGTACTGGCTGTACCTTTTTGGAGATTTCCTGTTTTTCATTTCTTCTATACATCTCTTTTAAACCTCAGCTCATCTGAAAATTCTTTATGCATCCCCCTAGTTTCTTTAGACACCTCCTAATTTTC
The DNA here is from genome assembly GCF_019175285.1 of Sceloporus undulatus. Lineage (NCBI taxonomy): Eukaryota > Metazoa > Chordata > Lepidosauria > Squamata > Phrynosomatidae > Sceloporus > Sceloporus undulatus. The sequence goes on along the minus strand of NC_056522.1, from coordinate 365,557,090 downwards.
TTCCTCATTGGATTTGTTTGCAATTCTGCCTTCAATATTTCACTTTTATTTTCTGGGTCCTTGTCAGAAACTGGAAACAAGAATAGGTAGCTAAAGACTGAAGCAACATTTTTCTTCTTATAATCTTATTCCAGCAACATACAGTGGGCCTTTACTTTATGCAGCGATCTGTTCTGCCCCCCCCCCCCCAATAAGGCAAAAAGTTTGTGTGCTTGAGCCCCATTGGATATAATGGGCCACGTGCTTGTGCTTCGGCCACGTGCATGTGCTACAGGTGTGTGTGCCATTCCCCCTTTAATTGTGCAGCTTCAGTGTAAGTTGAAAGCCACGTATAGTGCGCCCGGATATGCCGCAGGTGCACTGTACTGTCCCATAGTTAGTAAAAAAATAAAAAAGATATGAGCTTCAGAGTGGGACTATGAAGAGACATCATGGACAAGTTATGGATGGAGTTAGACATAAAAGATTGTCAGTGGTTCCTTTTAAGCTGAGTAGATAACCTGGTTCTCAAGGAGGACTCACTCAAGACATCGTCCAACACAGCCCAAATCCTGATTTGAGGGGCAAATATCCTTAAAATCCATGGCATTCTTGAATCTGCAGGAAGTAATACGCAAGTTTTCAAATAAAGGCATCACTTATTAGCTTATAAAGAGTTAATTGATGTTTTAATAAATGCCTAGTCAAGTGTTACCAATGGTTACCAAGTCCAATAGGTCAATGTGCTGTTTGTGACATGGCTGATGGCCACCAATAACATTTCTCAACAGATGTGCTTTATAACTAGATTAGGAACAAATGAAGCCTTTCAAATGGGAGCATTCACTGCTTGTGAATAATACAGACATTCAGATGCACACCCTTCAAGTGTTGTCTTGATCCATTTGTGACTTTCCAGTTCATGGATCATAAATTTTGATGTCTAAGAGTTTAAGGGCCAAATATACATTCATTTATTTAATTTTTATTTTTGATTATGCAACACATCAAGGGTTCTGTTGCACTTCTTTTTATTTGTGTATCTTATCAATATGTCTTATGCTATCCATGTTTAATATTGTGCCAGTTGCACAACCTAGCAGAGACATGGGCTTTCTGAATGTCTCAGCCTTTGTTTTTAAATTAATCTACGTCTGTTCTCCTTCATGGATACATATAGAAGCATATATGAATAAATATAATACTTACTGGGTAGAAGAGTGTGTGGGGTCACCCAAAATAACCATTTCAAAATTTAGAAGGTAGTAGGCAAAAAGTCATAGCAAGATCCTCCTCTTATTGGTTGGATATTTTCGCCTGATCTGCAACATGCACATTCAGTTCAAGGCTGAAGAAATAGAATTGCACACATGGTGCCACTGTGAATGCAGATCCAAGTGCAGATGAGATGCACATTAGATACACAAGGGCATGGGATGCACACTCAGTTGCACATTTTACTGGAAATTCAGATGTGGTCTCAGTGGCACAATGTTGCTATTCAACATAAGAAGTGCATAGCAGAATAAACTCACACGCAGAGATCCTATAGTAGACAATATGCACTCCTGATGTAATATCTTGACCCATGTGTTTACCCTCATGTCAAGCCAGGCCTTGAACTATAGTCTGAACACTAATGACTACAGTCCCAAAGAGACAAGAGGAGACCCCTAACAGACACAGGAAGGAGGGTAGCATTTTGCTCAGGGACTGGAGAGAATATTAAAGAGTATTGTTCCTTAGCTTATTAACTTGCCGTTTACTATGCAGGAACTGAGATTAAAAATGCTTTAATGCTTACTGAAGCAAGGTATACGGTACCTAACAGCATGTTATTTTGTGCACGCTATTTAACATTCTTTATTGCTCCAACTCATAAGGTTTATTTGAAACCAGTGGAGGAATTCAGCCCATCTCACGTTTACTCAGCTATTATCAGCCACTGCAAAAGTGCCAAGCATCAGGGCATAAACACAGGTAATTTATGGATCTTCATAAACATGCAAACGACGATGAGAAAATTAAAATCTTTAGGTACGTTGTTATTTATGGAACAGATAAAGTCGAACTAGATGTTTTGCAGTACAGATGCCACCATTATGGGGAAGGAAGGAAGGAAGGAAGGAAGGAAGGAAGGAAGGAAGGAAGGAAGAAAACTATTTTGTAAGTTACCAAGTTTAGTAGATAAATTGTGGTCCCACAAAACTGGTCTATGATCAAAACACTGTTGCCTCATCACATTAGATGGTTGGCTCTCAGCTAGCCACTACTGAATGAAGTATTTGCTTCCTCTGCTCTGTACTGCCAAACTAAGCCAACCTGTATCCCCATTAGCATGGGAGGAAGCCTTAATGGATACTCTATTGTGGTTCTTGCAAAATTTGGACAGATGCTTGTGTTAAGATCCAGCCAGGATTCTAATTGCAAGCCCCTACAACCACGGAAATTGTCGTCTGGCCATTTTGGCATGACGAGACTACACTTTGAACTGTCTTGAGAAAAATATCGCTTTCTCCCACAAGGCC